>NC_140247.1:10308660-10353660 GCF_949987555.1 Borostomias antarcticus | reverse complement strand
GGGTTGAGGTTGGGGTTGGAACTGGGGCTGAGGCTGAAACTGGGGCTGAGGCTGAAACTGGGGCTGAGGCTGCTCCTCCTCTGCTGGCTGAACCTAAACAGCCAAAGAGAGAAGACAGAAGGATCTGTAGCGTTATGTGGAGAGACCCACTGTGTGTGTGTGTGTGTGTGTGTGTGTGTGTGTGTGTGTGTGTGTGTGTGTGTGTGTGTGTGTGTGTGTGTGTGTGTGTGTGTGTGTGTGTGAGAGAGAGAGTCTGGGGCTGCATCACCTTCTGTCTCCACTGGGGCTGAGATGGAGGCTGGATCTGGTTTGGGGAGGAGACCTCCTGGGCCTCGAAAGAGAGGCTCGTCTGACGGACAGGTGGGAAAACAACGTGTGAGTGAAGGAGAAGCGAAGGAACGAGATAGAGCGAGATAGAGAGATAAATAAGGAGCGAGATAGAGAGATAAATAAGGAGCGAGATAGAGAGATAAATAAGGAGCGAGATAGAGAGATAAATAAGGAGCGAGATAGAAAGATAAATAAGGAGCGAGATAGAGAGATAAATAAGGAGCGAGATAGAAAGATAAATAAGGAGCGAGATAGAGATAAATAAGGAGCGAGATAGAGAGATAAATAAGGAGCGAGAATAAAGAACACAGAAATCTACCGTGATATTTGAGAAGTCATAAAAGTACACAAAAGTACCACAGCACACCAAGCCACTCCAAAACTCTCCATACCAAGCAATAGGCTAAGCTAGTAGGCTAATAGGCTAAGCTAGTCATTGCTGCGAGTGAGGCTAAAACTCCACACTGCACACAGCGCACCAACATAATATTCTCATCAGTAGTTGAGAGCACCATGCTTTGGTGTGCAACGCATTTAACACAAACACACACACACACACACATTTACCTGATTGTAACACATGACATACTGAGGAGTACTGCTAGAATAGACAGAGGAGAAGACAGGGTCCTAGGATAGGGGACATGGAAGGGGGGTAGAGAGATAAGAATACTGTCCTCTATTGAAAAGACACAGCATAGTCTCATAGATTAGAGTTAGAGATCAAAAATCCAGCGTCAACAAGCGCTTACCCAGCATTGAGGGCGGAAAGCATCACAGGAGATTTCATTCTCTTCCTACAGGGGGCAGCGTGGAGGCACAGAGAGAGAGGAGACAGAGGGCGAGCGACAGCAGAAAATAAATGATAAGATTGGCAAGCTATGAAGGCAGAATACAAGGTAAAGAGATGCATAGAGTAGAAGGAGAAATTGTCACCGAAGTAAATGTCTCACACACACACACACACACACACACACACACACACACACATCCTCCTACTGACACATGAACTGCCAAGACTAAGTCCCAGTGAAGGGGGCTCACAGAGTGGAGTTTGAGTCCACGTAATCAACCCAGGCTAATATGTTAGCATTCCAGGCTAATCTGTTAGCATTCCAATAGTCATTCTGAACCCTTCCAGCCCAGTCCAGTCCATTATCCCCCTCAGGCGCGGCCCAGAACCGGCCTCCTCTCTGGGGTAAGGCTGTTCCCGGGCGTTTAACGCATACCACAGTGAGATGGATGGGAGGTGCAGTATCAACAGGAACGGCAAATATCTCGTTCTAACCGCTTGGCTATCGGGATCGGCCAGAACGTCGGCTACGCTGAAGGAGAGGAAAGGGAGGGCTCCCCCGCCTCATCGAGCCCCCGTTTCCCTACGCTACGGGTCTGTTCGATCGGTCCGGATGAGGTCCTGTCCCGGCCCAGATCCTGACCCCCCCAGCCCCCCTACCTGCCTGACTGACAACCTAAAGCCCCCCGGTTCCAGACACACTCTCCAGGGATTAAAGCGAGGGGCAGTTATGACCTCCCCTTGCCGGGCTGGGGGGCAGTTTTCCAGCCAAGGCCAAGCTACCCCCCTCCCCGGGGAGACCAGACCCTCACCCTAACCCTGTGAGAGATGTATCTGAGGAGAGGACCGCAGCTGTGCTTTTCAGACCAAGACTGGATTCAACCCATTTATTCAAGACGCTAAATATAAGCGCCACCCGAAATCAACCGTCAAACTGCTCCAGAATAGAAGCGCTTAACTAATAACTAGAAACATGTTTGTCAATAAAACTTGTAATACAAAAAATGTTTGTATACATGTTTGCTTTCACCATGTTAAGTTTCATTATGATCGGAGTAAAGGAAAAAAATAACCCTATTAGGGTGGGGTCTCCGGCCTTAATGCCATCGCCTGACAGTGGTGGCGCTCCTCTGATTGGGGCATAAGTGGCGTGATTTATCACCCTCTATTTTATAGCGGTAGAGAGGTTCAAGATGGCCGCTCCTACCATCCTCGTCCGGCTGTCTCCTGCGTCGGGCAGCTGGCTGCGGTGGTCTGGCAGGGACCCCCGGGGTCCGGCGGTCTCTCTCCTCCAGCTCCCCCCCTCCTCTTCCTCCTCCCTGCACACGTGGGAGGAGTCCAGATCAGCCGGGGGCAGCGTCTGCTCCTCAGGCTCCGCCCACGCCCTGAACGGCGTGACGGCGATGGTCTCCCTCCGGTTCCTCCCCCTCTGCCTCCAGGGGGCGCTAGAAAGCGGGGCCCCGTCGCCACGTCTCTCTCTCAGAGGGGCGGGCGCGGCGTCCTGTCTCTCAACCATCCCAGCCCCGCCCTCCTGTCCCCCGTTCTCCCCCGGGCTGAGGTATCTCTCCGGCTGGGCGCCATCGCCGCCGGCGTCTCCGCTCCACTCGGGCGCTGCCGCCGCCGAGCGACTCTTCCTGAGGATGCTTCTGATCTCGCCGGTCGTCTGGAGGTCCGGGGGTGGCGTGGAGTCGGGTTCCGTGTCCGGCCTCCCCCCCCAGGCCTGCCCCCGGGGCTGAGGCTGGGCCCGGCGCATCTCGCTGGGCCGGAGGTTGACGGACGCGGCCTGCTGCCGGTCCGAGAGCTGGGGGGACAGGCACAGCGGGGGCAGCCGGACGGGGTCCTTCTGGAGCTGAGGGACAGCAGGACATAGGCAGAGCGCAGGCAGCCATGTTAGAGAATCACAACAGCTCCATTTATGGACCAGGTATTGAGACCAAGTATTTTGTATTTTCAAAGTATTTTGTATATATAAGACTAAGTATTTTCTAAAATATTTACGTTTTTTTTGCCCTGGTTGGTTTAGTTAATCAATAATTGTTTGATACATATAAAGCAAAAAAACAACAACTGATTATTGATCGTCTGGACCACGGATGAGAAACAGAGCATGAAATTGAACACACACACTCATCCACTTACACTACACAAATGCACTCATCCACTTACACTCTACACACACACTCATCCACTTACACTCTACACACGCACACTCATCCGCTTACACTCTACACACACTCATCAGCTTACACTCTACACACACGCACTCATCCACTTACACTCTCCACTTTGCACACACAAACAAACACACACACGCATACGCGGTCTCCCTGGCGCCTTCGGTAGGGTGTCCGCACGCCCTCCGCACTCACCAGGCTGACCTCCTCCACGGTGATGGGCTGCGTCCGGTAGCGAGCCCCCTTCTGCCTGCGTCTCTCCGGGGGCCCGTCGGCGGGGGCGTCCCCCTGGCCCCCCGGCAGGGACAGCTTGTTGAAGAGGGCCAGCTTCTCGCTCACGCTCAGCTTGCTGCTCTCGTCGGCCTCGGCGGGCTCGGCCTGCGCAGCCTGGGCCTCGACTGGCGGGGCCGGCTGGGGGCCGCTGCAGGGGCCGGGGGAAGACGAGAGGGGGGAGTGGGGGGGTTGGGTGGTTATTCCATATGGCTGAATAGCTAAAGTAGAAACACAGCCCCGGTAAAGTGAATGGAGATGGGTGAAGGGCGTTTATTGAGATTGACTGGAACATGTTTTGGATGCACGGCTGTGAACATGTTTTAAGATGTCCGTGGGCTGTTATAATTAGACAGGAATCCCTTCCAAATGTCCAAGTCCAGCAAGTTCAAAGCAAGTTCAAATTTAAAAGGGTATGTGGGCAGTGTCTTTTTCTGAGAACACAGACGTCACCTGCTCTGTCTTCCCTTCACAAAGCCATTATAATGATCATTATCTTATTATTACCTATAGGCCCAATACCAAACCATATCTAACGTACCTGCCCTGCCCTGCATGTGATCAGTGGTTTGAATCATCATGTTTGACCGTCGCAAAGCCCACCTTATGGCCACCATTTCCTCACAGGTGATTGGCTGAGTGAGCGAGCGATGTTCGTTGCCGCGGCGCGCCCTGCGTTCGTAGGGCGCGTTGGCGGAGCGAGGCTTCAGGAAGGACGCCACCTCCGTGCTGGCGGTCTTCTCCAGCTCCTGGAACGGAGACACAGAGATACGTTGCTATCGGAGACGCTATTTCCGACGTGTGTTTTATTCAATAACCCCTTAGCTGCAGGCATATAGGAAGCATGTAGGTCGAACAGCACCCTGAATGGTTAACTGCCTGGTTGACCCTATCAAATTGGTACAGTAATATGTGGGAAAACACAAAAGCAGCAGTAAAAATGCCCCTGTTCTTTAACGTAGCTCATGGAAACCCCTTTCTTTCTACGTGTAGCATGAGAGGAAGTGGGTCAGATGGCTGGTGAATAGGGATCTCGGAGGTGCTTTGGTAGGTATCTTAGCAAGCGTCCAGGGATAGAATGCCAGGCCTGCAGGTCAGAGTGTAATAAGAGCTCATCGTCTACCGTTACCTCCCTGCCTGCCTGCATCTCCTCCTTCTCCTCTTGCTCCTCCTCCAACACACAGACAGGCCGGCTAATTATAACACCAACATTGCTGTTCATGGCAACGTGGGTCCCTGCGACATTTTCCCCGGCTCCGACCGATGCTTCTCAGCAAAAACTGAGAAGGAAGTGAAATATTGCAGTTTTGAATATCAAAGAAAGCAGACGGGATCGTGTTTCAAAGCAAAATGCCAGCCAACACATCTACTGTATTCAGGGAAATGTTTGATCCATAGCCTAGGAGAGACTTTAAAGGGCTGTTTCTAAGTGTTTTTTTGTGTTTCCACACTTCTGTTTCTTCTTCTTCTCTCTGCGGCGTCTCGTACCGAGGTGTTGTTGTTGTGTATAATCATGCCGGGAGCTTCGTGTGAGAGCTGCACCTGTTTGGCCGTTCGTATTCCTCGGCTGGAGCGCCGTAGGTTCCGTTCTGCACAGTCAGCGCTGGCTCAGCACGCCCAGGACAGGGAGGCTGTAAGGTGAGCAGCCGCGTGGGACGGCGAACGAGATGGCGCCCTCTCCTCGGCTACGCTCTGGTCTCTCTCCCTCTCTCTCACTCCCTGTCTCTGTTTCTCCCTGTCTATCTCTACCTCTGTCTCTCTGTTTCTCTCTCTTTCTCTCTCTCTCTCGCTGTCTGTCTGTCTCTCTCTTTATCTCTCCTTCTGTCTCTCTTTCTCTCTCTCTCTCTCTCCCTTTGTCTCTCTCCCTGTCTGTTTCTCTCTCTCTCCCTTTGTCTCTCTCCCTGTCTGTTTCTCTCTCTCTCCCTCTCAATCCCTGTCTCTGTTTCTCTCTCTATCTCTCCATCTGTCTCTTTCTCTCTGTCTATCTCTCCATCTGTCTCTTTCTCTCTGTCTATCTCTCCATCTGTCTCTTTCTCTCTGTCTATCTCTCCCTCTGTCTCTCTGTCTCTCTCTCTCTGTAACTTCTCCATAGCAGAGGTGAGGACCAGGGGACAAGCCACTGGCCCTGCATTATGACCCACATGGGGATATGAGAGACGCATGTCAACTTCGAGACGTTCACATCGGAGGAGCAGGGCATGCAAGTCTGGTTAGATGGCCCTGGGTGAATCTGATATCCTGTAACCGCTCCTGTAAACCCTCCAACCTCTAAAACCGCCTTGTGTCAACAGAGGGTTTGTTGTGACCGTGATATATGTGTCCTGTACATGACAGGTGGGATTCAGACATTAGTCACAGGTTTCCCCCCTTAATCTCCATGGAGATGACCTTTATGATCCGGCATTAAGACGGACAGCACAGGGGAATAGGAGAGGTCACGGTTGGGAGGAGGGTACTGTTTCACTGCCGAGGCAAGATGGACGTACTTTAAACAGAGACATCTTGGCTGCCACGCTCATCTTGGCTCTGTCGTCCGTCTTCACATCAGCTGTGAAAAGTAATAAATAAATAGTCCTCAAGTCACAGAAAAGCAATGGAAATCTACAGTATTCAAACATAAACACATACACAATGAAACACAAGTACACACATATACAGACTGTAAACGCATACAAATACACACAAACATATAATTACACACAGAAATGCATACTAATACACACAAACACATACAATTACACACTGAAAAAATACAAATATACACACAAACACATAAAAATACACACTGAAATACAGTGTTGTGTTTGTTGCCAGTGCACACTTGCCTTCCTCGCTAAAGGGAAATACGTTTGACATCACAGGCCAAATATATTTCCAAAAAAGATAGCGATACTTAAAGGTCTATTTGGGCAGCGCTTCACATCCCATACAAATCTACACTCCTATAGCACACATACAGTAACAGCTGATCTGGGCCTGAAGCAGGTAGTCTCCTCCAGGAGTAGGGCTGGGTATCGATTCGAATTTCAAGAATCGATTCGATTCCGATCCACAAGGTTCAGAATCGATTATCACGATTCAATTCGATTCAATATCGATTCGGTTAGTGTTTCTAAAACATGTTTTTTTTAGCTGTAACCTTAATTACATGTCTGCCAAGTTATGCAACACATCAATACTAGGGCTGGGTATCGATACTGATTTCCAAAAATGAATGAATGAATGAATGAATGCATCATTGAATGAATTAATGAACTATTCATTCCTTAATTTATTCATTCATTCATTCATTAAATAAAAGATCGATTTTGGGATTCATGAATCAATTCTGAATCATTTGATTCAGAATCGATTGAGAATCGATGAATAGATTTTTTAAACCCAGCCCTATCCAGGAGCACACGACAACGAGACAAGACCCGTGTGACTGATCCCTCCATGTGCGCCCATCGCCAGTCTGGCACCTGGCCGGCCACCTCTCTGTTATAAGGACCCCGGTTATCTTTGCTCTGGCACAGCTAGGCTACCGCCATCTGGCACTGGTCCGAAACCCACGGTTGCATCTTTGATTCCAGGCAGTTGGGATGCACAGATGATCAAGGAAAAGTAGACTATCTTTATAATAATACAAATTATTGAGTATATTATATTATATAATTCATATATAGCCAACTGTACGGTATATAATTGAGTATTGACACAGATACTTGGCTTTATTAGCCAGGCCGTGTGACTGGGCAGCAGATGAGTGCAGATTTATGCCTGAGAGACGGTCTATTTTTCCATGCTGAGGTTTGAGCTGGGGTGAACTTTACTGCGGCCCCCTGGTATGCTTTTATGGCGCGTAAATCCATCATTGCTGAACAGCCTCCTCATAAGAGTCGTTGGGAGAGCGCTCAACGTGCGAGTTGACAGAGCGAGCCTAAAATAAAAACCCTCTGCTTGATTCATCAAATGAGTAAGAAAAGGTCGGGTTCACGAGGGCGGACTTTCCTGTCTGATTCGGAGGCTGTCTGGTACGGTTGCCCATACATTTTATCCCACTGAGATACTGTGTATTCAATCATTATGATATCATACTCTCGCTTGCTCACTCTGTCTTGCCCATTGACATGTCTGTGTGTGTGTGTGTGTGTGTGTGTGTGTGTGTGTGTGTGTGTGTGTGTGTGTGTGTGTGTGTGTGTGTGTGTGTGTGTGGCCAGCAGCTGCTCTTCTTTGTCTGTTAATGCCCGCTCAACCCCCCACCCCTCTCTCTCTCTCTCTCTCTCTCTCTCTCTCTCTCTCTCTCTCTCTCTGCCCCCAGTGAATACAGAGCAACAGGCCACAGATCCGTCGTTTGTATCCCCAACACAAAACAGCCCCTGTGATTAAAGTACGGCAGAGTTCTTTACCTTTAGAGTTGTTCTCCTCTTCCTCCAGCAGTCTGGAAAAGAGTGTGACACCAGAGGTCACTGACCAGCAGACGACTGACCAGCAGACGACTGACCAGCAGACCACTGACCAGCAGACCACTGACCAGACGAGACGAAAGACAGGAGTTTCACTCACGATCGCACCTCTCGTCTCTAGTCGGAGTTTTGACATTAACAAGCCCGCGTCGATTCACGGCAACCTTTCACACCCCTGCACAAACACCAAACACACACACACACACACACACACACACACACCGACGGTTGTATTTGCATGGTCAACAAAGCGACACTGTTAATGTCATGGTGGTATCCAAGAGCAGCGCTGCGTACGGATGCAAACCAACATGCAAATCACACCACGGTCACCCCAGGGTCAAACTATTCTCAATATGTGACCACATAGACTTGGATATTTCCTGTATACGTTATATACCTCTCTGTTGGAGGCTGTTTTTGTGGAAATTGGAACAGAATTGGAAGTTCATGCTATCCAATATCACACATAAACACTGTTATCCAATATCACACATAAACACTGCTATCCAATAAAACACTGCAAAGACACACAGCGCTTGGTTACTCTCGTAGCATCTCTGCTACGGGAGGAGCCAAATCCGGGGAAACCCCGCCCCCAGGGGCGTCGCCTCGTCCCCCGGGCCTCGTCGCCCGCCATGTCACCCCCCCCTCCTCCGCCCGGCCACAGCACACAGGCCCTACCCTCCGGTCTCTTGCATCTCGCTGGCTGTGACCGGCTGCGTCCTGAACCGCTCGCTGGTCTTGCGGCCCCCGCCCGACGCCCCCGGGAGGTACCGACGGGCGCGCCGCCGCCCCCCCGGCCCCTCGGGGCCCGACGTGACGGCCAGGTCGAGGGAGGGGGCCACGCGGCCGCCGTCGGAGCTGCTATCCGCACGAACAGGGAGAGGAGAGGGGGAGAATTAGGGGAGGAGAGGAGAGAGGTACACTGGGAGAGGTGAGACGACCCAGTTGAACCCACAGAAGAACCCATGAAGACATAAAGAGATGGAAACGCCACACACTATACGCCACAACACACACACACACACACACACAGTTTGTAGCGTGCAGGAGCAGCATACAGTTTCTCAGGCTGCGTTCCGCTCCCGGTCTGCTGCAGTAGGGTGCTCCGTAACTGGCCCACCGACACGCGAGTGCGCAGCTGGGGGGCGTGGGGTCCGGGGGGGCCCGGGGGGGCTACGGACTCCCCCCTACTGATAATGCTGGCAGAACCAGAGGGACACTGCCTGGAGGGGGGGGTGGGAGGGAGGGAGGGAGGGAGGGGAAGTAAGGAAGGTGGCAAACTACCACAGTGCCCGTCTTTAAAGAGCACGCGAACACCCGGACAGGGGGACTGGAGAGAGAGACCGTCGAGCACGAGGCACACCAGGAGGAAGCAAGACCATCTTATCTCGGCTTAACGGCACCGCGCTGGGACCACAGCTCTAGAGCGGCCGGGGGGGTCACCGGGGGTCAAAAGGTCATAATCCAGCGGTGGACCCTAACTGATTTAAGTGACCGAGAGGTCAGCGGAGAGGATTGAGGGGGCGTGGTTTGATTGTGAAACGCCCGGCGTATTTGTTTGCAATGCATATACCTGTGGTCCGGTAGCAGGGGAAAGGCCAGGTTTTTTTTGGCACTGCACCTTTAAGGGCAGCTGCAACACACACGGCGTGTTCCGCATACTTTCAGAGACAAAATCTCCTGTAGTCTGACTCAGCAAATGGAATGACATCATACACAAGGTGCATTGTGGGCCTCGGACACAGAGGGGATCTTTCTCCACCGCTGCCTGCTCAGTGGGTGTCAGGTGCCACTGAGGTGACTAGGCAATAAGGCGTACTAGTGGTTCTCCCGAATCCCGCGGGCACAGAGACAGCGAGCCAATCCGGGGCCGACGCGGCATGGACTCACCTTCTGAGGTACGCCGACTCCGCGGGGGCGTCCGCCTCGAAGCCGTTGGAGACCCTCTGGGGGTCCGCCCTGCCCGCTCTGCCGTTCGCCCTCCCGGGGGGCGCTCTGTCCGCGAGCGGCGGGGAGCTGCCCGAGCAGGGGGTGGGGTCGTACGCCTCCCTCTCATCCCTCCTCACCCACTTGGCGGGCAGCTCCTCCGTGTTGCCGTAGCGCTCCGCCAGCTCCCTCCTCCTCTCCGCCTTGTAGCGGGCGATCCGTTCGGACCTGGGCTCCAGAACCGGGTTCTCCATGGTTCTCCGGGTTCTCCCTGTCCCTCAGAAGGCTGCAGCTGATCCTCTCTTCCTCGGACGATGGCGTGGCATCTATGACAGACCGACCGCGGCGATTCTCTTTCTTCACCTCCGCCACTAAGGAGAACACAGGTTGAAAAAGGAAAGGTTTTCCCGGTAACTTTTTTCTGGTCCGGGTATCCCGAACGCGTTCCTCGAATCAGAAGCTCCGAACCAATCAATGCCTCCGGTGGCAATCTCGTCCTCCAATCAGTGAGTGATCAGACCGAGGAATCACTCCGTTGAGCTCATCGCACAGCTGAAACAGAGGGAACGAAGAAACATCAGATAAGATATCTGCAGGTCACCTAAAATCGCTTAGTCACACGTTCACTCACTCTCCGTCACACGCCCGCGTTCATCGGTTGCCGCGTCAGTCGATATGCCACTTTTTGTTGATTGTTGACATGGCGCATTCAGCTGACCCGTACAGAATTGTCTCCTCTCGTTTGAGACTTGGGAGAAGCCAGGCTCCGGGCGGCATACTAACCAACCATTTCTCCTTCCCGTGCCTCCTCCTCACTCTCTCGCTCGCCCCCTCTCCTCTTTCCTACTGTACCGAGGGCCCCTGTAAGATGACCTGGCCCCTGCCTGCACAGCCATGCCGGAATCTCCCCTTGCACTGTAACCCTACCCCCTCTCTCCTCTCAACTCCTACTCCAGTCCTGGGAAGCAGTGACTGAGCCTGCAGGCTATTCCCCTCTGCAGTTCCCCTGCTGTCCACCGGGGCTGTAGAAGCGCACTCCCCTTCTATCAGCTCTCCCTATGCAGCTAAAAAAAACAAGTTATTAGATGAATAAAGTCCCTCTCAGCATTCGCCTGACCGATTTCATGTATGGTCATTTCATTTGAATGGTGAGATGTTCCTAGGCAGGACTGGTCAAGTATTTTCCATCTCACTCATCTGCCCATATCGTTGCACCCCCATGTCTCAGCTGGTTGCCTGGTTATTTGCACAACAGAAACCAGGCCTGGGACCACAGACCATACATAAATAATGACATCATCAGATTTGCATTTTTAGAACAGTGATATGCCATCGGCCAGGCAGGCAAATATTGGTTTTGTGTGTGGTGTGTGTGTGTGTGTATGTGTGTGTGTGCGTGTTTGTGTGTGGTGTGTGTGTGTGTGTGTGCGTGTGTGTGTGTGTGTTTGTGTGCCTGTGTGCGTGTGTGTGTTTATGTGCCTGCGTGTGTGTGTATTTATGTGCTTGTGTGTGTGTGTGTGTGTGTGTGTGTATGTGTGCATGTGTGTTTGTGTGCCTGTGCTATGCGTGTTTGTGTGCGACGTGCCGACACATGTGGGCGAGCACAAGCACGCACATTTACAAGTGTGAGTTCTGAAATCGCCAAAACGTTGGCGTCAGCATTCCTGGTCCCCCCCCCCCCACGGCCTGAACACAAAGAGGCCTCCGGAACAATGAGCCCACCCAACCACGGGGCGCAGCTGAGGGGGAGCGCTTCAAGAGCAGCCTACTGTACGCTGGTAGCTTTCACCAGGGGCGGGGATCCTGGGGGGGTCAGGGGAAACATGTCCCCCCCCCCCCCAATATTTGAGATCATTAAAATTGTACCCCCCCCACAATATTTAGATTGGGGCAGTGGCATTCAAATGACCCCCCCAAAAATACTCTTGCAAAATATATGCAATATACATGTATATACTTTGATATAAGATTATAACAAAAGTAGAATTTTGTAATTTTTTTGGCATACATCGTTGAATAGGTGAACACTATGACCAATTATGTGAACCAAAATGGGACAGAATGCTTTTTTCATTTCTGTGCGACTTTAAGCAGAACGTTGGGTAGAACGTGAGGGAAACGGAGAGAACGGAGGAGAGGAAGTTACAGGAAAGGGAAAGTGCAGAACGTAAAGTCTAAATTGACGTTCTAAAGCGCACGATACGTCAGGAGGCACCAAAAGTCTTAACTGATTTGATGAGATGTACTGTAATTAACTCTTGAACTGAGCCTTGACTTGGAGCGCCAACCACCGGTTTGAGCCGTGCTGCTGAGTACAGGTGGTTGTGAACCTGACGTGGGTGACCCAGGTCACAGGGACAGGGATTGGACGAGGTTAATTAGTTGATTCGTCAGACACACTGATCCCACCAGACAGCAAGATCATAGGGACAGGGATGAGAGGGGTGTGGCTGTGTGTGTGTGTGTGTGTGTGTGTGTGTGTGTGTGTGTGTGTGTGTGTGTGTGTGTGTGTGTGTGTGTGTGTAAGTATGTGTGTGTGTGTGTGTGTGTGTGTGTGTGTGTGTGTGTCTGTGTGTGTGTGTTTGTGTGTATGTGTGTGTGTGTGTGTGTGTGTGTGTGTGTGTGTGTGTGTGTGTGTAAGTATGTGTGTGTGTGTGTGTGTGTGTCTGTAAGTATGTGTGTGTGTGTGCCTGTGTGTGTGTGTATGTGTGTGTAAGTATGTGTGTGTGTGTGTGTGTGTGTGTGTGCGTGTGTGTAAGTATGTGTGTGTGTGTGTGTTTGAGGGGGGTTGTTAAAGTGAGAGAGAGAGAGAGAGAGAGAGAGAGAAAGAGAGAGAGAGAGAGAGAGAGAGAGATCATAGAGAGCATGCATGACAGGAATGCTGAGATGAAACGTTTACACAAACATAAAAGTGACCGGAAACAAAAGCCGAAACAGATCTGGAAAAGCATCGCCCTACCTGAGAATGAGAGGAAGGCACAGAAAACGTCCCCATGCCCAAGAAAACCATCAAACGCTCACAAAACTCTGAGACGATGACACACCGCTGGCATTGTGATAGTGTCACAATGACAGGGAGTGACCATCTCCTGTGTGTAGGGCTAAGGTCATGTGATGGGTTAGGCAGGAGCGGATTGGAGGAGAGGGGTTGCCATTGGAGCTCAGCATGGATCATCAGGTCCTAATCCAGTAACACTAGCTGACACCAGGACACAGCGCACCAGGATAAGCACACTAACGCCATTCACTGAGAATGCACAGGGTTATCACACTGGTAACTCTTAGCTTGTAGCTTATAATGTTGCAGAATTCAAAAAAAGGTTTTTGTGAGGCCAACACGGCAGCAAAGATGTAACTCCTTTGTGTTGAGTCCGGCATACTCTTAAACCACCTCATCTCGCAATCTAAAAACACACACAATTGATCATCTACTTTGACTCCAGGAGCACAAACCCATAATGCATATCTTCCTATCAGAGGGCTGGTGATACCCACTCCAGGTATCTGGGGTCACAGGGAGTGACTTGTCACGCCATGCGCCCTCACCTCCTATCAGGTCCAGGGGGACAGACGCAAGGTCCAGATTAGAGGGTCAGGATTTACACCTGATTAGGTCTGGATTGGGATCCCTGTAGTGTACCCCCCCCCCCCCCCCCTCACCTGGGAAGCTCAACTCAAGGGCCTCGCCTGTCCAGAGAATTATCAATTCTACCTTGAGTGGTCACTGGGCAGAATTGACATTACACAGGGAAACTGATTGAACTGAATTGAACTGACTCTATTGTCAACATGGTCTATGAGACATCACTCAAGTCAAGTCAGTCAATATGGTGATCTCAGATGATCTGTGGTGGACGATTTTGCTCTACAACGCTCCTTCTCTCGTCCTGGCCTCCCTCAGATGTCACACCATTGGCTATGTTCTATATCTACAGTACAACACACATAGAAAGAGGGCTGACAGAAGAATAAAGGCATGGGACATACTTTCTGGGAACATATGTCTCCACAACAGCTGTGTCCGCCTCCCATCATAAGCCACCCTCAGCTCCGGCATGCAATGACACGTTAACAGATGATTATTGCAATAGGGACGAGTTGGTAGATTTTTTTTTTGCTCTACCAACGTCTGTGTCCAAAATATCAGTCACATCAGATGAAGATATAGGTCACGACATTAATTAAACTGTACCCTCCTAACTCCCCGCTACGAAATGTCATCCGTCAACTTCGACCAATAGGGCTAAAGTCGTGCCACTCATGAGTAAAAGTATCCTAATATAATACTATACTATGAATTCAGACAAAATGACTAGGTTTTATGACTACCGTATTCACACCGTATTACAAACTGTGCGATAAAACGTATCAAACGCTGTTTGAAAACACAAAACAGTTGTTGCGTGTGCGTGCGAGTGCAAAACGTAACTCTAAATTCCTACACTGACCTCCTGAGTTAATAACAAACACTTGCAGTTCGTAACAAATGTAGTTATTTTATACAAGGCAACGTTAGGCTATACTTACATGTACTTAGGTCGTAAAGGCATCGACCGGCTGGGCTGGATATTGAGCGTGAAAGCCCATGTAGGGCGAGCGCTTGTCCCCGTTAAAAATATACCCCCCTCCCCTCTACCCCGGCATGCCAAATACAGGGCCTGGGAGGGAATGACAGCATATGACACAGCGGCACAGCGGTCAGCAAACCCACAAAGGAATTGGTTGATAAACTGCCAATAACCCCAAAAGTTGGAGACGTGGCCAAATGAAGGATTCACAGGATAATGTCACTTCATATTGCCTAGATCCAGGCTACACGAGTAGCCTAAATATCCATTGTGTTGAGAATCTGCTAAAAAAAATTGATCAATTCAGTATTGAGTCATTTTTACGTTCTTTTAAAACGACTTGGGAAAAAATGATTGTGGACCATCATTTCAGAAGTATACTGTAGTGTGCCACCGGTGGAGTGAGTTTACCATCCCTCAATATCACGGTACCCCCCACCCCACCCCTCTGTTCACATAGTACGTTCCAGATAAAGTGGGCAAAGACACACTTTGCCATTTCACTTAAATTATCTCGGTACAAGCACCGGACCAGAATACACTAAAGGGGGGACACAGCAGGGGTAGAAATCCTTGTACAAATTAGGCAACGCGTCCAGAAGGGAAGGTGCTAGATGGCTGTCCCACAACGCCAAAGATAAAGCTTTCAAAATAACATCTGCTAGGTCACAGCTCATTCAGTATACTTATGCAATCAAGACTGCTATTTGTACCACTTCAAAGCAGAAGCCAACACAGGTCCCACACCTTGGCCTTGGGTTTTAAGCATGTGGTCAGATCAGGTTCACTAGGTCATGACAGCAGTAGAGCTCCTCCTGCTGTGTGTTCCTGAAACTCAACATCTGAAACTTGTCTCAAAACGAACATCACTGTGGAATTGTTAAAGCAAGCACTGAAAACATATTGTAGGAAAAAGATCTTAATTTAATATAAAAGATAAATAAATAAATAAAAACATAATAATAATTAACCAACCCCCAAAAAAGTAATAATGATTAAAGTGAGGGTGAAATCAAAACAAGCCCAATAACTGTTAACAGGTGCAGCTCAATTAATACGAGAAACAGTAAGGGTAACATTGTTAGTGTTCATGTTTACATTCAATTTCATTAAATTTGCAAAATAAAACAAATAGAAACATATGTTTTTCAAGAACATTTCTTGCACCTCAAAACATGAATTGAAAAAAAAACATTTGTCTTATAAAATTGGTAATAAAAAAAATCCTGGTATGACTGTGGCAATCATCACCAATAATCATTGAGTGAAGTCATACACTGGACACATGAGTAATTAAGGCAGAACAGAAAAAATACCTTATTAACTTTCACATGTCATTGACTTGCAGCATCTTGAGATCTACACTCTGGATCTTATGCATGCGAAGAGGGATCTGGGATCTGTGTTCTGGGGTTAAAACACTATGCGTATCAAACAGATGGAGAAACAATAAGAAAACATCATGTTTAGGAGCACAATCAGCATATTTGGTCCATCCAAATAATGCACTTAAAAACAAACATTAGTGCACCGACACTACTGTAGTGATCTTCTAGTTAACCAAATAGCTGTGATACAAATGACTACAATTTGCTTTTTCACTGTGGACTGTCATACTACTTTCGATCTTTAGTGACCGATGGATGAGCTCGAACAGAAACGTCCTTGTTCCTCCTCTCCCCGTCCGAGACGAGCTTAGGAGCCGGTCAGAAAAGCGTGGGCCAGGGCTTTGGAGGCAGAGATACGACCGGCCGGGTTGAACGTCAGACATTGCTGCAGACAGAGAGAAGAGGCTTTATCGAGACAAAAACGAGAGACGCGTATATCATTTAAACCGGAAATGAAACGCCGGCGTTGTTGCGCGCTGTAATGGAATTAAATCTGATCTAAAGTAAAAAGATTTGCCAAGGTTCGCTCAAAGATGTTTCGTCTGGTTTATTGAGAAAACACACGAGCGCAAGGACTTCAGGATAACGCACGTGAGTGGTATCCAGCAGAAGTGCCGCAGTCTGGTCTTGCGCGGCCTTATATTCAAAGCAATACACAGGTATGACGCTTCCAGGATGTGATTGGCTAACCCATCTGTACACGTCATATTAAATGGCGGACATCATCAACAGTGGTCGAGAATACAGACACGTGACATGAGAAAAGGCGGTAATTCTTGCAGGGACAAAGGGACAAAGGATGGTTATTCTGGAGCAGACAACGTCTAGGTGTGTTGACCGCCTGGAGGTCATCCTGTCATAAATTACACACATTTCACAGCTATGTGAAAGGTTGAGGGAGGTGGTGAGGTGGTGAAACTACAATTTCTATGACAGCGGCAGGAGAGACGATGTTTAGAGTGGGCATGCTCACAAAGAGAAGGTTGCTCTCCTCCGGGCCCAGGTTCGAGAGCGGCTTGGTGAAGGTTCCTCCTGGGGCCCAGCAGTTAGGGGAGTAGGGGATGGGGCTCTCCTTGGGCCAGTGCTCCTCCACGGGCATGCCTATCACCCTGTATGAGGCAGGGCATAACTAAACCTCAGTCAACAACCAAAACCATCAATAAAACTCCTTATTACAGATGTATTACAGTGTTTATTACAGTTTGAGGACTTAGAAGGGGGAAAAAACTCACTCAAAGATTTTCTGGAGCTGCTGAAACTCTGTGTTGCCACTGAACAATGGTCTGTGGAATTCAAGACTGTCAATATCATCATTAAATAAAACGCTGCCACCTTAACACATGACACAGCGTTTCACACACACTGCCACCTTAACACATGATACAACGTTTCACACACACTGCCACCTTAACACATGATACAGTGTTTCACACACACTGCCACCTTAACACATGGTACAGCGTTTCACACTCACTGCTACCTTAACACATGGTACAGCATTTCACACACAATGCTACCTTAACACATGACACAGCGTTTCACACACACTGCCACCTTTACACATGAAACAGCGTTTCACACACACTGCCACCTTAACACATGATACAGCGTTTCACACAGGGGATGTATCAACATCCCAGTGGACGTCTCCGCAGGCAGAGGGCGCCACCTGCTGGTCCGAAACGGGCATGACGCCTTCACTTCCCTTCCCTCCTTCCTCCTCCCGTCCAAAACAACCCGACAGCATCGACAACGGCTCCCCGTTAGGGCTGGGTATCGATTCGAATTTCAAGAATCGATTCGATTCCGATTCACAAGATTATCACGATTCAATTCGATTCGATTCAATATCGATTCGGTTAGTGTTGTTTTTTTGCTGTAACCTTAATTACATGACTGTCAAGTTATGCAACACATCAATACTAGGGCTGGGTATCGATACTGATTTCCAAAAATGAATGAATAAATGAATGAATCATTGAATGAATTAATGAACTATTCATTCCTTCATTTATTCATTAAATAAAAGATTGATTTTGGGATTCATGAATCGATTCTGAATCATTTGATTCAGAATCGATGAATCGATTTTTTTTAAACCCAGCCCTACTCCCTGTACCTCAAGAGGAAGAGCTCAGCGAAGATGCAGCCAGCGCTCCACATGTCCACCGAGGACATGTAGCTACAGTTGAGCAGAACCTCGGGGGCCCGGTACCACAGGGTCACCACCTGGAGGACAAGGAGGGAGGGGGAGGAGAGAGATCAGAATCTGTCAGGGTGCAGTTCCCCCGGCCGGCCACAAGAGGGCCCCAGGGTTCCCGCTGCTTTTTTCGGTTCTCACTTTTATGGGGTTAACTGGTCTGTGCGGGCGCCTATTTAGGAGAAGGGATTGCTGTTTGTGGCGCTCAAACGTCACAGCTTCCCCTGTCCCTGAGCCCCAGGCTTTCCAGCGTATTTGGACTACTGTGCGAGTCGTCTCTCAAACTTTATCGCCTGACTTCGTTACTCCCTACATCCGTTCCCTAGTTTTTGCGTTATCCCTGCCTAATTCTGCGCCAGGGTCCTTCATTCTCAGTCCTGTCACAGTATCAGACGTTTCACTGTTATGATCGGCTCCTCCAAGCCCTTAAACGATGAGTGACTTCAGAAATAATACATTCAGTACCTACAATACTACCCCCTGTAGGCAGGCTTTTGGACAGCCGTGACTGTTGCCTAATGTTGTTTTTCTTTGTATTTTACTGTCTTTTTTGTGTAGTTTTACTCATTGTTTTCTGACCTGTGAAGCACTTTGTGACTCTGTGCTGTGAAAAGTTCTATATAAATAAAGTTTTACTTATTTACTGTAACACCTATGCTCACAACTGGAAAGAGATTCCTAGGTAGACTCACGCCAGGTGTGAGTGCGACACGATAGGTGTAGATGCGAGCCAATCCAAAGTCAGCGATCTTGACCTCTCCGCGGCTGCTGACCAGGATGTTGTCTGGCTTCAGGTCACGGTGCACCAGCATGTTGATGTGCAGGTAGTCCAGCCCCCGCAGTAGCTGCGTCATCACATCCTGTTCAGACAGGAAGTTGACCATGACGTTTCTTTTTTCTTTTTTTTAAAGGACCGACTCTTTGTCTATCCTGAAAACATTTATTATCAAAAAACATGAAATGTAATTGATATGTAATTAACTATAAATGCACACATTTCTTGGTCATTTGTGGGAACTTTTGAGTATGTTGTGTGTGTTCAGATTCAGATTTTGGAAGACTAGATCATTATATTACATGGATAATGGAGAGCTGCACCTTAATTTTGTCCAGACTCAACCCAGTGTTGTTGGGAACAGTGGTGAGGAATGTGGACAAGTCCTGATCGATGTACTCAAACACCAGCGTCAGGTCCATAGTCCGGCCCCTCCGACCAGCTGACACATCCAACAACCTGTCAGCAAGAAGTAGGCCTATTAATCAAGCGCCTATAGCATCGACCTATGCATTCACACATAGGCCTGTATTTGCTGCATGTTTCATCGAATAAAGCTAATTGATCAAACAAACTTACTTTACGATGTTGGGGTGGTCGATTTTACGCAGCAGTGCCACCTCGCGGATCATGAACGCAGGAATCCCGTGACTGTCTGGGTCGTGATCTCCGATGTTCAACTTCTTCACCGCTACAAGTCGCTGTCGGTCTCGCACTTCTCTGGCCTTGTACACTTTCCCATAAGCTCCTTCCCCTATTTCTGCTAGTATTTCGTAGTTCTGGTGATCAAAGCATGTGTTGGCGTCCATGGCTAGCTGTAGCTGACCTATGGCAAAAGGGATATCGAAATTGTGGCCTGATAACTTGGCTAACGGTTCGGGCATGAGACAAGCCCGCAGGAGACAGACTGTTCACACCATCAGAGGTCCAAACCTGGCTAGCTATAACATGTTAGCTAACCAAACCTACATATGAACGTACTGACATTAAGACATAAGTCAAGAACTGGTGAACTAACTATTAGCTACCTATAAACTTGATCGTTGACTGGCAGTAAGGGCCACATTAGTAATTACAACTCGCCTTTAACTCACCTCTAATTTCACAAGACAAGGGAGACAGCTGGCCTGAGCCTTCATGGAGGGGGGGGGGGGTAGCTCGCGAGGGCCAGCGTGGGACTGACGCCCCTCTTTTCACCAACTAGCAAATCACTGTTCCTCTAAAAAAGTTTTTTATTTTATTTTTTATTAACAGGATAATTATATGCAAATATTCAGATAAACAATAAGCACACAGACCACAGTTTAAGAACACAGGTTAAATGGAAGGAGGAACATAGAAGGATATATTAAAGAAAATTACTAAATAACAAAAAACAAAGGAATACACCTACAGTATACACAAATATAGCCTATAGGTATATATATTCAAAGACAATAGTTTTTCAGTGATTGTGCACCTACATTTGGGTCTCTGGTGGTCCTACACAAACTTTGAAATGCAAATATAGCCTACACAAATTAAAAACATTATTCAGTCAGAGGTTCCTGAAAAAAAAATGAAAAAAATGTTTCAATAACTTTTTGTTGTTTAATAAACTGAGTGATTTAATCAGAGAAGTTCAGAAGTGAGATCTTGTGAATAAAAACGTTGCATGTAGGATAACGAAATTCGCCATCATCTGGATTGCATCATTATCATAGCAAATAATATCTGTAAGATTAAAAGAGTAGAGTTAGCAGAACTGAGACTCCAGATCCGTCCACAATTGTTTCTAGAATGTTTACAAAGATATTAATGTCTAGCAATAATACAATTGAAATGTATGACCTAACCTTCATTATGTTCTCAATTTGAGACCTTCAGTAAAACAACTTGCCTCTTGGGAAATGTGTATTCTCCCTCTGTCCAGTGAAAGCGCAGGGTCAGAGGTTATGTCTTCGGTGGCGTATGTTTATTGGATGGTTACGCAAAAACTAGGCTACCAGACCGATTTTCATGACATTCGGCAGAGGGGTGTAGCATGGGCCAACTTAGAACCTGTTAAATTTTGGAGCGGATCTAATTTGCGGGGTGGGTCCAAAAGCCGCCCAAACACGGCCGGTCATTCACCTCCATTCATTTTTGGGTACTTGGGCTCAGGAGCAGAAAATTACCCCCGTTCTTTGTCATTGGGGGAGAATGGAAACATGACATGGGAAGGTCACAGACACAGGGTTTGGACTGGAATGAAGTTCTTCGACCCAACAGATACCAACATGCAGAGCCACAACATGCTTTCATGGGCGGAGGTCTGTGCTCTCTGAGCACCATTTCTAGTTACGTCTGTAGTTGATGTATTATTACACATAAAAATGTATTGCTTTAAAATATCTCCTCTGGGGGCACCCCAGTCGCTCAATGGGTACCATGTAAAGGCTAGTCCTTGCTGCAGTGGCGTGGGTTCGAATCCGGCCAATGGCCTTTGCTGCATGTCTTCCCCTCTCTCCCACCTTTGATGTCTGTACTTGCACTCTCTATCCCATTAAAGCATTAATGCCCTAAAAATATCTTCTTTAAAAAAAATAAAAAAAATAATCCTCTACAACATTGCATGTAAGTGTTGCTCTGCATAATATGCTACCTCATGTTACCTGTAAAAACAATATTATCAACCTCCTTAGTGAAATACAATAAATTCTAATACAAGTTAATGTATTAAGGTTCAAAATGAAACAAATCCATTTTAAAGTGCACAGAAACTTACTGAAAATCTATCGGACTGTTTATAAATTGCAACAGCATGAGAAGACAGAGTCAGAGACATTTCAGGTATTTATCTATCAGTTTAATGACACATGGACAATGACTTAGCAGATTTAACAAGTCTATGAAAGGCCGACTTTTGCCTGAACATAGATAGCCCTGCTAGGAGAGGAAGATCCACATCCCACATGAGATTATTGCATTGTCAGTGCGAAAGGCATACAGGAGGTGAGGTTTGACAAGGAGGGACCAGAGTCAAGACATTCAATTAAATCAACTGACAAAAAACATCTTAGTTGCAGAATATGTGTCCACTAGTCAAGAATCTGTCTCTCTTAACTAATAAATACAAAGTACTGTAGTGAGCAGGGAAGAAGCCAGGACTCAATCCTCCCATATTTGGGGGTTATTGGCCCCACATACGGCACACGACATACAGACTGCTCTGAGGGTAAAGACACACTAGGGAGAGGAGCAGAGACACCAGGAAGAGAGATAGAACAGGAAATACGGGGGCCAGCCCCCCCGCCCCAGCAATTCCACCAATTAGGACCTGTGTCCTTGCCAGGATCACTACAGTACTCAAAAAGAGACACCCTAGCTACTACATACATGTTCACGTCCTCTCTGTACATTATTGGTTCATGGATGAAACCACAGACAGGAATAAAAGGTCACTCTTCTTGGACAGTGGACTCCATTGTAAAAGATGACTAATATGTTAACCAATTTTACAATGTGTTATTGTACAATGTATTATTGTACAGTGTGCATAGAGAGAAATGTAAGCTTTGGCTTTCGGCAATCTTATCAGGCAGTTTCCTTCTGTTGGTAAATGTCTTTTTGCAAACCTGAGTTCACATACATGTGCAACACGACTGAGAAATGTGTTGATTTTGTTACAAAGGGGAACCTATTAAGATCATTACAGCTGCTACAATGACAGTGTTTCATTTGCGAGCGTAACCACTGTGCAGGAACCGTCTTTTTTCATTCAATCTGCAAGTAAACAATGGCTTACATGTGCAAACAATGTACCTGTAATACCACGATAAAGTCCAAAGTCACACTACTGTATGGTGTGATAACTGATGGGTACAGTAGGATAGTGAAGAGTACAATCTCTGATCACCCTCTCTGGAAAAGCTCAAACCACAGACAGTTACAAAAAAAGTTATGCATTGCAATGGTCACACATGGTTTAAATAATTAATATGATCGTAAATAAAATAAAGTAGCTCCCACTATGGCTTTGTAGAGAAAGAAAATAAGTTTTCGGTCACAAGGGGAGAGAGCTGTTCATGTGTTGGTTAGTTAAAATACACCCTGATACACAAAATCACAGTGTCTCCATCCAGAGGTATTTCATCTTGGATCTCGTCAGCCTGGGGTTGAGTCAGCAGTTTCCTTTAGTGACTCAGGTTAACGACTTACTGCTCCTTCTTCTGGTCGCTGATGAATTTGTTCTTCTTGGCCAAGGCGATGGAGTCCAGGTGCAAGTTACGTTTGAGAAGGACAGAGCCGCAGGTGAGAGCTCCGGCCAGCGCCCCAGCAAAGCCGCACACAAACACGTCCTGGCCTGCGAATCAAGTGCATTCGATCAAAACTTGAAACTATAAATTACAGCCATGTTGGGAGTCTAAATAAAATCTTAAAGTCGCACTGAAACGGACGTTTGAGATCATCTAACTTCCGTAGTTTTACGTATTTCCGATTCAAACAAGCTATGAGGGTGGGACATATGTTTAGAGGAATTTGATTGGAACATTGACAAGTGGACGGGTTTTAAGAACTTTAGACAGATTCAATAGAAGGATAGCATTGATTGACGGGTGGATGTCGTGAGATTATTGGCCTAAAATCTAAGGTACCTGTTGTCGTCATTACACGTGACCTACCGTTTTCCAGGAAGTAAGAAATTATATACTTTGATATAAGATTACAATAAAAGTGACCAATTATGTGAACCAAAATGGGACAGAATGCTTTTTTCATTTGAGTGCGACTTTAAGAACAGGTAACTGAGACTTAGTAATTAGTAATTAGTGTTTGAGTATATAACAAAGGTCGGGGTCAGTACATTGCAACAACAGATCCCTGAGCCCTCATCAACGCAGTCGTGACAGACCTGTCAGGTAGAGGTTCTTCAGTGGAGTCTGAGGTCTCACTGTGGCGTTGAGCTCGGCGCTGAAGCGTTCAGTGCCGTGGTCAGCTCCGTAGATCTCCCCTCGCGGTGCTCCGATGTAGTGTGTGTTCGTGATGGGGGTCCCGCAATCGATGTACTCAACCTGCCGGTGGGCGGTGGGAGACACATGAGGGTCAGAGAATGGAGGCGTCAACCCGATTTCATCACAAGTTAAAGGTACCCAACGAAACGTGAATCAAAACAATTCGTTCTTTGTTTATTTTCGAAATTCCTCGATTATATGGTTCCTTGTAGTCTAATAAACATGTTGAATCACTTGAATGTCTTTCCTACCTTGTAATTTCTTCACAAAATGATATTTAGCTAATGTTTTGAAAACAACAAAGATGTGTAAAACGTCACTATTATGTGCTCCGCGTATTGACACAATGACGTAGTACGCGATTTTCGGGGACCACCTTCTCAAATTTGCTCTAGAGCGCATACTAGTGGTCAAAAACTACATTGGGTACCTTGAATCAATTAAAAGGGAAAGATCTACTACATGGCAGTACACTACTGTACCTAAACGTCTGTGATATGCAGGGGGCGAGTCGTTTAGCCTTACTACCTTGTCTCTGTCGATCTTTGGGAAGACCTCCATCACCACTTCCAGGATGGAGTCGATGAAGGCCTGCTTCAGCTCTTTGTAGTCGGCGCCCCTGTTGGTCGCTTTCTCATCCTTCCACTCCTCAAACCACTCGTAGTTGGCGAAGCTCACCAGACTCAGAGTGGACTTGCCTGTGAGCAGCCCAGAGAATAAAAGATAAATGGTAAAATGGTAAATGGACTGCACTTATATAGCGCTTTTCCACCTTAGCGGCACTCAAAGCGCTTTACAATGGCCTCTCACTCACCCATTCACACACACACTCACACACCAATGGCCGTAGCTGCCATGCAAGGTGCTAACCTGCTCATTGGGAGCAATTTTGGGGTTAGGCGTCTTGCTCAAGGACACTTCGACATGTGGACAGTTGGAGCTGGGATTCGAACCGCTGACCCTTCGATCACTGAACGACCCGCTCTACCAACTGAGCTACAGCCGGCCCAATAAAAGTAGTAGATCAACGATGGGTTTGGGTGTTCAAGGAATAAACAGCGGATCAAATGTATGAAGACGCGTGTTGTGCTTCAGCAGAGACAGGACAGGTGACCTTTCCTGCCACGGTGACAGCGTACCAGGTGACCTTTCCTGCCAGGTGGGGTCTTTGGCAGAAGGAGACGCCACAAACAGGAGAGGGACACTTTTAGCCGACTCCTCCCTCTCCCCCTTCAGATAGGTCTCACACCTATGGGGGAGGAAAGGCTTGATGAGGTCATATGGGGGAGAAAAGGCTTGATGAGGTCAAATGATGTTATTGGACGTTAAAAAATTGCGAAAGAAAACGACACTGCATAGCGTATATCAGTTTAACATCAAGCAGAGCAGATATAAGAATACAAACTGCGTTCGAGGTGTGTTTAAGAATTAGAGGAGAATTTTCTAGTTCCAAGAAATTAGTTTCAAGGGCAGGAAAAAAAAAAAGCAATGACGTACAGCTCATCCATATTGTTCTCCGTGAAGATCCAGTAGTTGTCGGATTTCAGGCCCAGTTCCTCCTTGGTTCCGTTCAGACCCAGGAAGATGCTGAGACCTCCTTCGCCATTCTTCATCATGCTGAGCTGCTTCTGGATGCCTGCAAGGAATTACATGACCCATTCAGACAGGTCAGGCCATTAATAAAACAATCATCTCTGACACACGCACGCACATCCATACATCGTCCCTGTCACAGAACCACATCCTTAATTTGCAAGGGGTGAGTTTCCTGAAGGCTTTAAACCAATCATGGACTTGATCAGCTGGTGCAAAGCCTATGAGAGGAACTCACAAATCACAAGATTTCCTATCTTCCCTCACCTGAATTGGCCTGGAGCTCCTTGGGCAGCAGGGTCTGGTAGGTGTTGAAGATCCCAGCGTTGGAGATGACAATAGGGGCCCGGATATGGACTTCCTCCTTCCCTTTCATGACGCTCACACCTGAAACCATAAAACACACAAAACGTTTGTGAAAAATGTCAAAAAATGCTCTGTGATTATCTGTGGGGGAAAAAAAAAAGAGTCAAATTTACCATAAGCTTCCTGGGCGTCGTTAAACAGGATGCGGTTGACGGGGGCGCGGACCAGAACGGCCCCCCCGGCCTTCTCAACGATGGGAATCATGTGGTAAGCGATCTCGCTCGCGCCTCCTTTGGGGTACCAGGCTCCGTTGAGGTAGTGGCAGACGAGCAGGCTGTGCATGGAGAAGCTGGCATCTTTGGGTATGTTGCCTGCAGATACGAAGAACTATGTTCTTAAAAATAACAGACCCCAGAGCAGACCGAGTGACACCTGTATACGACCAGAGGAAAGAGGATTTCTTGGCCTATGCACTTCTATGGAAGATCACTTTATTTTAAGATTGTTGTGGTCGTGTTTGTGGCCCACAGGCACAGCAGCCTGACCCTACCGTATGTGCCGAAGATGTAGCAGAAGACCGCCCTGAGGTCCTTGTTTTCAGTCAGTTCGTTGACCACCTCCGTCAGGCTGCGCGACGCCATTTTGAAGAAGAATGAGAGACGGTTGGCCAGGCCGGTGTACACCAGGAACTTGGCCAGGGGGACAGGAATGAGCTTCAGCAAAGCCAGTAGCCAAACACTGCGCCCTGCTTTCTGTAAACGGAATACACAGGAAGACAGATGATGGGGGTGAAAGACTGACAGACAGACAGACAGACAGACAGACAGACAGACAGACAGACAGACAGACAGACAGACAGACAGACAGACAGACAGGTGCAGAAACGTACGATGTGTCTGATTAATTACTGTTTAAAAGGCACTGGGAGACATTCCACTGCAGTGTTCATACATAACAACCAGTTATAGAGAAATACACTCAGTGGCCACTTAATTTCTTTCCACCTGCTTGTTAATCAGGGGTTAAATTGGGATAGGTTATGTGAGGGGGGCTGTTTTAGCGAGGCTGGCAAGAGTGCGTGCAGTGGTGGTGGCCCTAATACTGCTTCATAAATAGCAAATATCAAGCATTTCATGATCCATATTTGATATGAAATGGCCATTGGACAGCCCATTAGAGGGACTCTGCTCAAAATGAAAGGACTCTTCCAAGACAGAGACAACTGTGTAACCACAGTTTCACTCTAGAAACAGAAAGGGCTTGTGAAGAAATCAACATGATTCCCAGAAAAGAGAAGGAAAAGAAGAAGTCTGTATAGTCCCAGTGTAGAACGACCGGCCCTAACCCCATGTGAGTCACACAGCATGTCTCCAGAGTGGACCATGACTATACAGCACAGTGCCATTTAGGAAGAAAGCTACACCTGTGCATACCAGTCAAATCCTTTCCCCCAAATGCAGGATACCTCATTTCTCCCCTCTCCTCACTTCCTCTCCCCCTTTCCTCTGCTCCCTTTGAATGATGTCAAATCAGCACTTTCCTAGTATTTCCTAATTCCTTAAACACTAAGAAAGGGGAACTGAATGAAATGACAATGAAATGAAATCTGTTTATTAGACACACAGCCATTGACGTTAAACTGTGCTTAGACCAGGTCCAGGTCGGTATACTATTCAGGGCTATACCCCGGTATACCTGCCAGGGACAATTCATTGCACCATTGACTTTTGTAACTTGGCCTGCACCACTGTTATCTACAGACAATATTTTTTTGTTACTCACTGAAGTGAAGACAGTTTTTGAAAGATTAAAGCCTTTTCTCCGAGGTGGCTACGCTTGCAGCCCCCCCCCCCACACACACCTTTTATATAAAAAGCATCTTTTTGCACTTAAATAGCACATATCCACCGCTATCCACTAGCCTGGCTTCGCAACCCTGATCACGTGATCTGTCTCCACGATAAACAGCATGTGAGGTCACGATGGTGAGCATGAAATGGCTGCATTCTTTTAACAATAAAGAGAGATTTTTTTTTTTTAAATGATAACAATGTTGATAGATGTGCCGGGGTTGAGCTCCGGCTAATGACATTTGGGAACCTATGTGCCGGCGCTGAGCCCTGGAATACCCTGGCCCAATTTAACCCCTGTTGTTAATACAAATAGCATGCTCCTCTAAAAAGCAAATCATCAGGCTACAACTCAATATATAAAGAGCATAGACATGGTGAAGAGGTTTAGTTGTTGTTTGACTAAACATTAGAACGGGCAAGACGCGGGATCTAAGTGACCTTGACCGTACCAGACGTGGTGGTTCTAGCATCTCAGAAACCGCTGTGGGGGAAAGGATCTTGTTGATGAGAGAGGTTAGAGGAGAATGACCAGACCTGCTCACGCTAACAGAAAGGCCCAAAATGCTCAGGAAACAGCTGCCTACACCAGTGGTGTGCAGAAAGGCAACGCCACGAAGAATTCAGGCTGTTCTGGATCCCAAAACGGGGTCCTACCCAGTTCTTGATAGGCGTACCTAACAAAGCCACAACTGTGTGTAGATTTAAGCCTTTACTTCTGGACCTGTAATTTTTGTTTATCAGGAACAACAGAGATAAAAGGGCACCTTACAACTCAACCTCACAACCTTGGCGAAGCATTATCTGCATCCAACGTTCACCCTTCCCTCTGGACTATCACCACAACTATTTTGAGGTAGGCTGAGCAGATGTGGAGCCCTGTAGATTACTCTGTCTGAGAGGCCTTATGTAATGGCACGTCCCAGCCCCTCTGAATCAGCACTGACGCTCATATCTCCACAACATTGACCTTTGGCTCCAGAACCCTTGGCCTTCAATGGCATAATGACACAATCGTACCAGACACTGTGTACTGTTGTAAGAGTTCACTACTGAGCTCAGGTAACAGCAGACGACCACTGCAAACTGAAAGAGTATTCAACTTGTAAAGCTCTTAGTCCATTTAATTCTCAAAAAATAATATATGAGCAGCCATGCCTTTCTGTTACACTAGAGCAGTGTTTCCTAAAGTGTAGGGCGCGAGGGTACTGCAGGTGGGGAGTGAAAAGAAAAGAAAAAAAAAGAAAAAAAATTAAGCTAATTTTGATTAATATATTATTTAAATATTTTACTATTTGGGTTTCAGACAAATATTTCACAGTGGACACATTTTTTAATAAAATATAAAACTAAAATTGGATCTTTGTGTCTTGTCATTAGTAGTAAAGGAAATGCCATGTTTGTACAATAGCCTATAATTAATTCTGCCAATCTAGGTGGGGCCTGAAAATATTTCCAATTACCCAAGTGAGGCCTGATTGAAAAGGTTTGGGAACCACTGCACTAAAGGAGTGATTCTGTGCTGACGATGTCTATGTAGTGGTCAGTATGGAGGGCATGTATACACAGCTCACCTTGACCAGTCTGATGTACTCGTCGATGGCCTTCTCCTCTCCCGGGAAGCACTTCTTCAGCTCCTGGGGGAAGCGGTCTCTGCCGCTGTAGATGGGGTAGACGCGCCTGTTGTCGGCCGGGCCCAGCACCACCTGGTCAAAGGGGTTGTCCAGGGGCTCCCACTGCAGCTGCCCATTGGTCATCTGGTCCAGCATGCAGCGGAAGGGCTTGTGCTCCAACAGGTCCCCGATGTAGTGGATACCTGTGTGGGGAAGAGTGTTGGGACAGGGCTGGGTCAGGACTGGACATTAGCTGACCACAGTAACGGTCTGTGTATCGCTGGTTCAGCAACGCAGTACATGCAGTTTTGTCAAGAAGTGGTCAACTGTATCAGAGTCTACATCATCAACAATCTCATATGTACAGGACCTTGTACTTTTCAGTCTATAGTATCTTGTTTATGTATAGTTCCGTCACTTTATATGGATCCATTTTTATTTTTATTTAGTGTATTGTGTGTTGAATTGTTTGTTGTATTAAGCTACTGGCTGCCTAAATTTCCTCCGGGATCATTAAAGATCCATCTATCATCCATCCACCCATCTATCTAAATCAACAAGAATTTACTCATAAAAGGCTCTAGTCAACAGTTAATAGCAGCTATTTCACATCTTTGCCTTTCTCACCCTGTATAGGCAAGATTTAAATAATAATAATAATAATAGCCTAATAAAAAGTCTTACCAACGTCAAATTCAAAGCCTTTCTCTGTGAAGGTATGGCAGCATCCACCAGCTCGGTCATGTTGCTCCAGAACCAGGACCCTCTTCCCGACCTTGGCCAGCAGCACGGCCACCCCGAGCCCACCAATGCCACTGCCGATGACGATGGCATCCAGGTTCTCAGGTACTTTGCTGGCCAAGAAACCTGAGAAAGAGTCAAGGAACAAACTTTATTTATTTAGAAAAACTACAGATTTACTGGCCAATTCACATTTTGTTGTTGAAGCTGTTATTGTTATTGGACATAAACTAGCCTACACTATTTTACAGGAGGTAATTCATTAGTAGGCTACAGTAGAATATTGACTGCTTGATATCAATATAACATAACATCGACTGCTTGAATGTTACATAACATTTCACCGCGTGGAGGCAAGAATGAGACATGTAAAAACTGCCGTTAGACCGGTTCTTGCACCAACCCAAAGAATATTTGTGCGATGGGTCAAGCTGCCTCTACACGACTTCCCTGTTGACCATAACGGAACAAAAAATGTCTGCTCACTCAATACGTACATTTATGTAAGCTAATGGGTAACTCACCTTGCTTTAAAACTTTATTTTTTTCCTTCTTGTCAGTGACCAGTGGTTTCAGCGGCTCACGAGAATCGATATCAAAAGGATTCGGTCCTGGAGAACTAAATACATATTTTAATAGGAATGCTATAAAGGCCGCACAAATAATTGCTATAGTGATCCACATTGTCACAATGTGTCCGTTTGTGTTCACCCACTGTGACAAACGGTAACACACTTCCGTGCCAAGGGCTGACCAAGTTCAATTGCGCTGTAACTCCACCCATGCTCCACAGACAGCAAATCAAGCCAATTGTAATACTGGGTTGCTCTCATGTCAGACGACTTCGTCCAATCAACGCCGGGATTACTAGAATAGAGGGTTATTTGTTGGTTTGCAAGAAGGGGGGTACCCACCCACTGTCATACTTCCACAATAGGATCTGCATGACCGATTGCATGTATTCTCCCACGCTTCTCTGTATTATGGGCACTTTACTTAGAAAATGAACCTATTGGCCATTAGACAGAACCAACAACCTGAACCAAGGGCCGCAAAGTGGTGCATTCAGCCTGGATACCTCATCACTTCACTATCTACATAATTCTATGATGATCATTCATGGTTCACTATCCATGCCTTGAGTCAGTGGGAAGCCATAGCTCTGATCTAATTGCAGCCTGGATATATTCCCAGGTTAGCCAAGTCTGGCTTCTGAACAAAAACGAAACCAGGATGAGGATCTCATATTGAAGTCCAATAATAAGGAAGTGTATAGCATCTAATTGCTCATACAAGGTACAAGGTGCAGCTGATATCAGATCCTACAGGCACTACTGTAACTGCCCCTTAAAGACATTTCCTTATTCGTCCCTGAGAAAGGTTGGATAAAGGTAGTATCATAGTTTAAACTAGGCCTATAAACTAGGCCTATAAACTATTAACACTGGGAGAATGAAAAAGCTGTTAATACAATCTCTGTGGGTGCTAGGGCTCTCCTTCGACAGAAATCATGCCAAAAACCTCACAGCAACTTCTATATTTTATTTTGCACAAAATCACCTGCATCTTCACATTTTATTTTTCCTGCATCATAAAATCGTGAGACCCGTTTTGTCCCCACATCCGTTTGCATTTCCAGCCAACACTCACATTTAGAAACACTTTCTCGCGCCCCACACACACACATGCAAAGTCCTGAAAACTCGACACTCTCACACATATCCAATCCCAGTTTCAGCGTTAGTCGCCCCGTCCGAACCCTCTTACATCACATATCCGCTCTCATCCATATATACAATAAAAACAGTCCAAAACTTTCATGATTTTATTTTCTTCATAACAGGGCCTCTCTCAGTGTAGCAAGGAGGATAGTGGGATCACAGAAGTTAGTACAGATGGAAAAAAGTATTCAAAAGGATGAGGGCCGACTCACAGACCCCTTCTGCCGGCCAGGAGTGCCGAGTCAACTCCAGAATTCATGTAGAAAAAGGAGGGATTGATAGCAAATCTGCAGCCTTGACGGTGAGAAAACACAAACTCGACAGAAGCCCTTATCTCCAGCCCCCTTTGGATATTTACCCTCACTTTTTCTCTTTCTTTTTTTCTCTTTTTATTCTTTTTTTGATTTTCTTTCTTTTTTCTAAAACTTGATGACAGATTATTTCTGCAAAAGCTCTTTCCATATTAAGAGGGGTATGAGGACATGTTAAGATTCTAGTGTGTTACTGTAGCATTATTTTCCTGTTGTATGTCTGATTTATTTACATGTATGTTGTGTGGGTACACGCTTGTGAGTGTACGGTAAAATGGTGGTTGATGTGGGTCTGTGTGTTTGTGTTTGTGCCTGGTACAATCGTGACAGCCTTCTGGGATGGTAACGACAATGGCTTAAGGTCCATGTGATGGGAGGGAGCGCGAGAGGGTGTTGAAGGACCGACTCCCCCAGCCCCCTGCCTGGCAGCAGTAGTGCAGGTCAAAGTTCAAAAGATCAAAAAAAGTAAAAATGGGTGGTGGGTTCTCTCTCCTGAAGCAAGAAGTCCATCAGGCCATCTCCTGTGGTCAGTGCGTTGGTGTGGTCTGTCGGCTTAACTGTGACGATCGTGTGACGCGAATGAGGATGTCACTGCAGTACCAAGCCAACCTGAGGACAAAAGGAATATCGATGCTTGCTTGATCCATCAAAAATTATAATTAAAATCTTCAACTATCAAGAGTCAAGATAATGAAAGATCTATCTAATAACGCATACCTTCTCTGACCCCATGCTGGGACACTTCCAATTGTACAGATAATACTGTAGATTCCCGTCTCCAATACCAAACTTAAGCTTTTCAAGGAAAGTCTTATTCTCCATCAGGTCCAGTGCATTGAAGACGTCAAATCCTTTCTGGATATTGAGAATAGCAGGTATGGGGGGGGGGGGGGGGAGAGGGAGGGAGAGAGAGAGAGAGAGAGAGAGAGAGAGGGAGAGAGAGGGAGGGAGAGAGAGGGAGGGAGAGAGAGGGAGGGAGAGAGAGGGAGGGAGAGAGAGAGAGAGGGGGAGAGAGGGAGAGGGAGAGAGAGAGGGGGAGAGGGAGAGGTAAAAAAGAAAGGGAGAGAGAAAACAGGAAGATGCTGTTGTATTAGTCAAAGGGTAAGAGTTGGGTAAGAGTTGACTGTTCGACACTTGGTCCCTGACTGCGGGAGGCCTTACCGACTTGACATTTGACCCTTGGTCCCCGACTGCAGGAGGCCTTACCGACTTGACATTTGACCCTCGGTCCCCCGACTGGGGGAGGACTCACCGACTTGGCCAGGATCAGGGCGTCGGACATCAGGTCGAGCAGTGGCGTGCAGGTGTGCACGTTGTAGAAGGAGTAGGCGGCCTTCAGGCTGTGGTGCTGTGCGTGGTTCATGATGGTGGACGGCAGCGTGTAGAAGCTCAGGAAGTCCGTCACCTTCCCCGCAGAGTTCTGACGAGGAGGAGTAGAGAGAAAGAGATAGATATAGAGAGAGAGAGAGAGAGAGAGAGAGAGAGAGAGAGAGGTGAGAGACACGCGCGGTCGTCCTGAAGTGAGTTTCAATAATTCAACTATGCGTTTCCCTGCTCACAATTCTCTGGACGATATACGCAACTGGAACGATATACGTAACTGGTAGGCCTGGGTATCGATTCAAATTTCAAGAATGGATTCGATTCCGATTCACAAGGTTCAGAATCGATTATCACGATTCGATTCAATATCGATTCGGTTAGTGTTACTAAAAACTTCTTTTTTTTTTTTGCTGTAACCTTAATTACATGACTGCCAAGTTATGCAACACATCAATACTAGGGCTGGGTATCGATACTGATTTCCAAAAATGAATGAATGAATCATTTAATGAATTAATGAACTATTCATTCATTAAATAAAAGATTGATTTTGGGATTCATGAATCATTTGATTCAGAATCGATTAATCACTTCTTTTTTTTTAACTCAGCCCTAGTAACTGGACCTGCACCTTTGAGGAACTGTTTTGGAAGAATAGTGATCTATGATATTCCTATTCTATACTGCACAGTCACTGTACATATGGATGTATATAGTCCCTCTATACTGCACAGTCACTGTACATATGGATGTATATAGTCCCTCTATACTGCACAGTCACTGTACATATGGATGTATATAGTCCCTGACCTCCCTCTTGTTATGCTGCTGCCCCCCCCCCCTTTATGTACTGTCTTTTTTGTTACTCTGCATCTAATGTTTACAGCCCTTCTGTTATTTTCAACTGCTGAAACGCCAAATTTCCCCCTGGGGGATCAATAAAGTGTGTGTGTGTGTGTGTGTGTCTGTCTGTGTGTGTGTGTCTGTGTCTGTATTTCTCTGTCTCTGTCTCTCTCTGTCTCCGTGTCTGTCTCCGTGTCCGTCTCCGTGTCCGTCTGTCTGTCTGTCTGTCTGTCTCTGTCCGTCTGTCTCTGTCTGTCTGTCTGTCTGTCTCTGTCCGTCTCTGTCTGTCTGTCTGTCTCTCTCTCTCCATACCTCCACCAGGTAGGTGTCGATGATGTTCTCCTGGGGCAGCAGCCAGTGCTCCACCTCCTCGGGGCTCATGACAGGCGCCAGGTGGAACTGGCGGAGGTACTCCAGCAGCAGGCCGTGCACCGCCGGAACGTCCTTCCTGGTCATCACCCGCATGCCCGACGTCTTCGGAGCCTTTAGAGTATTTAGAAAGGGATGGGTCAACCAAGAGGATATAGCGTTTCGCGCCGTCACAACAATGGATTTTGTTTGCGATGCAGTTCAGGAGAAGGCCTCTAGGCGGCGCCATACCTCAGGCAGGCGGTACAGCTTCATGGTGCGCTGCATGGTCATGTTCCGGCTCAGGTGGGAGAACTTCACCTCGATCAGCTTGCGGGGGTTCAGAGAACGGTGCCAGTACCTAAACAACACGACACATAGGGATGAAACGGTTACCGGTTTCACGGTAAACCACGGTGAAAATCCCTGATGATTAGTATTACCGTTTAAAAATAAATGATCATTAAAACCGTGTTGGATTACCGTGCTTTGAATAACCACGGTCACTAGGCCACTATAGACATACAGTCCGACTTCATTCCCAGTTTCAACTTCAGAGGAAATGATACGCTTACGCACCCACATCACAAAATGTCAAATACCTCACTGCAGCCCTTCCATGTTACATAGCAAAGGACATGATGCCCTTTCAACCGTTGAGAGGCCTGGCTTTCCCTGTGTTATGTGTTTTTTTAAATAAAAGTTGTTGAAATGATTCCAGACTGTCCATCAGTACTTATAGAACATTTTCAGCATATTTAAAAAAAAAAAAAAATTAAAAAAAAAAAAAAATAAGTGATAATACCGATAAACGCGGTAATTCTGGTCACTATGATCGTGGTATGACATTTTCATACCGTTACATACCCTAACGACACACAGTATGAAATCACTAATTCAGTCATGCAATCCTACTTTGTGTGTGTGTTTGTGTGTGTGTGTGTGTGTGTGTGTGTTTGTTTTGGTGTCTGTGTGTGTGTGTGTGTGTCTGTGTTTTGGTGTCTCTCTCTGACCCACCTGCAGGTACCCACGGGTTTGGGCAGTACCACGCCAGCGGTGTAGACCCCCTGGAAGATGCCCTCCAGATTGACGCGTCTGGTAATCTCTCTGATCAGAACCGGCGCTACCCGCTTGGAGCGCAGCTTCTTGTGGACACAGAGGAAGTTGATCTCCACCATTTTCTTAGTCCTTAACGACAAAGAACAGTATTGAGCCGATGACAATTCCATAACTTTGAACAGAAACGTCGGTTCAATTACATATCCACATAAACATGGCATGCCATTTTGAAATAGTACATATATGTAGGGCTAGAGGCAGTGGCGGGGATCTGTATCCAACTTTGGGGGGGGCGTTTACATTGAAATTTGGCAAGAGTATTTATTTGGGGGGGACATCTTCCTACGCGGCTGTATGGTCATTTGAATGCCTCTACCCCAATCTAAATATTGGAGGGGACAATTTTAATGATCTCAAATATTGGGGGGGGACATGTCCCCCCTGACCCCCCCCAGGATCCCCGCCCCTGGTTAGAGGGACAGATGTGTCCAAATGAGGGTTTTCACTAACGCTTCGTAGATGCGGATGTTGGCAGGGATGGCGCTGATGAAGCCCACCAGCTTCTGGTTGTTGTTGACCCTCACACCACAGTGCCACTGGGGCAGCCAGCCGGGGGGCCGCAGGGCCCTGGGAGACAGACGGAGACGGGTTCAGAGTTAGGTCAGTTTACAGTCACAGCTCAACCACACCTACTGTCAAACTACACACCTCCAGGGAAGTGACCCCGATGAGCATTCCATGAGAAGTGACTAATCAGTCCCCCAGCAAACACAATATACAGCCACAGTTTCACAACTATCATAAAATGAAATATCTCTCACGTCCCACGTTGATGAGATATTGCTACCTGGAAAAACAGAAGATAAAGGTGAAAGAATTAAGTCATTAATTACCAGAGGAGGAACTCGGGGGAGTAGTCAAAACGGAACATGTTGTCATCGTCCTCGACGTAGTTCTCATTCAGAAGGATGTACAGCTCCTTCAGCTAGGATTAGACGGAGGGAGACCATAGGTCGAGTTCAAAAGGTAAGTAGCTTTGGGATCCGTTCAGTGGGTTAAGGGAAGACTTGCTTCCCATGTCTAGCGCTCAGGGCGTAAAAGTAACTTTTTAGCTCACCAGCCAATGGCCGGTGACCTCCAAAATTTCATTATTTGACCAACCCCCCCACGCGCACGCACACGCGCACACGTGCACACACACACACACACTAAAGACACTATTTCACTATGGTCGAAGCACATAAAATTAAATAAAAACACTTGCGATTCAAAATTAGCTAAGTGTTTTTTTTTTTTTACACGCCAAACTCAATTTCTACCCGCCATTGGCGCTTGGCGGGTGTTAATTTTATGCCCTGCTGGCGCTCTACAGTGTGTGCGTGTGCCCCCTCACCACCGCCGGATTCCCCAGGTCCAGCGCGTCCCAGCTGAAGCCCTGTGGGAGGCTATAGGGCTCCTCGCGGACGCTGTCTTTGTCGGGCTCGATGGAGCCGTGCGATGTCACCATCTCCCCTGAGAAGGAAAAAATCGTGGGAAATGAAGCCGGTATCCTTTTTACATCGCCCCCCTCCTCCCCCCCCCCAAAAAAAAACTCGCCGAGACCCACGAACGTCTGGGTTTTGCCTTCGGCGTGAAAAGGGTACGCTCGGCATTCCATGGCATGTCTGATGACGGCAGTAGGCGCAGGTGTTTCTTAGGGGGTAGACGCGCTGACTTTCGCCCTTTGTTCGGCGCGATGACGACGTGCGTTTGACATATCACCTTCCTTGGCCTCCTGATACTTGTAGATTGCAAGTGATAGTTATGTAATGCAGTTTAACTTGCTAGCTGAGCATTCTGAACCATGTGTGGGCTGATTTGATCACGTGCAGCTTGAATGGGTCTGCTTAACAACACGGCTATTTTCATCTTAACATAGGAGTTCAACATCCTTAAACTCTTGAAAACCACTTCCAATTCGGTTTTATACAATCGGTTTTGTACCACAATACTCTAGTGGGCTGATAGTAGCCAACCAAAATCCATCAGAAACTCCAAAATGGCTTAACCATGTTTTTTTTGTCTGTTTGCTACCAAACATAGCCAAGACCAGGACTTCTCACAAACCACTACTGCTGCTTGTTCGAACCATGGATGTAGGTTCGAATTCTCGCTTCTAGCATCTCACTCGCCCCTTCTCCGGCGCGTTTGTGATGTCAAACATGGCGCACCAGCCAAACGACGGGAAGTAATACTTGTCCACCAGTAATATAAAAGGTGCCAATCGCCTATTCATCCCACGTTTCTTCCCGGTAGCCTCGCGTTTAAAGCCAGTTTATAGACGGACGCTAATCTTAATGTAAAACAGCTTCAGGATGTTAACAACAAGAGGGAGTACCTGGACGGAAGGGGTTGGGTGATTCAATTCCAAAGCAGACTTAGAATTTGATTTAATTCAATCCAACAACAAAGGGAACGATGTTAAATTCCCTCGGGCCATTCTATTCCGCCGTCCTAAAATTGCTTATCTGTCCCTGAGCCTCTGCCAAGTGGCTACGGCTGGGTATCGATTCAAATTTCAAGAATCGATTCGATTCCGATTCACAAGGTTCAGAATCGATTATCACGATTCGATTCGGTTAAAAAAAAAACTCTTTTTTTTAGCTGTAACCGTAATTACATGACTGCCAGGTTATGCAACACATCAATACTAGGCCTGGGTATCGATACTGATTTCCAAAAATGAATGAATTGAATGAATCAATTAACTATTCATTATCATTTATTCATTCATTCATTAAATAAAAGATCGATTTTGGGATTCATGAATCGATTCTGAATCATTTGAACAGAAATCTATTATTCGATTTTTTAAGTGGCATACCTAGTTTGGGGACAGGCTGCGTGTCCCAGAACTGGTAGCTGCGTCTCGTCGCCTCCTCCATGGTCTTGGCTGGGCCCTGGCCGACTGAGAACAGTTCAATAGCCTTCTGGATCTCCTGCAGCTTATCGGCAGGCAGCGAGTTCACCTGTACAGAGCCATAGGGAGGAGAGGGTGAGCAGGAAATGAATTGCTGAATGCAAACAATACTTGTATAGACATTCAAACACACATGCGCTCGCACGCACGCATTCTCTCCCTCTCTGTAAAGGTCGTTTTAACAAGTGGGCGCGACTGCGCAGTTCTATTAGCGGTGCTCTTTCTAGCAGCACGCTCAAAAGGAACAAACAGAAGGAATCACAAAAGCTAAATGTTTCATCTCTCTCCCTCTCTCCCTCTCTCTCTCTCGAACATACCTTGGTAGGATCCTGCGTTGCCTCTTTGGCCACGGACTTGTCCTTCTTCTTCTTCTGTTTCTTTTTCTTCTTCTTGGCACCACTGTCGTCCCCAAGACCTTTGTCACTGCCATGAGACAACAGGACGACATTCAAATCAAACAGACAGCCCATGAGAATACCAACAGTTGATCTATGCGAGTACCTAGCAAAGCAGTCAAGGATGGAAGCGAAAATATTCATATTAATATTTTAAAGCATCAGATACATATATACAGTATGGAACACATACATAAGTACATTACTAGTCTCGCATAGCCAGACCGATAATCTACACACTTCGTTTACGCCGTGCCAGTGCTGGAGAAAGGTCTGGCTGGACTTGTTAACATTCGGGAATAGGGGAGAAAAAATGCTGTGTTTCTTTCTAACCAATTACATTCAAATAAGCGTATTGGCACGACAGATGAAAAACCTATGTTGCCAAAGAAGTAGAGAGAATTATTAACATTGACAAATAATAAGATCACAATCACACTCGTCTTCTGTGGAGTGGTTGCTAGGTTATTGCAGATCTGCGTCGGATTGTTGTCGTTTGATTGGACCGACCACATGAATCGGCCGCCACTGATTGGGCAGTAATAAACCAATGACAAGGCTTATTCCCAAACCTTCATCCGTTGAGTGAGACTAGTACATCGCTAAAAGCAAATGGGGATGAGGTAGCAGCAGGAAAGGGACATGGATGTCAATTTAATATAATGTAAAAAATTTGACAATTTACTTTAAGCCCATACCGTTGCTTCTTAAACCCATACCTGTCCAGTCAGAAGCTGAGTATTGAGAACCTCGACAGACCTCCCACCCCCACCCTCGACGCCCATCCACTGCGTTGAGGGAGACCGCATACTTACAGAGGAACACAGGATAATCCCATTAGCGTCCAAGAGGGGAGAAGGGGCCAGGCACTGGCCTGTATTTGTAACACCAGGACAGATGGTGGATCACATGACCCAAGGGTCTTTGGTTGTGTGGTTGTGTGTTTGTGTGTGTGTGTGTGTATGCGTTTATGTTTGAGAGTGTTTAAGTGGACAGTGACTGACAAGAACAATAGATGACAAAGCCCTGAATGGTTTGTTCGACAGGCTTCCATATAGCAGCCGAAATACAATCCAGAACCATTCTGTTTTCCAGGCACCCTACTTGTGTGTGTGTGTGTGTGTGTGTGTGTGTGTTCATGTAAACTGTGAAATAAATGTACTGTTCTGGTGAATAGGGCATCATTACAGATTATTAGATTAAAATGTAGCAAAAATGTCCCATCAAGTGGAATTTGTTCACATTACCACAGTTGCACGTATTGTTAACTAGACGAGATACTCGTTAATAGGATAACAGGTCATTTATGAAGTAAAAGGCTGCATAATATGACCTTGAGAGAAGAAATCAAACACACGTCGCGAGCTGCCTGCGACGATTTGATGAAGATGCTGGCAAGCCTAGACCTGCCTTGTGTGTCACATTTAGTGGGTGAGGCCTGTTCATTGCAAATTGAATGGGCACATAGCTAGCTATATTATTCTACCAGACTCGCTAGAAATGGTTCAACGATGCATTGTAATTTTACATGAACTTTTCAGTCACTTGTTGGTAGCTTCGTTTCTGGCCTCACGACAGTGACAGTGGCTGAAGACGGTCGACATTGGCTAAGTGCTACAAATGACAGCTTCGCTTGGTTTGCTTGCTTCCAATGCGACACTGACTGCCTGGCCAATTATTATTAGCCTATCAGATATCAATCAATTCTAGTGTAACATTCTAAAATCTAACTGTGCATTTAGACTTTACTGCATAGTGCATGATCGTTTCGACAATGAGTGGTTTCAATTTCTATTTCAATGCTTTGCGTAAAGGCATAAGAAGATAAAAAATGAAGGCCCGCCTATACCAGGAACATAATCGAGTTGGGTCCAATAAAGATGGAATATAAGCAGACAGACAGCCTTTACAGCCAATGGAGTAACAGTAAGTGGGCGGGATTAGGTGCAGTGAGTTTCTCCAGCCAGACTGAGGTTGCTCGCACTGTTAGCAAGCTGTCAAACGAGCGCAAGAACATGACAATGTATAATCTCCTACAAACAGGTCTGCGACCTTACCCGTCATCAAAGTGGTGCTCTTCATTTTCACAATCGCTGCAATGGCCATGGTCTTCTTCTAGATCCTCTTCTTTCTCCGGCTTCGGTGCTGTCTCATTCTCATCCGCCATCTTTATCTAGGAAGTGAGGAACTACCGCGTGCCTTCAACGCCTCAAAACACCCTTCAATACGATTGGTCTAATGTCCTGATGCTCTCTGGACCCTGTAGTCATCATGTATGTGCAATGGAAAAATGTGCAGTGAATAAGCAGCAGCACAGACTACGACTTTGAACGTTTCCATAGAACCACTCCCCAGAACCAATCACAAATAGCTACATCACGAGCATGTTCTGTTCTGAGCGTTATTCATAATGGGACATGATCAATGATCCATGCCCACATTAATAACAATATTATTCTGAGCACACAAACGCACACGCACACACACACACACACACACTCAGATGTGTCACTCTTTTTAAAAGACACCACTTGAAAACATGAGAGTTAAAAAGTTTTTATAAAATCATGAACATGCTCACAGCCATACAGACCAGTTAAGAGATTATCAGTATGGGAAAATAAATATTGCATAATGACACATATCAAAATACAACAACACTGGAAAAGACCCTCTCTGCTGATGGAGGGGACATTGCTTAGTGGGCTTTGGATAAGTGTTTTGGAGGTGGATGGATTTGACACTGATCCATACCTCCATCCCTACCAAGCCGTCTAGTTCAGATTCATGTAGTGAGTGAGAGGGAACAACTCAGCCGATGATGAAAGTATCTGATGAACATTACAAACCCAGTGACTAACAGATAGGCCTATAGCAGCTTATTCAAATTGAAATGAGACAGGTTCATGCAAATATCAAAACTATTATCTTCTAAAATGTGAATACTTTTTTGAATTAAAATCAAAGTGATTTAGATTTAAGAGCCGATATGTACATACATTAACACAAACGATCAGGTCTAAATTAGTGACCTGTGGTTACGTTTCATCATGAACTACAAAAAAGTACAAAATGGAAGATAGCCAAGAAAGCTAGCACTTTGCGATGATAAATTGCACTAGCCCTAACTGTAGTCTTTCCAAGTAAGGTAATAGGCTACTTGTTGCAACATGCAAAGCATTTAATCTATTCTAGACTAGACAAAATTAGTGTCTGTACTGGATAAATAAGAATACATGACTATATTATTACATATAATACTAGAATTTATATTCAGTTCTTTTGATGTCAGAGAATGCATAGACATTTGACAACTTGTACATATCTTACAAAACTTGCTACAAAACAAAACAACTTTTAGAGTGCTGACTGCAGTACATTGGTAAAGGTTTATATCATCTTGAGTGCTGTGCCAGGTCACTGCATAATGTAGACCAATGGGACAACCAAGAATACATGCCTATATTATTACATATGATACTAAAATCTATATACAGTTAATTTGATCAGCGATTTTATATAGACATTTGACAGCTAGTCCATATGTTACAAAACAAACAACTTTAAGCGTGCTGACTGCTGTACATTAGTAAAGGTTTATGTCATCTTGAGCCCTGTCAGGTCAGAGTGCAATGGAGATCAATGGGACAACCAATGAACACTTCATAGATCACTCAATCATGACTCTTTAACCTTAACAGGGTCATGTAAGAGCTTTCAGTAATAATACTGCACTAAAAAGTACATCCAATATCTCAGTAAAAATGTTACATATTTCTTAACGTTAAAAAACTTCTTGACCGTTCCAGTATATCCAGAACACACGTCATGTAAACTTAAGAAAAATAAAAACTTTGAAAACGAATCTGTTTTGCAATCCTGATCTGAAAGACCAGCTCCAGGGAAGCACTTCTGTGGAAACAGACAGATGATCTCTGACGACAGAGCATAACATACTCCACACAGCCTGTCACAGATTTCCTCTGGGCCCTCAGGCAAGACCACGGCTTCTTTTTTTTTCTGATGAATGATGACTTCACTTCTTCTCTGGAGTCAGGAGTGGCCTTCGTGTGAATTGGGTGGACCAGCGGCTACAGGGGTCAGCAGGCCCTCCCAGCTGAAACCGCCTCTTTGAACATTGTCACTGTAAGACTGGTTAGGGGCCCAAGAAGCGAGGGTCCGGTTCAGGTAGAGGGACCTCATGCCTTGCCCTTGGCTTTGGCCTTGGCCATGGCGATGCGCTCAGAGACAGTTTTGATGGGGACACCCTTTCGGGACACCTTGATGTGGATGAAGAGGGTGGCCGGGGACAGGCTAGAGCCGTCCGCCTTGAGCAGGTGGACGTGACGGTAACCTGGGGGTCAGCAGGGACAGTCACTCACAGGCCATCTACACATGTACTTACAGTATCGTATCCATTAAACATTAGATTCACCATCAATGGTAGCCCTACCACTCCAAGATAGCAAGCGGATCTGGGCCATATACAGGCCAGATCTGGCCCTTGTGGCTTAGTTCCGGCCCATATATGGCCCAGAATCATTACACATCCTGTAATTTTTTAGAGCACATCATGAAGCCAGCAGAAACATGTCACTGTAGATTGTACTCTGTATATGTGACAAATAAAATCTGAATCTGAGGCCTGGATTACACTAAAACGTATCTGCATGGTACGTATTCGAACCGCAAACTCAGCGATTACGCAGGCGTTTGGGACACCAACACTACAACACAGCTCTGGATTTCTAGGCTGAATATGCAGCTCGGGGCGTTTTCCAAGGCCTCCGGATGTGGCGCTTTTTTCGGACAAACACAAACACACACACACACACACACATGCAGACATACACAAAGACACACACACACACACATGCAGACACACACACAGACATGCAGACACACTGTCTTTTTGTCATATCTCAGAGGAGCTTTACTCTATCATTCCAGTTTTTTACTTCGACTTTGTCAATCAATTTGTTCCTAATTACTTCATATCACTGTTTTCTGTTTCTGTTTCAATTAGAGCTTCAATTAGAGAAAAAATACCATTGGCGTATAAGGACCCCAGTCAAAGCACCTATATGCAGTATTAATACTGTAGGTGAGAAAAAAAATGGAGTTTATGTTTGACATCCTAATTTAAAGTATCACACAAACCATCAGGGGGATAAGGGGCTTGGATATTTGTGTGGAATGAGCAGTTTGTTGGTTTCAGAGGCCAGTGCAGCTTAATCTATAGATTTAAAGAGAAGTGTATATTTTTCTTTTGCACAATATGCACATTCACAGAACATTTGCTAAAATAGCTTTTTCTCTCTCAGATGACATTAATTACATAACTAATAATAATATTTTGAGAAGAAAAAGTAAAAAAAATTCTACAATGGTTGTTTCTTCCAGTAGTTTATTCTTAGGGTAGTCAGTCCATGTGTGTTAGTTATGTTAGTGGAATGACGGTTAAAGGTTGCTAGTCTGTACCTGTGCGCAGGCTGGTGAAGGGAACGGTGAACTGTCCCACAAAGTCGTTCTTGGCGGTGTGGTCGTGGTCCTCCACCACGAAGCGCACCAGGGCCAGCTCAGGCACCTGCAGCTGGAAGCTCAACGTGCAGTCCCAGCGCGGGTTAAAACCTGCAGGGGGCGCCGGAGAGCTGTCAAGAGACCACATCACTTCCCCCTCAAACAGACAGAGCCCTAGTTGTTCATGACTCATAACTGCGCTGGGTGAGTGGGTAGAGGCCTATCCACACTGTCCAGAGGCTACGTGAGGAACAGGCAAGACAAATAAAACAAAACAAATAAACGTTTTATGTTTATTTACAATAAAACCTGATACTTTGCCCTAGTTTGTACATGATCTGTACCTCTGGTTTCAAACATCAAGATGCAGTTTATGATTATGGCGTGAGACAGATCGAGTGGTAGGGTTACCGTTGTTGTCAATGCGATGGGTTTTGTCTCTGGAATTGTCAATGTCCACGCCGTGAATTTCCACCCACACCTGCGGGTCAACGATGGAGCTGGCCTTATCTGTGTTGATTTTAGGAAGCTGCTGGGCAGATATAACCTGAGCACAGAGAGTCCAAG
>NC_140247.1:10276160-10303660 GCF_949987555.1 Borostomias antarcticus | reverse complement strand
CAACAATTCCATCTCTCCTCTCTCTCTGTCTCTTATTCTCTCTCTTAGGAAACACACAGAGAAGACTTTGCTCACCTTGAATAAAGAGCGTGCGTACTGCTCGCTCAGGTCTATGTTGATCATCTGGAGCAGTCGCTTGACCTCGTCGTAGCTCATCTTCCCGTCCTGGTTCTGGTCGGCCCGCCTGAGGTAACCCCGGATCCAGGTGGGTCGGGTTAAGGAGAGGAACCGCGGTAGAGAACATCTCACCTGAACACCGCTAAGGCAGGCTGTACTGAACTCACTCAACTCACGGTTACAGAACTCATACAAGCACACGGTTTAGGCACACTGCAGCACACACGCAAGCAGATAGATTTGAGGTTGATTTCACCAACGCTCGGTCAATTCGCCTTATTCACCTTATTCACCTCAGCTGCCATATTGGTCAGTCTGACGTAATTGGGGGTGCGGATGCGGAAGTGCCCGTTGACTTCACTGTAAAAACACCACTTCAAGAACCAAAATAGTCAAAATAACAGGCTGTTATTTACAGGGGTTACAAACTCATCATTACCAGACTCCGATTGTTTTTCAATGCCGTTGTTTTCGTGTTTGGAAATACATGGGAGTGAATGCAGCTGACGGCTAACGATGGCTCATTCACCTCCATGTATTTCCAAACGCGAAAACAACGGCAGTGAAAAACAATCAGAGTCTGGTAATGATGAGTTTGTAACCCCGATAGTGTATTCAGCCTGTTATTTTGACTATTTTGGTTCTTGAAGTGGTGTTTTCACAGTGAACTGTCAACGGGCACTTCCGCATCCGCACCCCCAATTACGTCAGACTGAAGTGAATAAGGCAAATTGTCATCATTTGATTAGTGATTACACAGCTCTACGAATAAATGAAATGGGTGTGGAACTGACCCCGAAGCTAGCCAGATGTACAGTAGCTACATCCACATACGTCATTTCTATCTAGGTGCATTATCCTGTTAGATGAATATACCATGAACACTAAGAGCCTCATACGCCACTAATGGATCAAAGCCAAAGGACTGACGCAGAGACTTCTGGGAAACGCAACAAAAGGCTGCCGGATCTACTTCCTCAGCTGACCGCTCGCACTGCTGGGACCCGGCGTTGTACAAACACGACTCAGCCACGCAAAATACTAAAACCAGGCTCTATATTGTCCCCTTACTCCTCTCCGATGTCAAAATATGTCAACAGAAAGAGAGAGAGACAGGGTCAGGGAGAGATAAAGAGGGACAAAGAGAGACACGGAAGATCTGCTGAGCTGGCGTTACTGTAACTAACAACCCGGGGTCTATATGAGGGATTGTAGTTGACGGGGGGGATATATTTAGAGCGTGCTTTTTTGCTGGCTGTTGCCGAACATCTTAGCTATGCTGCAGAGGCGGGTTCCAGTCATGTGACAGTGTTATGCTCAGAGCCAGGGTTCCAGTCACCATAGCGATCCCCCGGGGACTATAATTACTCTGCGAGGGCGAAGCGCGGAAGGATATTGGTCGAGTTTCTCATTCTGCGTCATGTTGGAGGCGCGCTCCTTCAGGGTCCGGAGGCCTCGGACCCAGCGCCGGGCCTCGTCCTCGCAGGGGCACAGCAGGTCCAGGCTCTTCCGGGCCCCCCGGAACACCACGGTGAAGCACTGGGCGTCCGGCACGGAACCGGAAAGCCTCCGCAGCGCCTCTGACTGGCAGCCCTCGCGCACGCACTCCACCTCCATCACCGAGACTGCCGAGGGGTCACAGGGGTCACCGAGGGGGGTCACCGGGGGTCAGGACAAAAAAAGAAAGATACTGGATCAGTCTAGGGACGGAGTAAACCACACAAACTGGACTAAAGCACAAAAAGCACCGCAGAGTCAAGGCGACGCACTCTGATCCGAAAGGTCACGGGGTCAAGAGACCTCGGCAGTGTGTCATAACATACGTCCCGGCGGTGTGACATGGCATCCCCATGCCGGGGTATCGGTCCGGCGCTTATAAATATGACCTGTAAAGACACAAAATGTCCCCCACGTACATTCATGTTTTGACAGGGTCCAAATTTAACCTACAACACACACACGCTACACATCACTCAAACCGACACTCAAGTCAGAACCTTGTGGTGCTGTGTGAACTGTATCATCATCTGAGATATCACTTTTAGCTCTTATTAAATATAATACTATTGCATAATCTATGCCAAGGGCTAGGAGGGGCTTTCCACACATTCCCTAACTCGCAGCCAAGGAACATAACACACGTTTAACTATAGCCTATTGCTACCAGTACTGTGGCTCTAATCAAATCAAACTGAACAGTCAACGAGTCGGGGGCGAGGGGATTGATGGGAACTAGCACAGGACAGTTTAAAGGGTGGAGCTATTGGGCTATTGAGATTTTAGACGATGGGAGGATTGAACTAAGACCTTGGTTTTTATGTTAGCACGTTTTTTGGGCCCCCCAGTGAGTGGAGAAAGATGAGTATTTGTACTCTGGGATCAGCTGTCCAATAGCAGAGACACTAAAGTGGGGCAGCGTTGGCCGCAGGACTGAGGCAGCGGACAGTCTGTCTCCACAATGGCCTCCTTCTCCTCCTGGGCGTCATTAAAGCCCCCGGCTCCCCGCCTCCTCAGAATCGCTGATACATTCTTCCTCGTATCTCCATGGAGAGAGCGGCATTGCAAGCCTGAACCTATAGGGGGGAGAGTGTGTGTGTGTGTGTGTGTGTGTGTGTGTGTGTGTGTGTGTGTGTGGGTGTGAGTTGAGATATCACTGATAGTGGCGTAGCCTGACACAGCTGAAGTGTTAAGTGGTGCATTCTCTCTGAAGCCCGTCTGAACAAGGCCCCATGCTGAACTGCAGGTGTGTGTGTGTGTGTGTGTGTGTGTGTGTGTGTGTGTGTGTGTGTGTGTGTGTGTGTGTGTGTGTGTGTGAGTGCGTTTGTATGTATGTGTGTCTCACATGAATGTGTGTGTGTTTGTGAGAGTGCGTTTGTATGTATGTGTGTCTCACATGTTTATCTGTGTGTGTGTGTGTATGTGTGTGTGTGTTTGTTTACAAGTGTCAGTCTGCCGGCGCGGTCACTCTGCTCTGACCGTGGGTCCGGTCATCATGCCCCGTCGCGTGGGACGCATAACCACCCGGTGACCCACTCTGACCACGGAGAGACCCGGCGCCAAGCCAGCAACCACCTGTCAGAACCGCCCGCACGCCCTACAAAGACATATCCATTACCCCCCAGGGGGGCGGGTTCAAGGTCCTGGAGGGGGGAGGGGGGGTCAGTGGGTTGAGGTGGGTATAGAGCTTCTGGGACATAACTTAGATTCCGGCACTCAGCGAGGGGCAGTATAGTCTCTGTTGATAGCACAGCGTAGGAGGGAGGGGTGGTAAAGAGAGAGAGAGAGAGAGAGAGAGAGAGAGAGAGAGAGAGAGAGAGAGAGAGAGAGGGAGGGATAGAGAGAGAGAGAGAGAGAGAGAGAGAGAGGGAGGGATAGAGAGAGAGAGAGAGAGAGAGAGAGAGGGAGGGATAGAGAGAGAGAGAGAGAGAGAGAGAGAGAGAGGGAGGGATAGAGAGAGAGAGAGAGAGAGCGAGAGAGAGAGAGAGAGAGGGAGGGAGACATGAGGTCATGTGAACAGCCATGTTTAGCCTCCCAGGCTAGCCCTCTGTGATGGCGGTAGTAGCGGGAGTTTGAGCCACGCCCCTTACGGACTACAGAGCTGTTTTCATCTTCGGTGAGCCGCGGTCGCCGTGCACTCTTGTGCATAATGGCGACGGTCACGTGACCATGACATCTGCATCGCGTCACAGAACACCTCGCCAGACTCGATCGTCGACGTATTAAATCAGTTACATTTGAGTGTACGTGGATCTCTGTAATGTATGAACTCTCTGTGTGCGTGTGTGTGCGTGTGTGTGTGTTTGTTTGTGTGTGTGTGTGTGTGTGTGTGTGTGCGTGCGTGCGTGTGTGTCTGCGTGTGTGGATGCGTGTGTGTTTGTGTGTGTGTGTGCACGTGCGTGCGTGTGTGTGTGGATGTGTGTGTGCGTGCAACTGACTGTGTGTGAGAGAGATCGTCCATAACTCTTAATGATGTCTTGTAATATAACTGTAAGCACTAATCCATAAAATTATAGGTGCCAAGAGCATATTTAGATCAAACTGGCTGTTCTGATTACAATCTCCAGGATAATGGTAGGGGCCATACCCAGACCACACCCTGCATCTGGGGGGTCATAAAGAGGTAGGCGCATGTGGATGGGCTGTAATCCCACTAAAAGGTTTTGCAGACACAAACACACACACACACACAACAACAGTACACACACACACCAAATTCAGCCAAATTATAGAGTGAATTACAACTGGGGAAGTCATAAAGTGCCTCACCTACCGCATACCTTTTGTGTGTGTGTGTGTGTGTGTGTGTGTGTGTGTGTGTGTTGATATGCGCATGAGATGGAGAAAGAGTAAAGGCTACAGGATTAGAAATAGAGTTCCCACACTAATGTTCCCACACTGATGAATCAAAGCAATTGAGATTACTGCCAAAATTAGCCCTCTCTTTAAAAGGATTACAGTCATTAGAGCACTGATGTGCCAGCTTTCTGCTCTGATCTAACAGAGCATGGATAGGCTCAGAGAGGCCAACGCATAGGCTATGTTGTGCTTCACAGCTCAAAATCACATGATATCCACTGAAGATCATGTCGCTCGCTTCGTCCTCCTGAAATGAATCTTTGTGGTAGACTTATGGGACGTGACCGCACAGTATAGATGAAATACCCAGGTTACAGTATCTGACAGACCGTACCTGCTAGCCAATCACCTGACTGTACCCCTTTTAATCAGGGCCAAAGCAGGGGGGAGGGGCTTAGCTCAAAACAATGATCTGGCAGACTGAAATCCACCCAGGATCTGAGCAGGTCTGGTAGGGAGTGTGCTTGTGGAAGTCGCATTCTTCTTTTGTTCTGTATTAATCTCCCGTGAGGTGGTCTTCCTCTCCTATGAGACCCCAATCTGATAATGATTTGGATTTCCTTCCCAGCGACGAAAACTTCTGAGCATAAAAGTCAACATCCTGCAACTTGCAGCACAAACGCTTAACATCCCCGTCAACGTCGGCCCCATGTGACCACTGCCTCCTCCGGTGATTAACTCCTTCTCCTCCCTAACACTACTCTCTTCTCCCTAACACTAGTCTCTTCTCCTCCCTAACACTACTCTCTTCTCCCTAACACTACTCTCTTCTCCTCCCTAACACTACTCTCTTCTCCTCCCTAACACTAGTCTCTTCTCCTCCCTAACACTAGTCTCTTCTCCCTAACACTAGTCTCTTCTCCCTAACACTACTCTCTCCTCCTCCCTAACACTAGTCTCTTCTCCTCCCTAACACTACTCTCTTCTCCTCCCTAACACTACTCTCTCCTCCTCCCTAACGCTAGTCTCTTCTCCTTCCTAACACTAGTCTCTTCTCCTCCCTAACATTAGTCTCTTCTCCTCCCTAACACTACTCTCTCCTCCTCCCTAACGCTAGTCTCTCCTCCTCCCTAACACTAGTCTCTTCTCCCTAACACTACTCTCTCCTCCTCCCTAACACTACTCTCTCCTCCTCCCTAACACTAGTCTCTTCTCCCTAACACTACTCTCTCCTCCTCCCTAACACTACTCTCTTCTCCTCCCTAACACTACTCTCTTCTCCTCCCTAACACTACTCTCTCCTCCTCCCTAACACTACTCTCTTCTCCTCCCTAACACTAGTCTCTTCTCCCTAACACTACTCTCTCCTCCTCCCTAACACTAGTCTCTCCTCCTCCCTAACACTAGTCTCTTCTCCTCCCTAACACTAGTCTCTTCTCCTCCCTAACACTAGTCTCTTCTCCCTAACACTACTCTCTCCTCCTCCCTAACACTACTCTCTCCTCCTCCCTAACACTACTCTCTCCTCCTCCCTAACACTACTCTCTCCTCCTCCCTAACGCTAGTCTCTCCTCCTCCCTAACACTACTCTCTCCTCCTCCCTAACACTACTCTCTCCTCCTCCCTAACACTAGTCTCTTCTCCTCCCTAACACTACTCTCTCCTCCTCCCTAACGCTACTCTCTTCTCCTCCCTAACACTAGTCTCTTCTCCCTAACACTACTCTCTCCTCCTCCCTAACACTAGTCTCTTCTCCCTAACACTACTCTCTCCTCCTCCCTAACACTACTCTCTTCTCCTCCCTAACACTAGTCTCTTCTCCCTAACACTACTCTCTCCTCCTCCCTAACACTAGTCTCTCCTCCTCCCTAACACTAGTCTCTTCTTCTCCCTAACACTACTCTCTCCTCCTCCCTAACACTAGTCTCTTCTCCCTAACACTACTCTCTCCTCCTCCCTAACACTACTCTCTCCTCCTCCCTAACACTAGTCTCTTCTCCTCCCTAACACTACTCTCTCCTCCTCCCTAACACTACTCTCTCCTCCTCCCTAACACTAGTCTCTTCTCCTCCCTAACACTACTCTCTTCTCCTCCCTAACACTACTCTCTTCTCCTCCCTAACACTAGTCTCTTCTCCTCCCTAACACTACTCTCTCCTCCTCCCTAACACTACTCTCTTCTCCTCCTCCCTAACACTAGTCTCTTCTCTTCTCTAACACTAGTCTCTCCTCCTCCCTAACGCTAGTCTCTTCTCCTTCCTAACACTACTCTCTCCTCCTCCCTAACGCTAGTCTCTTCTCCTTCCTAACACTAGTCTCTTCTCCTCCCTAACACTAGTCTCTTCTCCTCCTCCCTAACGCTAGTCTCTTCTCCTCCCTAACACTAGTCTCTTCTCCTCCTCCCTAACACTAGTCTCTTCTCCTCCTCCCTAACACTAGTCTCTTCTCTTCTCTAACACTAGTCTCTCCTCCTCCCTAACACTACTCTCTTCTCCTCCCTAACACTACTCTCTTCTCCTCCTTAACACTACTCTCTCCTCCTCCCTAACACTACTCTCTCCTCCTCCCTAACACTACTCTCTCCTCCTCCTTAACACTACTCTCTCCTCCTCCCTAACACTACTCTCTCCTCCTCCCTAACACTACTCTCTCCTCCTCCCTAACACTAGTCTCTCCTCCTCCCTAACACTACTCTCTTCTCCTCCCTAACAGTACTCTCTCCTCCTCCCTAACACTAGTCTCTTCTCCTCCCTAACACTAGTCTCTCCTCCTCCCTAACACTACTCTCTTCTCCTCCCTAACACTACTCTCTTCTCCTCCTTAACACTACTCTCTCCTCCTCCCTAACACTACTCTCTCCTCCTCCTTAACACTACTCTCTCCTCCTCCCTAACACTAGTCTCTCCTCCTCCCTAACACTAGTCTCTTCTCCTCCCTAACAGTACTCTCTCCTCCTTCCTAACACTAGTCTCTCCTCCTCCCTTACACTACTCTCTTCTCCTCCTGTTCTCACCGGCCGCAGGCGTGAATCGATTTTTCCGCTCGGGGCGGAATTTTCCGCGTGTCCACATGCGCAATCTCATAGAAATACATTGGATATTTACAATATATTCATCATATGTAAAACATGTAATGTTTTTCAACCTACTATTATTATATAATCAAAGCACCAATATCATCTCCACATGCTTGCATCCTACCATCCAATCAGAAGTCACAACACGCTGTTAACATTCTTTCTCACCCAGACGTCAGTAGTGATGAATCTCGTTGTCTTTTATTATTGTCCTTATTTCAGCTCTGCGTTGTGTTTTTTCTTTCCAATAAAAGACGGCCATCAATCTCACACAATACCACACAGTCCAGTGTCTCCTTTTCAGGTGTATTCCAAATGAATCTCTCCGACACGGGATTTGAGCCTCAGCAAAAGCGGTTTATTCCAGAAGGTTTTACATACAAAAGACGATGGCATGCCTAATGTACAGTTGACCTCTCTGTATGCTGTCTGAACCCAAATCAAAGCATTGGTCTCGTTGCAACGTTCTTATGTGGTTTGAGTGTTCCCCCCTCCCTCGTCTCTTCTCCGATAAGACTGTCTCTGGTCTCTTCTGTGGCCTTGTTTTGTCCCATTAACCTACGCCGCCTCGGTGCCCAGGCCTTTATCTCTAACCACAACAATGGTGTTTGGCGCAGAGTGTACCAGCCATGGAATGTCGTTATCTCATGGTTCCAAGTCTATGGAAGAGGGACACCGTTGCTTTCCGAAAACTCAAGCCGACAGCCATACTCAGAGGTTAATCATCATAATTAGGAAATAGCTAACAGGATCATATTAAAAGGCATTTCTCTGAAAATCAACAATATTCAACAGTAGCTAACTACTCTCACCCAGAAGACATGGATAACATCAGACTGATAATTGAAGTGGAAAAACGAAGAGAGATATATGATCTAACTGTTGAGTTTTACAGAGACAACACACGGCGATAAAGCGCGCTATCGGCTGTGCGCTCTGAACCAGCATCTGGTGCGTTCGCCTCCGCTCAAATCCGCCCGCGCAAACAGCGTCTGCTGCGCTTGCTCGACCAGCAAGTTCGAGGCGTAACGCCGCTCTCTTCTCCTCCCTAACCATCATCTCTTTCCACACCAACCCTCGTTAGTTTTCACCAGTGCGACTGCGATCGGTGGAGATCCGGTGGCGCTGCTCTGTAGCGACCCGGGCTGCCATGCTTGTTTGTTTGTTTAGTGTTTGTTTGCTAGTTGTTTGTTTGTGTTTAACACTACCACAGTACTAGTTTTACGCGAAGATGTTTTCACGCGAAGATGACTCTGCAACCCTCTCACTCCCTTTTCTAGTCTTCCCGGCCCTTGGCCTCCTCCTCCCCTTTCTTCTCCATGCCCCGCCCCCTCCATGCCCCGCCCCCCTGCCCCGCCCCCCGCGGTCACTCACAGGTCTGTTGGGCCTGGGCCTTGCGGGAGCTCTTGGTCGACTCGCACCACACGGTGACCCCGTCCTCCAGGAGGCGCAGGCTGCGACTCTTCTGCCAGCGTTGGGAGCGCACCTTCACCATGCTGCTCCCCCGCATCATCACATGCACGTCCTCGTCGTCCAGCACCCCTGGACACACACACACACACACACGCAGGGATCAGGTTTACCGTACATGCACACGGTTGCAATAAGAGTTAGATGTCATAGATTATTACGATACCATTGGTCATAACATTCTTGTGGTAACACTCTTGTGGTGTTATTCACACAGCCAGTCCACTATTACGTAATTCCCGTCTGCCTCACTGTTCGGTCATGCTGGTCCCTTTGGCCTCCTTTGGCTGGTTATTGGGAGTTCAGTTCACCTGCTATCATAAATGTCTATAAGGATTCCTGTCAGAGCCGCCCTTTAAACGTCTTTATAATGACTGGATGTGCTGGATGGACACTCGTCATCCAACTTCAAAATGATGTCAGAGGGTTATGAATGGAGGAAATATGCCTTTACAACTGTATGTATCAGCCTGTATGTCCGAGACAAATTTCCCTCGGGACAAATAAACGAATCTTGAATCTTGAACTGGGTCCATAAGTCTGCAAAATAGAGAACACTTGCCCCTACTGAGGCAGCCATGGATCGCCTGAGGAGAAATCGAGACCGAACACGAAGCGTCTCTGCCCTGTGACGGCTAGCAACAGACCCTCCGAGAAAATAATAAGAGGAAAGTTCATAGTCTGGAAGCCAGACTACATTGCAAAAAAAACACACAAAAAAAACAAAGAAATTGCAGAAACTTTGATTCCAGGCAAGAAAGTTCAAGCCACCAGAAAGGAGAAGTGATACTTGGGCCGTCTGAGAGGAGGCCCGGCCTGTCTTTACCGCTCATCGACCAGTAGTGAGCGTAGCCGTCTGAATGACTCACTTCATACTGTATACTGTATACAGGCGTCACAATTACATGCAAAACCTCATGCTTATTACCTAAACATACGCTTCTGTGTTGTATACAAAGCCTTGAGTGGGTTAACGCTGCGTTAAGGTGAACACTGAACAGTAGGAGCCGACCCGAGGGTACGCTGTCTTTTCACATACTGCAGAGAACCACACAAGTTGCTGAGTCAGCTTGTTGTTCTCCACCTCATGAAATCCAGGTGGGGGGGTTTGATTTCACCCCTGTACGTTAGTGCGGAGGGAGAGAATCTTAATTTGGCCTCTGGAGGTTAGCGTGTACGTTCGTGCATTTGTGCGTCCGTGATACCTGAGCCCACCACCGCGTGGCGCTCACCACAGTTCATTTTTCCCATTGCCAAGTACATTTGGCTTTGTATATAAAAGCTAGGCTTGATGTCTCAGTAAAAGTAGTCTATTCTACTCTGGAGCCCGTCTACTTTCTAAATCCACAGAGTTCAGAACTTGAGGTGTTTAGTAGCTCATTCGGACTATGCTTGTTCTAGAAATTCATTGTGGGCCTGGATTTGTTTGCACCACTAGATGGCAGCATTTGTACATGTGAGTCAATACTTTTATTCACTCTGAAGAGTTCAAGGGTATTCAGCAGTAGTCTGGTCCATCTACTCTCTGACCTTTGGCCTTGGACTTTGTGATCAGCGTGTTTGTCTGCAAACCTTCTATTTGTTTTGAGCATTTCATTCAACAACTGTACATGCTGACGACATGGGCGGGGGACGGGTCTGACAGGTTCGCCGTGCACATGGTATTGATAGCTTTCCGTGGTTTGCTACAGTTGTACAGTCAAGCAGGGCGTTAGAACACAAAATAACAGAAGGAGATTCGGAATCTGGGTATTTGGAATTAATGCCAACATTTAAGAATAATTTCCCTGGAAGGAAAGGGTCAGTCCAACAGGGAAGTCCGGCTAGTGCTCTCACTGGTATACCTCTGCTATCACTGTTTATAGGAACTTAATACTAATGTGCCAGATAGAATCAGCAACAATGTCAGACAGGCTTTTCTCAAAGGACCTTTAGGGCATACTTGAAGTATTACTGCGACTATCTAGTCTGTTTTAAGATCCTTAAAGACTCAGAAGAAACAGAGTCAAATATGTAAGACAGACATGTATAATCATGTTGAAACCTGAACATGAAACCTGAAAACAAAAGCAGAATCTCTCTGAAGTTTTTTGCTCTCTATGTGGGAGGCCTCAGAGGCTCATTAAATAGGCTTCCATTGTGTTCTGACTTACATAAGATCATTTCCTATCTGGACTGCACAGAATCTCAAGTGAAATGTCCTCATCTTCACTCAGAGACAGAGAACCGACATGGCTGCCCCTGCTTATTCATTCCCTAGCATCAGCCGAAGCCAGTTACAGAGTGTGCTGGATTCCTCACACTGGCCATGCCAGCCTCTGACCGAGCTACTCGCATAACTCTGGCTCGGCTATTGGAGCGGGTGAAAAGCTTCTCTCGGCCCCTCCCACCTCTTCAGCAGAACACAAAGAGCCCCCCCCCCCCCTTCCCGGTCAGACACTTCACCATAACAACCTTGTTTTTGACCGTGGCCAAGCTGTTACCACATGCAAGGTATTCCCCCAGGCGGACCGCAAGGCCCTATTAACGGCAGGTCAGTGACCATGCTAAGCTGTCCCAACTGCCTCGTTTCTCTGCCTCTCATACCTACACGAACCTCCCATTGTCCCCTGATTATACGAGCGAGCGGTTTTCTCCCTGCTTACCTGCAATGCCTGAGATGTCGTAGTTCGAGGCGCACCGCTAACTCGAATGCCTCAAGGTGAACAAACATGATAATGAATGAATACTTGTTCAGACTGGGAGACTAGGGAGCAGTGCGCATGAATGTGTGTGTGTGTGTGTGTGTGTGTGTGTGTGTGTGTGTGACTAAGTTCCACTTAAAGGCTGTCCTCACCGTGGTAACAGGACAAAACCCCCATCACAAGAGTTCCAGATAAAGGTGGTCCTCAACCTAAGTTACCCTGGTAACACCCTGGTAACAGCACCAAACCCCATCTCTATGCCGTGTGCTCTTAGTTCCCTCCATTAGATACGTAGTCACACTACCGGCTATTAGGAAAGTGAGGAGGGGACAGGAAATGAGACAGTGTCTCCTGTTCATCACACCTCCTGAAGCAGCTCGAGGAAATTCTTCTTGGCACACGCTCTATCCGTTGGTGGAACCCAGCAGGCGGACTGGCCAGCAGGCACTCAGAGGTATGCATGACCACGCACTCGACAGAGAGATTAAAGCAGATTAGATTATCTAAAAAAAAAATTGAAGATTGAGATTTTTTTGAGAGAGAGAAACCGTGAAAATACTAGATGAGCAGAATAAGGAGTGGACACGGTGTTTGCTGGGTCTCACAGGGAGACAGAAGACAGAAGAAGACACTCCATGGACAGCGTCTCCCACAGGGTGAAGAAACACTGTGACCAGTGGGAGAGCTGACCATCTGGAAGGAGGATCAAAGTGACTCCAGTCCACCATGCGGCTATATGACGATATTAAAAAGCGTGTGTGTGCGTGCGTGAGTGGGTGTGTGCGTGTGTGTGCGTTGTCCTTCTACACATTCCATCATCCTATGGGAGTGCGGTTCAGGTTTCTCAGCAGTAAACAGTTAATGTCCCGAGAGACGATTAAGACACCACTGTTCCACATACCACTGTTCCCATATCACTGTTCCACATGTTCCACATACCACTGTTCCACATGTTCCACATACCACTGTTCCACATGCCAGTGTTCCACATATCACTGTTCCACATGTTCCACATACCACTGTTCCACATGCCACTGTTACAGTTAATGTAAATGTAAACAGTTAATGTCCCGAGAGATTAAGACACCACTGTTCCACATATCACTGTTCCAAATGTTCCACATACCACTGTTCCACATGTTCCACATACCCCTGTTCCACATACAGAAGAGACAAACCCTAGTCAGGGTGCAGTGTAGACCTGATGTAGGTTTAATCTCCCTCCATTCATGTTTTAATGGCTGTCATTGGAAAGGGATATCAGCTGGAAATGGGTCTTACAATGGCACTTGTGAACGAGTCCAAGCATCAGAGTATATCAGAGGGTTATGAGACATCTAGTAGTGGAGCCAAGGGAAACTTTGCACCCTGATAAGGACAGGACAGTGAAGAGGGAACATCAGAATTGGATCGCCTGTCTGGCAACATGATCAGGTTATTCATTATACTAACGCTGTCACTTATTTTTTGTGGACTTAAATCATAGCACAGTAAACAAACCCATGAAAGACAACTACTAACTAACAATGTATAATCATCATTATAAGACTACCATTTTCATGGCATTTTTTTCCAAAGCTCAAAGTTGACCAAAATGACTGTAGGCTCACCTAATGAGAGATGATTATGTTTTGGAGTATAATGAGCCCACAGAGAGTCATTTTTTCAACTTTGAGTCAGTCATTGTCAGCCATTCCAACTGCACATCATCCTACTGGCATAAGAGGAAGAAAAATATTTTCCCCCAAAGTGAAATGCTTGTGAGTGGGAAAGATCCAGTCTTCCTGAATAGCTCTCATGCAGCATCAGGGTCTATGAGCCTGTAGGTGTTTTTTAACCTCCGCTGTGATCAAACGAGCAGACCCAGTGGGGGGAGGAGGCCTGTGGCTACATAACACCCTTCATGCGCTCTCCTCGGCCATTTGGTGAACATGCCTTTCCTACTTTCCTAGCACCTGGCAAAGCTCTACCCTCACACTTTCATACTACAACAGAGTGCTATTTCACAGGCTGTCGACAATCTGCATGCATCTGAGTATACAGTCTCCAATGGAGTTATAGTGAAATTACAAGTGAAAATGAATATTGTTTTTCAAAAAGTCCTAAAATGCAGGCTGTCCAGATTGATTCCGCTAGGGGATTTTATAACTTTTTGGGAAACTGGAGAGTGTCAGTGGGGTTTTGCCCTTGCTCTTGTACTTGTATCATCTGTGTTCACTTTTGCTTGTATCAATTTAATGTTAATGTCCTATTTTTGTCTTTGTATTGAATATCCTGTCTGTCTGTAACTTTGTGTAGTATCGCCACTGTTTGTCTGACCAGGTCTCTCTTGAGAATGAGATAATGTGTCTCAATTAGATTTACCTAAATAAAGTGTAAATACATTTTTTAAATAAGTTCCCCTCTGAGTGACTTGTGAGCAAGCACAAGGCTCTGGGGCCTTTTAATCTTGTAGTCCATTCTAGATAAAAAGCATGTGATCTATCTTGTGAGCTTGATGTGCCGAGAACAATAAGAGCCTCAGCATGGGGGGGCAAGTTAACCCATTCAGGTTTGGCAGGGGTGTCCTCTGATCAAAGGCATTGTAGTTACAGGAGCCACAGACCACACATCATAGGTTACATTCTGAAGGGGGTTAATTTGCAATGACAAAAGGAATGAGAAAACACTGATTGAAACCCAGGCGTGCTGTGCTCTAGCACCGAGAGGGAATTTCACATACAGGCGGCCGTGTGCGCCAGTCCTGGATGATTGGCGGACTGCATGCTTCCCTTTCTGGACTAGACAGCGACGGTTCATGTAGCCTAAATAAAAGACAGATATAACATTCGTAGTAGTATAAACACACGCGCGCGCGCGCACGCACGGACACGCAGGTGCCATAATTCTGGGGTTCACACTGCCAAACATCCGGGGGCTTTCGGGGGCTCTGACAGGTGTTCTAGCGGTCCCGTCTCAGCACTTCTCTATTTTTGGCGACGTGTGACCATGAGCAGAGAGGGTCTGTGAATAACGAGAATTAGGGAGTAGGCCTAATGATGAGAGAGAAATGGTAGTTAGTTAGTGAGGATCTGTGTGACTAGTGAGCGAGAATCGGTGGGATTGCGAATGACGAGCCTGACTCACAGTAGGAGGCCTAGGGTCAGCGAACTGTTAGGACACTTCACAAACACATGACCGCTTGTCAGCACCCACACGGTGTTCACAAGCTTTGCTTTTCGCGCTGCCAACGTATGTTTCCCTCTCAACTGCACTTTGAGTGTTTTTCACTTTTCAAACAAAAATAGACCTAGGCCTGTACTTCATATGGCTCATGCCCACATTATATCACATAGCCCCGTCGCATCGCATTGTCAGGATGCAATGAATTAAACCTGTCAACACACATCAAAACAGTGATCCTCAAGGAATCTGTCGACATAATGATGCAGTGTGCGTGGCAATGGACGGCACTGATTTTGATGCACGTACTGGACAATAAATCAACCCGAATAGGCCAATCACTAAAAACTATAGGCTACCAAAATTCGCAAAAGATTGTCAACCAACAAAACACTTGTAGCCTAAGCCCATTAGTTCTTCTTACAATAACGTCTGGTTTGGCTTGACAGGTTGAATAAATAAAGATGTGTTTTTTACCCATGGCAAGCTTACCCAACTTCCTCAGAGGATCGTGCGTCTTGGATTCAGCAGCCCTCGGTTCATTTTGGACGGCGGAGGGATTCTTCCTGCCCAACATGATGCCGGTGCAAATGTCCCGGGTCCAGTCCAGGACGGTTCTGGTGCTCTGTAGGAGAATCACAGATTCCGGCTGCGAGTGTCGTTTTTTAACTCACCAGCAAGACTTGAGTTTTGTAGGTGAAGGCTTCAGCTCAGCGCCCCCCCGTGCCCCCTCCCAAGAGAGCGTCAGAGAGAGCGCGCAAGTGATATTCAAGCGAAGTCCCTCCCCGGTGAGGTTGTCTGTAATCCGATATAAGTGGATAAGTTCTTCACAACCATAGCCCATATCCCCCTGACTAGCCTAAACCCACTACCAACGCGTATTACATATTGTTCTGAAGAGTGATTGTTCTTGGAACAGTGATCGATTAGGAGATGTCAAGAGCAGGAATCACTTAGCCAAAGTGCTTTAACTGTCCAAGAGCCATATTCAGCCCAAAATGTATTTCGTCATAGGCTACTCGATCCAGAATGTGACTAAAAGTAGCCGAAAACTTCACACAAGCGTAGGTGTGACTATTAAACAACTTGTAGACTACTCTTTTTATCCACTAGCTCCTCCTATCGGTTGTTCCAGGTTACTGACATATCTAATCCTCTGTAGCCTACTATAGTGACAGGGTGGATGTAGGCTCAACACTGGGCTGAGGCCCATTTCAACTCAAGACTCAAAATCAGTTTATTGCAATGTATATGGTTCACACATACTAGGAATTTGAATAGGGTTAAGTAAGGCATGCGCTGTTGTAGATGGCATATGACAGGGTGCAGGACAGGACAGTGCAAAGACATGACAGTTCAAAACAGTACAAAAACAGAGAAAATACCCCAAAACTGTACAATAGGGTTATGCAGTGCAATGTACAAATTACGATATATTGTTAAAAATTAGAATTAAAAGTAATTATCGAATACACTGATATTGAATACACTGATACCCCTGTGTGTGTGTGTGTTTATATTACACGGATATTGATTCATGTAATTCAAGCAAAGTTATATTCACATTCTGTCTTCTGAGTATAAAGATCTTTATGCGTCCTCCTAAGGTGATGGTGATGAAACTGTACTCCTCTAGAATTCGAGTTAGAGCTCTAGGACTATATCTATGTATCTTAAAACAAGCTAGTTGTCTGGTTTAGAAGGGCATCCAACAATAGGCCCTGCTATGTGTACATAGTGGAGAGTGAGTGTCTGTTGGGAAACCATTGTGGTAGATGAATGGGTCTTGATCTGAAGTGGCAAACCTGTGAGGTATAGAGGTATTGGTCTCTATTATGAGGATAATTATTTTTATTATCACCTTTATTTAAACTTGAGGATCAACTGAGGTATGATCATTTACAGTGATGTTAAGTAAATACACCCTGCACCAAATAAATTATACAAGACAAGCATAATCCTACAGTACATTTGTAGAAAAATAAAAAAAGATTCACATAAAACAAGTACATACAGAATTAAAGTGATCATAAAGTAGTGATTTAAAATGACTGAGGGGAACTAAAGAATCAAGTTGAAAAGTAAATTAGGAGTGCAAGGGGGGTGGAGCTTGTACAGAAGGCTTATTTCATGGGCTGTCAGGGGGCTTTAGTAATACACCTCACTGTGTTGCACATTAGCAGAGGAGTAACAGCTCTAAAGCTACGCCTGTTTTTTTAAGGGAGTGGCAATGGGACTAGCCAAGCCAGTGGGGCCAGGCCAGGTGCATGATGGGAACAGGAGAACCTTCCTGCTTAGTAGGGAAGCACAAGTACGCATTGAAGCTTGAAGATGTTTGAGGTGCTGGGCTGGGGCATGGTTGTAAATGGTATAGAGACATATGCACTCACTTAGCTTCTGAACTGTTGCAGACTATGGCCAAACGTATACAAGCACATTGCAGTCCACTGTAGGCAACAACATCAGTAGCCTAGGTTTAAATAGGAAACAGCCTCATACATTTTAGTAATTTGGCAGATGCTTTCCAAAGCAGCTTACAATTATGAGTTAGCGTTGAGGTTAAGGGCCTTGTTCAAGGGCACAAAGGAAGGCAATGATTGATGGAAAATCATTTGTCGCATGGCCTGGCTCAGTCTCAAAACAGTGACCTTTCAATCACTGGCTGGATCTAACCAAGGGGCTACCTACCATCAAATCCTCCTGGACTAGGCCATATCTTGTGCACCTTCATGATTCATTTATAAATTGTAACTATCACTCCCAATGAAGTCTGGCAGATTAAGCTGGCACTGTTTCCTGACTACTGCTGACGTCTGATTCCAGCAATCTTGTAGGTATCATCACCTTTTTAGAACACTGACACAAGTCCTTTTTAAACCACTGGTCAGTCTGTATTTGCATTCACGACAATAGCCTATTGGGTCAAGCTGGCCATGGCCATTGTAGGCTATGTGTTAAGAGCTCAAAGATAAAAGTAGGGGCGAGAATGGCAATGAAGTGGTGCAATAAAGTACGGTAATATTAGACACAGACAGGCATATGCAACTGTGGACAGAGCACAGATCCATGCAAAACGCCATGACCTAGCTTGATGTGGCCTAGACTATGCAGTTTAGATTACCATTCTCTATCCACTGCTGTGTTCTATTAAACTTAAATTGGCCTACTAGGGGTGGTTTCACTGACATGGATGACTTTAGATCCCAAAAATGTGTAGATCTGGCTCAGCTACCTTTGGCTAGCTTCATATGCATAAAGGACGATGTGGAGTAGGCTAGGCCAGGCTAAATAGAAAACGTTACATTTAGTTTAAGTGTAACCTCCATCGCACATAATCACATCCAAGATTGGTGCTGGGTGATTTAGACAAATATTTTGAGAAATTGAAATAGGATATGTTGTTAGCTAGACTAGTTTAGCTAATCTAGCTATAGCTACCCGACGTATCAGACTACTCCCTGGAATTGAAACGTTCTACTCCATAGCAGTAGTCAATTCATGTATGGTGCGTTCCCCGTTTGTTAAAACGAATGATATGGTACCTTTAATCTTGCTTAACGTTAGGTAGCTAGAAATTAATTAAACCCGTAGCATACTCCTCAACTATTCATACAGTTCCACAATAGTATATCAGCAATTAGACTGGACCTTGCTAGTGCTAACTGTGGTTAGCCATCTTTGGGAACTGAAACCATGCAATTGTTCTTCCGCGCATAACTTGCCAGTATGTCTCTAGCTAACGTTAGCCGAGTTTGTTTGAAATATGCTTGTACATTTTTAAGACAGTGAATCTTTGTTTACATCAACTTAGTTGGCGTTAGCTGCCACCACTGTTAGCGAACGTTAGCTGTAGTGAGCAAAACCTAGCACTTTGCTAGCTCGTTATCTGGGTTGTAGAGGACCAACGTTAGTAATACTATAGCCAGTTGTCGACCGATAGATGCAACGTGAAACTGTGAAATCTTCACCGGCTAACACAGCGTTTGGTACCCCAGGGATAATATTGACAATATTGTCGATTGTTTACGCTGCTAACGTTACTGCTGCCTGAACTAATTACACCTCCTCCTCCTTCCTTGCACTGCTTTCCGTATGGCGCATGGAGGTGTGCAAAATATCGATCCGCACGGAGGACAAATACTTGTCCCAACATTCATTCTTACCTCAAAATACGCAACACATGGTAGAATTATACTATTTAACAAATAATGACATGAAGAGCTACTTGTGAAATTGATATTTTATTGTTTTCCAAGACGATCGATCGAAACGGGACTACTTTGTACAGAGGAGACGGTTTTATTTTGTCTAAACAGAGGGGGTTAAAATGACTGCAAAGACTCAAATAAGTACTATCAAAGAAAATGTACGCAGATAACTGTATTCGGCCATTACAATATCTATATTTCAGTGTATGGAGAGAATACAACGTCGTTTAATTAACTCAGATAATTAAGCATTCATAAACCTATTCCACTTCTCCCCTCTTTTTGTGGGTGTTAGCGTTCTTGAAAATGTCCGGACTGCTTTCTTCATGAGACCAATGTTCTTTTGATTGACGGTCGGAAATTCCAATAGCAATGTAGTTCAAGCTTAGCAACAGCGCATTTACCCTCTTGTCCAATAACGGTAGAGATGAGTGGGACGAATCCCTCCCTTTTTTCTACAATCCGATTGGCCAACCGTTGTGTCAATTACCTTACGTTCATGGACCATGTAGTTTTCCCCCCCATTATGTTCTACCGTCATCAAACCGTTGAAACTACACGCCCCACAGTTCAGCTCGAGTAACAAGACACAGCATGCGCACTGGCAGAGGCGGAGTTGGTATAAAAACGCGAGCTCCCTCTTTCACAGTAGCACACTGGACACTGTTGTGGAGGCGGAGTGTAGTGTAGTACTGGATGATACAGCGATTTCTGGCAGCACCGAAACAGTTAACGGTAGTTAGCAACAGTAGCTCTGACGAATCGTTTGAGAAGAACATTATTGTTACTCAAGAACTTAAAAAAAAAAAAAAAAAAATTGGCGATAGTGCGTTTATCAAAGTTTTAACCAACTTACCGTTAGGTAAATGTTGCTAATTTTATAATAGAAAAGGCATACTTTCCAAAACTTGGCTAAGTATATTTTTTGTCATACTTTAAATCGCGTTCGTAGAAACAACGCCTGAGATGTGGTAAGACAAAGCAACCTCATCTGTTAGGCTAACAACATCAGGATGACGGATCCACGCATTAAGAAGACCCATCACCTAAAAACTTCAGATGCCCCTTCAGGTGGGAGCGGAACCGTTGTGGAGCATCCTTCACCCAATGAGAATGGTGGACCAGAGACTGACGAAAGGGGGCGACAAAGAAGCCAAAACCAAGCAGACGGTAGTGGCGGCGGTATCACAACAGACAAGTTATGGCAAATGCAAGGCGGGCAGAGGGAGGTGTGCCCTGTATTCGTTGCCGGAAACGCGCTCCCCAAGTGTCCAGCTTCAGCTCAGCTCTGTCAGGAGCCCGGAGCAGACGCAGCTGGAGAAGGGGGCCTTGTGGCTCACGGGAACAGTGGCGACGGGCCGGTTGAGGAGAACCTGAGTCAGCTGCAAGGGGAAAGTGATAAGCACCTCAAGAGAACCAACTCGGGCGTCGTCGGGGCAGATGCGCGTCAGGGCAAGAATAAGCACAGGCGCCGTCGCTCCAAGAAGAAGCGTCGCTGGAAGCCGTATTTCAAACTGTCCTGGGAGGAGAAGAAGGAACTGGACGACCGAGAGACTGCCCGCGCCTCTCGACTGAGGGAAGAGATGTTCGCGAAGGGGATGCCCGTAGCCCCGTACAATACCACGCAGTTTCTGATGGACGAACACGACCGAGAGGAGCCAGACCTGAACACCGAGGCGGGCGCCCGGAGGCTGTTAGGGCCTGGTCGTCTGGAAGACACCGCTAGTGAAGAGGATGATAACGAGGAAGAGGAAGACGACGGCAGCGGAGGTGGCAGCGACGGCATTGGGAGGCCCGGAAACGCAGGCGGGGAATTTCTTCAGAGAGACTTTTCCGAGACCTACGAGAAGTACCACGTCGAAAGTCTTCAGAATATGACCAAGCAAGAGCTAGTCCAAGAGTACCTGGAGCTGGAGAAGTGCATGTCCCGTCTGGAAGAGGAGAATAACCGGCTGCGTTGTGCGGTTCACCACCCGGGCACCCCGCTGGACAGTCCGCTTCCCCAGACGCACTCAGAAGCGGTGCGGCTCAAAGTGCTGGAGGCAGAGTTGGAGAGACTGAGAGCGCAGAACAGCGAGCTCCTGCAGCAGAACCAGCTGATCAAGGAGCCGGGACAGATTGTGTCGCCATAGGTGGTTAGAAGTGGACAAGCAAGGTTAATTTAGAGGAAATCTAATAGGAAACAGGGGGACTTGATACAGGAAATTTTGAATTGCCATCAGTTTTATGTAATCTGTTTGTTATTTGGACTGTTCAGTCCGTAAATTTGGATCGCAATACTTGACACATTTCTTTTCTATTTGGACTGTAGCGTCTATTAAAACTTTTTAAAGAAGGAAAATGTAAATATTTCAAAAGTGCGTAATTCTTTTTATAAAGAGAATGTATTTGAAAACACGTTGTTTTTTTGTTTTCCTGGTTGCTAAGTATTGTATGCACTAAACTATTATCCCAGTTGTCGAATCAGCTCGACGTGTTGCTACTTTTCCCAAATTGATTAGATAAATTGTGGCAAACCATTTATATCTATCAAATGATTTACATTTTCAAATGATTTGCATTAACATATCAACATGTACACAAAATTGTTTTCCGTATGGTTAAATAAAAGATTTGTTCTGATGCCCTGTCTATTCACTTAAACATAGCATTAGAAGTAACACGCCTAGACTACTATTAACAAAAATAAAGATATACAGACATGCTGTAGCTTATTAGATTTGTCTGTAATAATAGGTCACTGTCTAATTAGCCTAAAGGCTAATGTTTACTGTAGGCATACATATCTACCAGAGATGATGGACAAATGCATATTGTTTACCAAACGTAACACTGCCTCCATAATGAACAGCTCTTACTCATTGACCAAGTAGTAGCCGATGCCAAGTTGGAGCTGTTTTTCCCATGATGACTGCGGTTTAGTGTTCCTGGATGGCGTCCATTCATTCGTCACCTTTTGATCTGTCAGGTATGTGAAATTGCAGTTAGGCTCAAAGGAATGCCTTAATAATACATTCGTTGGCAGAGAGCTAAGACCACGATGAGCATGCGTTAATATCGCTTGTCTATTCAAAATCGAGCCTATTTAGAGAAGGGGCATGCACCCGTATCTTCTCTGCTGCACATTTTCTGTTTTCTGTTAAGATTAGGCTAGTGTTTGCACTTGCAATAGACTATAATCCGTTTTGTTCTGCTAACCGACATGCACAGGTCTACATATAGAAACCATTCAGTGAATATCATGTGTTCTCTTGGTCACTTGCAGAATTGTCTTTCACATTGAGAAGATGAATGGTGTCCGGTTGACTAAAGCGGAACATTTTTTATTTCAAGTGACCAAGAAGAATTGCATGTGCAAACCAGTTGATGTTATTGTTCAGAATAGCCTACTTAATTCATGGGCTGAATTCAATGCAGCTTCAGCCTGCGGCTTTCTTGGAGCGCATCAAATCCCCGGATTTTATGCTCGCCTTCTGACTCGATTCTGGGCTTCGGTTCTTTAACAGGGGTGCAGGGAAAGCATTAGGCCTATAGCGAGTAGGCTCTGCAGGCTAGATTACAGGCCTGCTGTTAACAGTTTTGCAACATTTCAGTGGTCAATCTCAATCCATTTTGTATGAATTTATTTCAGAATTACTGTTGGTACGTTACATCTAACAGATCAATCGTAGAACTACCATTCTCCTTGTTGCTGAATGAATTAGTGGAAAACGTAGCCTAGGCCAATGTTGGATGTCTTCTCGTGGCTGTGTGCATCCTCAGCCTCCAGGGGGCGCTGTCCATTGTTTTAATACTGCGGTAACTGGTGTGAACTGATATATCACCATGTAGGCCTCTATCACCCTATCATACCTACCTGTTATCACGTCCGTGTCTGGTTATAATAAACTAATAGGCATAACACTTTATTTTATTTCACTTTTCATTGTCAGACAATCTCAACGTGCTGAGATTGGGCTTTGACTTTTATAACAAAGGCCTTTATTATCATCTATTCTAGATCGATTCCAATCAGACAGGCCCAATGCTCTTTTTAACTACCAATACATTCACAGCTACAAGGATCTTAAACATAGTTCTGTTTATTTACATCATATTACCTTGATTTTAAGCACAGAGCCATTAAACAAAATCGTTTTCAGGTGGACAACCTTTAGTCAGGCCATTTTCATATTAGATAGTTTACTCAAAGCAATTCAAAATGTACACAATACAATATGTTACATATACAGACAATATGTACAAAATATTATCAAACATGAACATAATAGGTAAATCACATTTCAAGAACAGGACAGCTAAGACACATTAAGTGTTGTTGTCTGAGTATTTGGGCAGTTAGCTCCAGATCAGCTGTCTGGTTCCCACTTAGACTTACAGTTTGAATTCAAACAGCTCATCAAAGGGAATCTGATGCAGATGGATGGTACCATAGTCTCCTTGTCCTGGTATTACCGAACGTTATACTTGAGCAGGGCTTGATAGGTGTACCATTATCACAAATAACAATGCAGACGAGAAAGAAGACCTGTTTGTGAGAAGATCAGGTGAGAGAACAATACGCTTTCTCACTCCTAGCAGCACCAGCAACTCGCTGTTAGTGCCTACGGAAGGCAAAGAGAGTGCATAGACATGTCCTTGGCAAGAGTGTGCTTTAAATAGCCTCTCAAACAGGCTGCTTATGAAAACTATACACATCTTTGGGTTAGTGTCTAAGATGTAAGAACGTCAACGAGGACAAACTGGCTTTGAGACAGAAATAATGATGGATAAACCGGGGAGGGGGGGTGAGGACTGACCATGGCACAACGGAACAAAACGCTTCCAGAAATCAGGCACTTGTAGGGCAAAACTTCAGGTAAGACAAAACTAAAAAGGAAATGAAACGGTTTGGTCAAACTGGAGAGGAGAAAGAGAAAGACAAACTTTCACCGACAAAAGATGTTGCCTAGTTGTTAATTGGGAGAGGGAAACTGATCGCTGACCATGGTCAAGACAAAGATAGCAGAGTCAAACTACCCATCTATGAAGACCTACGTTTACTTTTGATTTGTCTGTTTCAGTGTCTGAAATACCCCATCACACCCTGTCTGATAGACAATTATTATGCAACATCATGGTCACATTTGATAAATTATTGAAATGCTGTCTCTATTTCCTGGAAATGAAAGCAAATGTTTCCTCTGGCAGGTTTGGCCGTCAGCTACAGCGCATGCTTAATCCGATTATAACATGTCCACAGTGAATTTGTGTCAGAAAATGTGATAAAAGTCATAATACACAGTGTCTTTCAATTGAGAGAAAGCTAGATGGAACAGAAGGATAGACAGATAATAGCCTAGCCTCCTCCCACCATGTTAGGGTTACAGTTGTAATTGACTGAATACATTATCAATCAGACCACACGTTGTTCCTTTGTTATTGAACATCTGTTGTTGTGAGAAAAAACACATGAGCGTAAAGTGGTGTTTGCCACCAAACAAATCAAGGGAAGTCAACACAAGTCTCTTGATGATGAACACGGCGTTAAGGAGTAGCTGTGAAGGGTACAGTAACAGTGTTGGCAGGCAAGGTTGAGTGGGCAGGTAGCCAGCAATGTTAGAGCATATGGCCCATTCCAAATGCAGTACGCCATCTAGAGGCCATATGAAGAAGTATTTGAAGCCCAAGAGATCAGGGTGTGATTTACACCTTGTAGCAGGAGATGTTGGCTAGCAGTGAAATTAGTCACAGGGAAAGACCTTCTATGAGAAAACCAGACAGGTATGTAGTGTTGTTTACATTTTATCTGGTTTGTTTTTAACAGTTACACCCGAGAGATCAAATCACAATAAAAGTACTTAGTATTTTCATACAAAAAATATATATAATATATATTGTATATAAAACAAAAAAAGAATATATTAAGGGAAACATTTCAAGTAACATCTTGAAAGAAATGATTGTGCACTTGTGTGCACTTTTGTAAACCATAAAAAAAGAAACTGAAAAAGTAAAACAAATATGATCATGTAATATATATATTTACAAGGTTAACTTAACAAGGCTTTGTACAAATGTTACAAAATAGTTCAAAACACGAACACCAGCACACTCAGACATTATCATGGGCATTTTCAGGCAAACAAACACACAAAAAGACAGACAGAGAAACATATTAACAAAGAGAGAGACAGCTGGGTTATACACCACTGGATCTGTGAACGTGTGTGTGTGTGTGTGTGTGTGTGTGACTGTGTGTATAAATTGATCAATCACAGGTCTTTAAGTGAGACTGAGAGATGTCAGAAACTGCAATACTGTTAAATTATGTTACGATCTCAGCTACCGTGTGTGTGTGTGCGTGAGTGTGTGTGTGTGTGTGTGCGTGTTTGTGTGTAAGCCCAGAGCAGTCTGCAGCTCACTGTGTGGTGATGACTGTAGAAATAAAACAGAAGTGTGAGAGACGGGCGTCCTCCGAGGAAGGCTGGGTTTGGCGCGCCCTCCCCGGGACGCGGCGAGGGGACCGCCCACTTCCTCTCCCGACAGGAAGGAAGCGAGATCAGGCAGGGTCAGGGGGATTCAGGAACACACCGGGTCAGAGGCTCTCGGCTGTAACATCTGTGATGAGGTCTGTCTGTGTCTCAATGTGACCCATTGTGTATCTCAAAAACATTACACGTACACACACACACACTCTCTCTCCCTCTCACACACACACACGCACGCACACACACACGCACACACACTCTCTCACGCACACACACACACACAGAAAGAAAAAAAGCTTTGGCAGCACTGGAATGCCCATTGCCATGCAAATGGAGCTGATCAGACAGAAAAAAAAATGCAGCACAGGAAACCAGAGGCTGTTCTCGTTTCTTTCACCAGGCCTTCCGCGTCCGTGTGTGGCTCCCACTGACCAGGGGTCAGGCCCTCTGACCCGAGGCGACCCGGAAGCTCTTACCCCCGGGTCCCCGGCTCAGAGCAGGGAGGCTCGGAGGGAAAGGCTTCTGGTCGTCCCTCCCCAGGGCTACAGGTATTGGTGGAACCGGGAGGCGGGCGCCCGGTGAGCGACGGCACCCAGCTCCGGGCCGAGGGGCGGGGTCCGAGGGGCGGGGTCAGAGGGTCCCTGGGCGTCGTCTCCGCGCGGCTTGGCCTGGCCCGGGGGGGACGACAGGTCGGCGGCGGCGGCCAGCGGCGGCCTCTTGTCGGGCGTTTCCGTGGGGGAGACGACCACGGTGTGGCGGCGCCACGCCCGGCGCTTCCGCCGCGTCTCCGGGGACAGCGGCTTCCTCAGTCCCACGCCGCGTAGGTCGTCGGCCGAGCCCAGCAGACGCGCCCGCACCTGGTCGGCGAGGGAACCACCGCGTGCCGGTGCCGCCCCCGCGCCCTGCTGATGCCCGCCGGGGGTGAACGACGCCGCTTCGCTGGGGGGCGACGACGCCACCGCCGCCGGCGCTGCCGCCATCTTGGGCCGGGCCGGACGCAGGCTCTCCTGGCTGCTGCCCGAGGAAGGGTTGGTCCTGGACGTCACCTCCCCCCGCCCTCCCTGGGCCCCGCCCTCCTTGTCCGCCGCCGGCGCCGCCGGCCCGGTCAGCTCCAGCAGGTCCAGGGAGCGGGCCTTGACCTTCTCCCCCTTGCTCTTCTTCCTGGCCAGCGTGTCGCACTGGATCAGCTTGTGGGAGTTGAAGGAGGGCCGGGGGTGGAGCCTGTGACCTGAGGACGAGGAGAAGGAGGAGGAGGAGGGGGTGGCGGAGCGCGGACCCCCCTCGCCCCTCTCCCCCGGGTCTGGGGTGGCGGAGGGGGGCGCGGGGGAGACGGCGGCGGGGGCTTTGTAGTGCGTGTAGAGGAAGCTGCGTGGCGCCGCCGCCGCGGGGGACGGCGTGGGGGCGGGGGGCGTGGCCGGCGGCGGGTGCTTCTCGGGCCTCTCCTGCGTGAGGGAGCGCGAGGCGAAGCCGCTTTCGTTGTCTGTCTCGCTCACCAGCTCGCTATGCTCGTCGTCGGCGTCGTCGCCCCGCCTCTCCGACGCCAGGCTCCGCCCCAGCGTGGAGAGGGTGGAGTAGCCGGAGACGATGGAGCGCGCGTCCTCCGGCCCCCACGGCCGCCCCGTCACCCCCTCCCTCACCTCCTCCTCCTCCTCCTCATGGGGCAGTATCACCGCCGGCTCCGCCTCCTCTTCGTCACCGCACGGCCTGCTGGGAACCGTCGCCGCCACCTCCTCCTCTACATGCTCCTGCGCTCTCTCTCCGTCTACAACCTCCTCCTCTTCTTCCTCTTCCTCCTCCTCTTCCTCGTCCTCCTCCCCCTCGGCGCGAGGGGCCACGTCTCCTCCTCCTCCTCCTCCTACTACTTCCGCCTCCTCTAGCTCCTCCCCCCCCAGGTGGCTGGCTTTGATTGGTTCGTGTTCGGAGTCGTCGTCCGTGCTGCTGCCCAGGATGCGGGCGTTGTGGCGCTTCCTGCGCTTGCGGCCGGTGACGGCGGACATGATGGACAGGGTCAGGAAGT
>NC_140247.1:10263660-10273660 GCF_949987555.1 Borostomias antarcticus | reverse complement strand
ACGTTAGCACGTTAGCGCCGCGGCGCGTAACGACGTAATCTACGCGCGGCGCCCGAAAGCGCCCCCCCTACCTTGTTCTTCTCCGAGTTGTCGGCCACCGTCTTCAAATGGCCGACCAGGAACTTGAGAGTGTGATAGTAGTAGTCCGGCAGATCCCGGATCTCAAAGAGATAAGAAGAAATAGAGATGATATCTCGACGTCGGTGACTTCTCACGACTTCTCTTCTGACTCGCTTAACCTGTCGGCCCGGCCCTCGGCGCAAATGTCAACTCGTGAAAGATTATTGCGCAAATGAACACCCACAGGCATACACACACACACTAACCCTAACCCACACACGTGCGCACGTACACACACACGCGTCCACACACACACACTGTAACGTACCAGTTTCTTCATGGTTTTGAGCCGATCCGCTGTATTCTCCATCCGATTGGCCTCTATGAAGTCGTTGTACTTGTCTAGAAGGATACAAGACATTAACTTCGAGATATGGACAGTTACAGTAACACACAAGTAGCTACGGTATAACCGGGAGATTATCTTCAGCGGTCAAGCGTGCCGACAGTACGGGACTCACCGTCGGTGAAGAGGGGCTCTGGAAGTTTCCGGAAGAAGGACTTGAGCAGACTACTGACCACGTTCAGGTCCTGCCACTTCTGGAAGAGACAAAACAGGTTCTAGTTAGCGGCTGAAATAGACGCCCTGTACACTGTGTGTGTGTGTGTGTGTGTGTGTGTGTGTGTGGCTGAGAGAATGTGTAGCTGTGTCACTTCCCCTTGCTGTCACTGTTTATGTGAGTGTGCGTCTGTGTGTGTGTGTGTGTGTGTGTGTGTGTGTGCACGACTGTGTGTTGTGTGTGTGTGTGTGTGTGTGTGTGTGTGTGTGTGTGTGTGTGTGTTGCTGAGACCCACCTCTTCGGCAGGGTTGATGTCCACCCCCTTGTTGAGCTGGTCCTGCAGACTGGACACCATGGCGTTGTTCCCCGGGACCCTGTAGATGCCTGTATAATCCAGACCCATGTCCTCCACCAGACCACAGCAGATCTCCACGATCATAGGGATGAACTGAGAGCACACGCACACACACACACACGCACACACACACACGCACACACACACACGCAGTCAGTAACTTAATTTAACGGTATTGCAGTTTCTATCGTCTCTCAGTTTCTGACATATCTCAATCTCATCTTAAAGATGTGTGCTGATTTATAAACACACACACACACACACAGTACTGTGTAGTAGGCTGTAGAAAGCAGCTATGAAACTATGAAAAAACTGTTATGTTACATGTGTGTGTTTGTCTGGGGGGTGGGTGCATGTGTGTGTGTGTGTGTGTGTACCTATGCCCGCACTTTAAGGGAGACGTCCTGTGATATACTGAGGTCAGAGGTCAAGGGCGTGACTGACCTTGTTGTTGGCGGCAGGCTGACAGTCCTCCAGCCGGACCCCGAACGCCTTCGGCCCAGACTTCTTCGACTTCTTCATGATGTTGATGCCCCAGGGGGACTTAGGAGGGCTGCTCTCATCTGTGGACAGACAGACAGACGGACGGTCAGTCAGGACGGACGCCCAAACCGCTGCGATAGCGAGACCGTGACGCCGGGTTCGGCGCCGGTCGCCCCCCCGGTTCGTTCCCCCCGCCCGTCGTGCTGACCTTTGCCCTCGGGTTTGGGCGAGCGCGGCGCCCCCGCCGCCGTCTCATTCTTCGCCGTCAGGAAGGGGGGCTTTATGCGGGACACCCGGGGGGAGGAGTCGGGCTTGCCGCCCGTCGGACTGCAGGGGGAGACAGAGAGAGACGAATCAAACGCGCCCTATGAGTCACTCCGCAGCTAGCGGACCGAGGCAGAGCGTTCTGAGTCACGAGACTCACCTCTGTTTCCTGTAGTCGTTCAGCTTCTTGCTGATCAACGCCTGCCTGGAGAACCCGAGCTCCTGCAAACACAAAGATGCCATTAAAGTCGCACTGAACTGAAAAAAGAATTCTGTCTCATTTTGGTTCACATAATTGGTCATAGTGTTCACCTATTCAACGATGTATGCCAAAAAAATTACAAAACTCTACTTTTGTTGTAATCTTATATCAAAGTATAATTTTCTTACTTCCTGGAAAACGGTAGGTCACGTGCAATGACGACAACAGGTACCGTAGATTTTAGGCCAATAATCTCACGACATCCACCCGTCAATCAACGCTATCCTTCTATCGAATCTGTCTAAAGTTCTTAAAACCCGTCCACTTGTCAATGTTCCAATCAAATTCCTCTAAACATATGTCCCACCCTCATAGCTTGTTTGCGTCGGAAATACGTCAAACTACGGAAGTTAGTTGATCTCAAACGTCCGTTTCAGTGCGACTTTAACTATGTAACTATGGTTACAACAAATGTGTGGAAGTTGGGACCGTGGCCTGTCAATCATTTCTGACTGACATGCCCCTCTTTGACACGGCCATAAAACGAGGTGACCTTGGAGAGGGGGAAATTTGGGCGTATAAAAAGGAGTTTTATAGTACTTAAAAATGACAGAATAACAACACTTATGGACATATACACTTTGATTTTACCTAAAGACAACTGCCATGTGTCATGTTCAACCACCATGTTATTAGCCAATTGCACAACTCCAGTACTTCCTGAAATCAGACATGCTTCTCTATTTCCTGTCCTACACTATTGGATGAAGTGATTAATCAGGTGTGCTTGACTGCAGCACAATGATCAGGCACACCTGGATAATAATTTCATCCAATAGTGTGAGACAGGAAATAGAGAAGCATGTCTAATTTCAGGAAGTACTGGAGTTGTGCATATAGTGAATTCCTTTAAGTTTCACACACTTATTTGCGCTCTAGCGCCACCGTGAGGTGAGAGGAGGCGGGACCGGGGGGGGGGCGGGGGGCTCACCTCGCTCTCCGTCTTGGTGTTCTCGCGGATGACCCTGATCCAGTCCAGCATGTCGTCGCGGTCCTCGGCTTGCAGCAGGTACTCGCAGAAGTCCTGTGTGGTCAGGCGCAGTGCGTGCTTGCGCTTGGTCTCGCTGTAGGCGATGTCCACCAGGCAGCCGCGGATGCCGATTGGCTGCTCGTCCTCCTCGGCCCCGCCCCCGCCGCCCAGCAGGGTGGCACCCCGGAGGACGGCCTCTCGCTTGTCCTTGTAGAGGAAGAGAGAGTGGGAGCGCAGCACCGAGAACACGCGCTTCCAGGGACGCATGCCGCTGCCTACCTTCTGAGAGACCAGAGGGAGGGAGGGAGAGAGAGAGAGGGAGAGACAGGGAGAGAGGAAGAGAGAGGGGGGGAGAGAGAGATAGAGAGGGGGAAAGAGAGAGGGAGGGCGGGAGAGAGAGGGGGGGAGAGAGATAGAGAGGGGGAGAGCGAGGGAGGGAGAGAGAGAGAGGGGGCGGGAGAGAGAGAGAGAGAGAGAGAGGGGGGGGGGGGGAAGAGGAGAGGGGGGGGGGGGTAAAGAGGAAAACAGTGATTAGGTCTCACCAGGTCCTGCTCCTCTCTTCCTGTGCTCCTCCCGTTCGATCACATCTTTACGTCACATCAAGAGTCAAGAAAACTTTATTATCCCCTACGGTCAAATTATATCACAGCCAGCAGTATTCTACCATAGATATCAGACAATAAATACAATAATATGAACAACAACCCCATCATATTGAGTTATTTTAAAAGGCCAACGGCCGCAGGGGTCAGTGAGTTCTTAAAGGACAATGCTCGTTTTTGACAACCTGGACCTTATTTACGACATATTATAAGACGTTTGACTCACTGAGATCACTTTGGTGTAGTTCGGAGGCATGTAGAAGAAATTTAAAATCCAGCGCGAGCCAGTATATCCATGTAATGGCGGTGGTCGGGGCACTTAGAATGCAGTTTCTAAAAATCTATTTTCTGCCGCGAAACGGTTGTTTTCATCAGTCTGTCTTTATGAATCGCTAGTTGTGCTTACATAGAGCATAGGCCTGTTGTGGGTTTTCACATGCCTCTGTAATATGATCTTTAGAAACGTCTTTCGAAACGAAATAGCTTCCTCACTTGCTCCAGCACGCATGTGCACAGCGCGCAATCGTTGCTCCAGCACGCTGTGCGCATGCGTGCTGAACAAGTGAGGAAGCTATTTCGTGTCTAAAGACGTTTCTAAAGATCATATTACAGAGGCATTAAAAAAAACACAACTGGCCTACGCTCTCTATGTAAGCACAACTAGCTGGATTTAAAATTTCTTCTACATGCCTCCGAACTACACCAAAGTGATCTCAGTGAGTCAAACGTCTTATAATATGTCGTAAATAAGGTCCAGGTTGTCAAAAACGAGCATTGTCCTTTAAGTCTAGTGGTCAGTGGCGTCTTGGCATCTTGGCATGGCGTCTGGCGCCCACCTTGCCCTTCTCCGTCAGGATCTGCTTGTAGTGCAGCCAGCCCTCCCGACGCACGTCGCTGTAGCTGATGCTGCCCAACTCCGAGGTGGAGTGGCGTTTTGAGCGCGCCTCCTCCGCCGCACCGAGGCTGTCCAAAGACTGAGACGCACACACACACACACACACGCACACACACACACAGGACCCACGTTAGGCGAAGCTCAGACAGACACGCATGTACTGTATTTTACTTTAGAATATGCAGTAACACCGATATCTCTAAAAGCGAGACAACTCACCCCGTCGGTGAAGAAGCTCTTCACTCTCTTTGGTAGTCTCCTGACGGATGACAGAGAACAGGGTTGGGATGACGTCCAGAACGGACGCCTGAGCGCGGAACTGAATAAATACTGTATATCTGCCGTCCCTAACGTCCGCGTCTCACCCCCCCCCCCCGAACACCCCCGTACTCACGAGAACACGCGTCCCTCGTCCCTGAAGGCGTTGAGTCCCTCGTCACATGACTTGGAGCGCTCCGTGGTGATGGCTAGAAGATAGGAGGAACGACGACTGGATTTAATACTGCCTGCTCAGCGAGAGAATGAACGAGTGAAAGAGGGAGAGAGAGGTAGAGAAACAGAGCGAGAGAGAGAAAGAGAGAGAGAGAATGAAGATGTGATGGCAGTCACCAGAGTGATGTTAGGGAGTGTTGGGTTAAGAGCAGGGGTGAGGGTGGGGTGGGGGGGGGGGGGGGGTGGAGGGTGGTGGTGGATGATGGTGGAGGGGGGGTGAGCTGGCGGGCGGGCGAGGGTCAAGTCACCTCAGGTCACTCTACTCACAACGGTCATGCAGGTGTGATCTGTCTGTCTGTCTGTCTGTCTGTCTGGGGGACAGACTCTCATGCAGGTTGATCTGGTCTGTCTGTTTGTCTGTCTGTCTGTCTGCCTGTCTGTCTGTCTGGGGGACAGACTCATGCAGGTCTGTAAGGGTTCCACTGGAGTTCATGCACAATAGTAAGAACCCTAACTGTACTGAACACCGTCTCTACAGGCAGGGTGAAGAACTACTTCACATCACGCGTGCAATGAAACATATTACTCATGCAACACAGAATAAACGAGTTGCCCTACAGAGGCTAGAGGAGCCATTTTGACCATCTCTCTATAGCAGCCTATCACGGGCAAGCGTGAGTGCATGCATCCCGCCTTCGTTCTAAGAGACGTAGCCCTGGGGGGGGGGGGCGTCTCTCTGAGGACGGGTTCGAGGGGAACCAGCGACCCCTGGAGGAGGGTCGTGGCGCGGCTGCATGCGAGGTAGGGGGGGGAGGCGGGTCCGTCCGGCTCCATCCGGAAGGGAGGGGTCACTCACTGCAGTCGTGTGAGAAGAGCCTGGTGAGGGGGAAGGTGAAGGTGGGGGAGGAGGCGGGGCCGGTGACGGTGGCAGGGGCGGAGCTCACGCCGCTGGACACGACGGAGGACGCGGGCACGTGGCGGGCGCGCAGGTCGGCACTGGGACTCGTCGGCTCATCTGTGGGAGGAGGTGGGGAGGAGGAGGAGGAGGAGGAGGGAAAGAGGGGGGTAAGTGAGTCAGAGGGGATGAAGGGAACGGTAGGACAGGGCGGAGGAGAGAGGGAGTTAGGAGGAGAGAGGGAGTCAAGGAGGAGGGGAGAGGTTGATGTGGCGGCGCCGGATTACCGTAGATGACAGGTGCGCTGCGACACACACACACACGCTCTTCCCTCTCGCTTACCACATACTGTACACATACACACACACACACACACACACACACAGTCACACTCGGGATATTTCCTCTACCTGTACAAAGCTGTATTACGAAACAAACACAGAAGCACTGATTGGACGACGCTGAACGAAACGCAGCACAAAAAGAGGACACACACACACACACACACACGACGGTCAAGACAATCTGTGATTCAATACCTCCGTCTTCTGCGTCCATCAGGTCGTCAAAGGGAAACTACTAAGGTGTTGGACAGCAGTGTAGCGTGTAACGGCACAGGGTTTCAGTTCTTTATTGATCGAAGGGAGTGGGCGTTTCTGGGATGTAGCCAGGATGTGTGTGTGAGTGTATGTAGGTGGCCGAATGTGCGGTAAACAGGGTACGATACACATTAAGGGCGCGCTTTGTAAAAGGAGAGAACGTTCGTAACGATGCGTCATTTTCGGTGTTCGTCAGCCAACAAACGATCCGACACATCAAAAAACAACAACAAAGAGGTCTATTTTTAGTCCTTTTCACAAAACAGAGGGATGTGAAACCGCGGACGTCAAAGCGAGCACACACACACACACACACACACACAACAACATCCTGATTAACAGAGAAGATGAACTAGCCCAGTATTTGCATACAGACGGAGGGGAGAGGGATTTTTCGAGACACGCCTCCCAGAGCAGCCAGTAGCTACAGTCATAGGAGGACCCGGTCTGCATTTTCACCCGACAACAGAGGGCAGCATAGCCTCTCTCCACATTTTCCACTGGGCTTGTGTGGCTCAAATGTTTTTGTCTTTATGTACTCAACTACTAACCTCTATACATTTACTGAGGAGCGCTCGGCCTGTAATGTAATCGGTCTCTCGACGCGTTAGAGTTGTGTCTGAGTATCTGTAGTGAGTCTGTGTTGTTCCCCTGATGGCTGCTCACCTCTCTGAGTCACGCCGCACGTTCTCTCAGCTGGCAGGAAGTCCCCTGCTGACCTCTGGTTCTTCAAGTCTCCTTCTACACACTCCTCTCTGTCTCTCTCTGGTCCTCTCTCTCTGTCTCTCTCTCTGTCTGTCTGTCTCTCTCTCTCTCTGATCCTCTCTCTCTGGTCCTCTCTCTCTCTCTCTCTGTCTCTCTCTCTCTCTGTCTCTCTCTCTCTGGTCCTCTCTCTCTGTCTCTCTGTCTCTCTCTCTCTGGTCCTCTCTCTCTGTCTCTCTCTCTCTGTCTCTCTCTCTCTCTGTCTCTCTCTCTCTCTCTGGTCCTCTCTCTCTCTCTCTCTCTCTCTGGTCCTCTTCTCTCTCTGTGTGTCTTTTTGTCTGCTGCTTTCTCATGTGCACATCAGGGCCAGCAGAAACAGCGGGAGAGAGAGAGAGAGACAGAGAGAGAGAGAAAGAGAGAGAGACAGAGAGAGACAGAGAGAGAGACAGAGAGAGAGACAGAGAGAGAGAGAGAGACAGAGAGAGAGAGAGAGAGAGTGGTGGAGGGGGGGGGACAGAGGCGGAAACATTCCCAATCTGGGATGTGGAATCTGCCTGTTTACAGCGGGGCCCAGAAATAGCCGCGCTGTGGGTTTAACAAAGGCCATCATTAAGCGAGCCAAAAGCACCCCGAGCGTGAGCTCACCGCTTCCAGGCCGGCCCGCCGAGGGGAGCTGCACACACCAGAACCAGAACCAAACCACTCCAATACACACTTCCCCTTCTCCATACGAGACACCATGACCTCACCGCCTCAGAGAGAGAGAGAGGGAGAGAGGGAGACCTAAAGAGAAAAGAACATGTCTATGAGAACGTGCCCTGGCTTTGCTCTTGCAGACTGCGTGTGTGTATCTATTGTGAGGAGGGTCTAGCTAGCGAGTGGAGAGCCCCCCCCCAGTGGTGCACAAAGGCATCATTGAGGGCAGGGGGGGGGGGCACCGCCTGAGGCTGACCGAAGGCGAGTATGTGTGGGCCCCTAACGGCGCTCCGCGGGTCGTGCTGGGCGAGCCCCCCCCTGGCATAGGCCGACATCACAGCCTCGTCATGTCCCGCTGCACCCATCGAAACCTCACTGAGGAATTTTCAATTCTCAGTCCCTCCCGTCGCCCCTCAAATTATAACTACCCAAAACGAGAGCGCCGCAAGGGTTCGTTACGAGCACGCGGGCGGGAGAGAGAGGACGGAGAAAGTCCCGACAGCCGTTAGCATCTGGTTACTTCACGACCGGAGCGGAGGACACAGGCACCCCCCCCCCCCCTCCGGGCACATAGTCTGCCTCAGACATCAGAGCTTTGCAGACAACAGGGCAGCAGCGAGCCACGCTCCCCGGCAGGACGGGAGATCGTATCAGCGCGTTAGGGAGACGGGAGAGAGAGGAGCGAGGGATCGTCTACGGGGGGGAGAGAGAGACTAGTTTCAGCCTCTGGTCATTAAACGTGCCCCGGCTTGTATCTCCGGCTGCCTAGTTTCAGTTAGTTCAGCTGCTCTGAGCTCGAGCGCTGCAGCAAGAATGCTTCCTGGTTTCTTCCTCTATTAAAAAACGCTCGCTCTCGCGCTTCTCGTTCCCTCTTATTTTCGCATGACTTGCCCATAAAGCGACATCCTCAATCTAAACAATCATGTGAACTTCTTTAAAAGATGACCATGTCAGCTAATTTGAATCTGCTTCGCGTTGTGCCGACCGTGCGGTTGTTTTCCGGGGCCTGGACGGTGGTTTTAGTCGCCTGTGGTTTGTCGAGCTGGGCCACCGGAGGTTCGGTAGCTGGAGAAGCCGTTGGCCGCTCGGAGCCTCCAGCACTGCTGTTGTGCTCCTCAGCTACACAGAAGAGGCGACAAGCTGAGACACGATCACAGATACCTCGTCTTCTTCTCACAAACACATACTGTACTGTGCAAATTCATACACCCCGACACACACATACGCATGCACGCACGCACACAAACGCACGCCCACACATACGCGCACAGACACACACACACACACACACACACACACACACACACTAAGACGTATGCTCAAGCACACAAACCACAAAAAATGTAATTAAATCCAACAATAACAGGTCAATCCTAGTACATCCAGGAATACTGCCAGTCATTACAGGTATAATTAGGGTTTTAATTCACTTTAATTCTGACTTAATCCTGCCGCTGACTGAAATAGAAGTGGGATTCATCCATATGACAAAGGGCTATGGAAGATGGAAGATGACAAGCGCAAACACACAGGAAGTCAGACTCTCCATTTCCTGTAAAGGGCCAGTTTGGGGGAGGGGGGGGGGGGGTAGTGTAGTCCCGTAAGCTATGATACAATCAAACACTACTAATACCATCTTTATGTCTGTGGGAAGTGCCAGTATTACCCAACACACACACACACACACCGATACACACACTGAGTGAAAACAAGAGGGCCTGGAGGCTTCACAGACAGACGGAGGAAATGAAGGACACACAGGTTCTAGCTTCCTCAGACGGGACACGGACGTCTCTTTCTCATCCTTACCCAACACGGGGACAGGGAGTGGGCTGTGTTAGTGTCTCATGTGCAAGCGTGGGGACAGTGTTGAGATGAAGCGATGAAAGCTGAAGAAGGGTGAGGTAGAGGAGGGTGAGGAGGATGAGGTTTACCTATGAAGGGTATGGAGGCCAGGGAGTCGTCCTCGACGGGGAGGGGCGCCAGGTTGCCGTTGGTTCGCCGGGGGGCGGGCGCCGACTCCAGGGGCTCCGAGGGGAAGCCCGCGGGATCCATGGCATCCACCGGCAGGGCGTAGTGAGGGTGGCGCATGGCGCTCCTCCTCCCGGTGGGGGGCTTCTGCCTGAGCACCACCTCCTGGGTTTGGGTTTGCCCCGCCCCCTCCGCCGCCGGCTCCGCCCCCCTCTCGTGGTTGGTGGGTCGGTAGGCGCGTTCCAGGGGCTCGG
>NC_140247.1:10238835-10255960 GCF_949987555.1 Borostomias antarcticus | reverse complement strand
TAACACTCCAGAGATTGGAGGAGGAGGAGGAGGGGAGAGGGGGTGGGGGGGTACGGCTACAGATTAGAACACCTGTTCCACTGTGGAGCGCTCTCTCTCATTCTCTCCCCTTATCTCCCCCTCTCCCTCCCTCTCTCTCTCTCTCCCTCCCTCTCTCTCTCTCTCTCTTCATGTCTTTATTAAGCCCTCTCTTGTCTCTCTCCTGTTGTCTTTCCCTTTTAATCATCCCTCTTTCTGATTGGCTGCCGAGCTCAGATCTCATTTTGACCGCGTTCCATTTCAGTCACATCTATGGGAAGCAGGAGAAGCAATCTGCCAGATAACTTTGGCAGAGGGCTGCGACTCACACGGACACAACACACACACATGCGCACAGCCATGCACACACACACAGACTCTCACACACACACACACACACACAGACTCACACGGACACAACATACACACATGCGCACAGCCATGCACACACACAGACTCTCACACACACACACAGACTCACACGGACACAACACACACACATGCGCACAGCCATGCACACACACACACAGACTCACACACACACACACACACACAGACTCACACGGACACAACACACACACATGCGCACAGCCATGCACACACACACACAGACTCACACACACACACACACACAGACTCACACGGACACAACACACACACATGCGCACAGCCATGCACACACACACAGACTCTCACACACACACACACACAGACTCACACGGACACAACACACACACATGCGCACAGCCATGCACACACACACACAGACTCACACACACACACAGACTCACACGGACACAACACACACACATGCGCACAGCCATGCACACACACACACACACACACACACACACACACAGACTCACACAGGGACACGCACACAGGAACACACACATATATACAGACACATACACACCCCACACTCACACACACACACACACACGCGCCCACACACAGGGACACACACAGCTCCAAACATGTTGTCCTGTGTGTAGCAGCGTGTGCCTCCAGGGAGTCGTGTTCAGACAGACGGGTAAACAGCCCTAGAATGTCCTCCCGGTCGAGGCTGGGACAGCCCTGGGAACACCCTGCTGCCACATAGCTCCAGAACGGCATTCTGGGTAAAGACACGGCGTGCACAGAACAAAGAAAGCATCTGAACACTTGTCTGTGCCGCGTGTGTTTAAAGTGTGTGTTTAAAGAACTTCAACTTCAAAGTTTGGTCACAGAACACATAAGCAAGCGGAACGCCAGGCCTAACCCTCACAGCGATCTCACACAGAATATTGTGTATGGGGATCTAAAATAAACAAACAAATAAATAAACAAGCTGTATCTCTAGCATCGAGTAATTTTGTAAAGACATTGAACATCTCTCGCCGTTTAGGCCAAGTCCCTCTCTCCGTACTATCAGATTGACCGTGACCTCTCACCTTTCACCTCTCCCCGGGCACAGCGAACACGTTCCTCTCCGTGTGACACGCCCGGGTTTGGCCCCCCCGCGGGGCAGCTCCGGTCTCCTCTAATAACCATCGATCGACCCGGCCGCCGCTCCCCTGCCCTACCCATGGTGCTTTGCGGCGGAGTCTGTCTGGGCGCCCTCAGGCCGTGGTTCTGCCTTCGACACGAGAGCAGCGCCGGCTTGTTTGTGGAGCGTTAGGCTGTAGGAGTCGGGTCAGAACCGCAGATATGATCCTACGCTGTGAGTGTCACACACACCCTCACACTTCATATAGCCACGCCCCTTCCTGTCCCTTGTGAGCCACTGCCCTTCTTATCACTAAGTCAGTGTGTGTGTGTATGTGTGCGTGAGAGACAGAGAGAGAGAGAGAAAGAAAATGTCTTTGTGTCGTATGTGACGGTGAAAGAGAGGTTAGATAGGAGAGATGGTGTGTGTGTGTGTGTGTGTGTGTGTGTGAACTTTGGACACCATTTCACCACGTCCCTCTAGTAAACATGACATGTCAGTGTTTACAGCAGTATAACGACGGTGTACATTAGCAGAATGGCTTTTTATGTTCCTTCTCCTCAGATGTCCAGAGTTGTCCTCATGCTTAAGGGGCCCCCCTTTCCAGTACGCACACACACACATGCACACACACACACACCTACACACACACACACACACACACACACACACACACACACACACACACACACACACACACACACGGAACACAAACAAGTACACTCCACCACATCCCTAGATGGCGAGGGCACGGAGCCTCATACAGGAAGAGGAAATTCTATCATTGTATCGAGCCATTCATAGCATCGCATAGCGGCGCATCCATGACAGCGATACCCCCGCGCTGCGCTGCACCAAGGCCGCGTCGCGTCAGCAGTCCTGAGCGCATAGTTTTATAAATAGTGTCTGTTTCCCGCCCGCTGCGCTGTGGAAGGAACGAGGCCTCGTCTCACGCGCGCAGTTTGTAAAGCCGCGAGATCGCAGTGACCGCGCGACCCCGAACCGTGACATTTGTGCGTCGATGAGCGCAGCGCTACATGTTATTGCTCGGGGGGATTAGCGTTCGCCGCAATGAGGTTAGCAAACAAACATGCTAACACACAAACACAAAGACACACACACACGCTGGCATCGGTGGTGATGTCACCTCTACTATACACTCGACTGTAGGCTACACAGTGACAGGATGGTCTTAGAGTAGGCGTTCCCCTGTGGACCTCATGAATAATTCAGCCCTGAGGATGGTGGTGGGGGGGGACAGTGACCCTCAGAATACTGCTGTCCTCAACCACAACACCTCCGCAGAGGACACAGGGGTGAGGTAATCAATGACCGGGAGACGTGCTATCAAAGTGGGGGGGGAGGAGAGAGGGGGGAGGAGGGGGGACTGGACTTGTGTCCCTGGCAGCATCAGACATGTCCTCCTACTCATCCATCACCCTCTTTGCCTCCTACATCGACGGCCAAAACGACGAGTTATTGACGCGTGCGGCCGACGCCGAGCAACGCTCTCATGGACGCCGAGTAAACCCGCTTCTTTAAAACGCCACTAATGAAATAACTAACACTTTCTGGAATTTAGCCATGAGAGACCTGCATATACCCGGTTGTTTGGTCACCGCCACGCCCCTGCAGGCGCGTAGAGCCGGGCGGAGCGCACGCCGCGACGGCGCCTCGTGAGACGTCATCGGTGGCTTCTGCCAGGCGGCGCCACAGGGCAAGGCCACAGCGGAAACAGATCCTCTAAAGGGAACGCAAGCAGCCATTTCTCAACGATCCACCGCCAGCCCCTCGCTATACCCCCCCCCCCCCCCTCCTTAAGACCACCAGGGAGCAGAGATGAACTCTCCCACTGGGCTCCACCTGCCGGTGTTGCCTGACTGCTGAGTCGTCACGCGGGGGAGAGTCAAACAGAGTCACAGCGAAGCCCTGACGAACGCAGGACTGGTTCCTCCTCGCCACGCTAGCCGATAACGCGTTAATTACAGGGATCTGGTTAAAGAGGGAATCATCGTCAAGGGCGCCCGTGTTCGCCCGCTAACTCGGCCACACCCTCTTCCTCCTTCCGCTCCATCCCTCTCCATCCATCCCTCTCTCCATCCCTCCCTCCCTCCCTTCCTCCCGATGGCGGCGTGATCAGGAATAGGTGGTGATGCCGAGCGGGGCCCGGCGCACGCCGGTGTCTGTCTGACGCCCCCCCCCCCCGCCCTCCGGGGACCAGGAGGGAGGGCGACGCATCGTAGGATACGAGCGGAGGAGGAGCGCCACGCTGGGCTGTTTGTTCTCGCCTCCGGGGGCGTTGGAAAGCAGCGTGGTGGTGGTGGGTGTTGTGAATGAACCGGAGGATCGGCTGTGTTTGGGGTGTGTGTGTGTGTGTAGGTACTACTACGCGCCGGTTCGCCCTGTCTCCTCCTCCTCCTCCTCCTCCTTACCTGATCCATGTTTTCAGCGAGCCTCCTCCCTCCTCCTGCTGCCGGTCATGGCACAGAATCGCCGGCGTTCCCCTCGTGTTCTCCCTCGGTTCTCCTCAGCGCTTCCCGCCTCGGTGTTCCCAGAGCGAGCCTCCTCTCCTCACGCGGGCGAGGCGGCCAGGATGGCTGCTCCTCTCTGGAGAGGCATGGTCTCTCTCTCGCTCTCTACAGCTCTCTCTCTCTCTCTCTGGATGACAGCCTGGTAGATCCACCCGGACGCTCTTCTCCTGCTCCTCTCTCAGTCTTCTGTCGCTCTCCCCTGTTGATCTCCGCGGAGCCGGAGTGGAAACGGCGTGTGTGTGTGTGCGCGCGTGTGTGTGTGATCCTCGCCTCTCTCGTTTATAGCAGAATCACACAGAGAAGGTCTCCCGCTCTCTGTCTCGCTCGCTCGCTCTGCAAGCTGGCCCCTCTCTCCCTCTGCTCCCCCCTCCTCCTCCTCCTCCTCCCTCCCTCTCTCTCTCTCTCTCCACTCCCCTCCTCCTTCCCATCACCCCTCCCCCCCTCTCGCTGTAGCCACACACAGGCGGGATCAGCCAATGGGAGAGCGGGAGGGAGGGAGAGGGGGGGGCAGAGGGAGGCAGCGGGTTGGTCGAGGGGCGGATCATGTGACTCCCCCGGCAGAGGTCTGAGGGACCCTGCCCTGCCAGCTGTCCTGCCTCATGCCTTCGCGAAAACCTCCGTTGCCACGGACGACGGCTGCTATGGTGGAACACACCGACCGTAGGGTCCCCTGCTGCAACGCCATTGGCTGGCTGGATTTACAGCCGCCCCCCCCCTCCCCCCCCACTGCACAGAGGGAGGGGGGCATGTTGGGACGTGTAGTCCTGGTAATCCAAACGGGAGGGGCAGGGGTCCCTGTGCATCTGCGAGGAATGTGTGTGTTTTTCACCGTCTCCCAAGAGCGACATCGGAGGAGGGAGGAGTGAGAGGTGAAAAGGGAAAGCGATTCGTCCTCATCGATACGCGAATAAACACAATAAAAACAAATGCGTTACACACACACACACACACACGCAAAAGGAAGGACCCAGAGACCTGGGCGGGCGCTCTTGGCCCGGTCAGGAAAAAAGACATCCTCTACGTTTCCCCCGAGCCGGCCGTGCGGAGGGAACCTCCCTCTCTCCCGCCAAACAACAGGAACTGGGCGAGCGAAGGCCACGGCTCAATGGAGACATGCCGCCCCCCCCCCCCCCCCCGACCACCCCCCCCCCTCCGCACTCTCACTCTCCGTTTCCATCACCTCCTTCTCTTTATTTGCTCAACCTCCATCCCTCCACCCCCTCCCTCCCTCCCTCTATTGTAGTGCACTCTCACCCCCTCGCTGCTCTTCCCCTCTCTCTCCCTCTCCACACCCCTTCTCTCCCTCCGAGGAACTGGGAAGGGGTTATGGGAGGTCACAGGTGCCACAGAGGGGGGCTAGTAGTCTCGAGGGGGGGGCTAGTAGTTCGGCATGTACAAATCCAAACACATGTCAAATCACAATCTTCTATTGTTTATAATCCTGATACAGTACTAGAATAAGGACTGTGCTAATCTGGCCACCAGGGAGGGGGGAGGGGGGGGCAAGGTCTCTCTCCGTGTGTTTGGAAACAAAACAGCACCTGTTCCGACTCGCTCTGCGATTCAACTGGCACCGCACAGCTGTGACGTGGGTGGGTGTAGTATGTGATATGTTATAGCTAGGAGAGCTGGGGGGCTTTGGGGGGTTGGGCGGGACTCTGGGGGGGGGGGGGGGCTTGGGAATGCACGCAGGTTACAGTGGAAGCCGGGACAAGCGACGGCAGAGGCGCCAAACGAGATTAGAACAAGCCATGTCCTAGTTCCTGTATTCGGGATCCTAATCTGACCTTGGACTGTGCAGCGCATGCTATGATTCAGCCATGCGTGGACCTCTTCCTGCTTCCTCCTTATAATGATCATGACTGCTGCAGTGTCATTTGATCTTGTCATGCTGTGTGTGTGTGTGTGTGTGTGTGTGTGTGTGTGTGTGTGTGTGTGTGTGTGTCAGCCTTTTCCCAGATAGAACAGCAGGGGTATTGTTGCGATGGCAGGGTGGTAGAATATCAGCAGCACTGGAATTCAGATTATTTCCCAGAGGGACGGTTGAATTTAACTGCAATTTAAGCCTAAAACCGATTCAAATAATGTTAAAAGATGATTCAAAAGAAAGGCAAGCCATCATAAGGCGTGTCACCCACCCATGTGCCTCTAGCCAGTTATATCTCACTGACCTGTTGCAACAGAAGACAGGCTTACTCGAGTGCTATCAGGCCCCGCGGGGATATGCTGAAGTTCATCTGTTGAACAAATGGATTGTAGCCTTTAAGAACAACAATGACAGCATCCAGCAGGCCACGTCATGACGCAACAAGAAAATCAAGTCTTCACTGATCTAATAATCAACATAATCACCATCTGGGAATACTCTTGACAGTCCAGAGTTTGTTTACCCGACCTGTAATTTGCCTCGGTTTCTGGCTGTTGACTGAGTAGACAGTGACATCTACAGGACACTCCATTTTGTAGCCTTAGGCGAGTCCAACGCACATACAAACACAGTCGTACAAGCCTGGGGGAGTAGGGCCGACTTAAATTGGCCCTTTGTTTAGATATTTCAGTTGCATAGAAAAATCTAATGCCGTTAAGCATTGGCACATGTCGCGCAATACGTCGATCTTACATGCAAAACAGTAAGAAATGTATTCAGTAAAACCCAGCATTTACGAAATCAACCAAGAGGTGTCGCCAAAACACAAAATAAATGGTGGCCCTGTCTACGTGGCAAGGCCCGCCTAGAAGATCTGGAGTAAAGGACTTTCGATTTGCGTCACCCTGCATCCCGGTTTGGCGGGGTTATCTCGTTGTGAACGATTCGATTGGTCTATATGCGAAGGTCCCGCCCACCAGGCAGACCTGGGATTTAAAATGGGGTTTCTCGAGCGCTAGCAAGTCTATTGGTTATCCGGTATCCGTTTAGTTTATGTTCTTTCTTTCATTCACAAGCACTGACATAAAATAAAGGATAGGGTTAACGCATTTTCATTAGATCTAACTTGTCCTCAAATTCACCTAGAGCGTGGAGGGGAGAGGACAACAGTAGAACCTATTGCTCATCCCAAACCATCTACCTTACTGTATTTCTCATCAAATTGACATTATAAACAGGGGGAGTAGGCTATGCTAATGAGCGATTTCAGTCCAGTCATTGTGAAATCTGTTTTTATTTCTGTAACATCACATGTAAAATATTGCCCAAGTGAACAAAACACAGCTTATCTGTGTGTGACAGAAATCGTGTGGTGTAAAAACTGTGGGACAGACATGCTAATTATGGACGACCGTCATCATTGTTCATCACTGATTCATTGAACATCAGACAGGCCTACAGTATGTCAGTCATATGCTTAACATTATCACTGTAACTACATGTGACAATAGATCGGTGTCATACTAATTCAATGCAAGGACATTACAACGACAACGTGACTGGAGTCATTCCCAGAACAGGGCTGCTAAAATCAGATGGCAAAGGGTCAAGACAAGGACATAATTCTCTCCCCTCCAAACATACTGTAGCCTATGGCAGAGATATTTCTATAAACATAATCATCTGGCCATGTTTCTATAGCTATATGGCACTCTACCCCCGGCCTGGGCGTTGCTTATAGAGGGCACTGTGAGACTGTAAACATGAGTCGTCCAAGGTCACTGGATGGAGTCTTTCCACCATTTGACTAGAATCATTAACCCAAACAGCTTTCATACAGCCTAAAACTGGATTGTACATAGTGACTTTAAATAACATATATACACATGGATAAATTATATACTATTTTATATTCTTCTGGGTACTGTCAACGATCACAGTGTAATCGATAGGCACTACTGAAATACAGCCCCAGATAGCAAGCGGATGTGTAATAATTCTGGGCCATATATGGGTCGGAACTAAGCCACAAGGGCCAGATCTGGCCTGTATATGGGCCAGATCCGCTTGCTATCTGGGCTGCCCCCGGCACAGCCCCACTCCTAGTTCACCTCTACAAACATGGCCAGTTTTACACACATAGGCCTAGAAGCCATAGGTCTGGTGTATATAGCGAGTGTGCAGGAGACGTTGGGAAGCAGGTTGGAGGGCGCGGGTCTTCAGGTGGGTGAGGCACACAGGGGGGCCTGGGAGGAGGTGGGTTTCCTGGGATGACAGAACCAACAGCGGCCCACAGAGAGAACAGACAGGAAGACGACGCAGCATCAGCAGCTTCTGTTCCTTCTCCAGGGTTCGTGTCTTCCTCGGGTCCCCCCGCTGATGAGATTCTTCTAGGACATCATCTTTGAACTCTCCTGCCTTAAACAGACACACAAACAGTCTAACAAATGATATTACAACGCTTCCTTCTAGCATAATAGTCAGCGGCTGTGAAAACAAACACAACGATACAGTAGCATGTATGAGGGCCGTTCTTCTTCAAAGCATTTACTATTCGTTAGCTCTGCCAGAAAAATCAAATTAAAGGCACAATGGGCATAATATGATATTATATTTCCCTATATTACAGAGCAACACACAATTACACATTAAACACAAAAAACATTTGAATGGGCTACAAGCGTCATCTTACCATTGTCAGCGATGGAGAATGATGCGGGAGGGATGAACATCTTTTCACATCCCGGCCCGATGTATGGGTTACGTCCCAAAACGGAGCGGACATCACAACATGTAGATTATATATGATAAGAAAACGAGTCCCATGATGGCAAAAAACATCAAAACCAAAATGTCCAACATGATAAGAGCGCCAGAGATGGAGGATGCAGATGCAGCGTTAGAATTAAGCGACCTTATTGCAAGCCCTCCTTTCGGAATAGATCGGCAGAGACCGGAAATCATCGGAGCAGAAATAATCCAAGCGCTAAAAAAAAAAAAAAAAAACTCCCTGCCAGATGCGTTCTAATGTTGTGCGCGTGGGAAGTAGGGCAACCAGGCATTATTTGACAGAGACACTACGATACACACATACGCTGTATATATGTAGTGAGTTTCAACAGTTACAAGAATACAATGAATAACTGTAATTCCAGTGAAGGAGTCAATGAAGAGAAACGCAGTCTTCTGAGTAAAAATGACATTTTATTGAATCTGTAGAATCATTAAGTACATTTCGAAGTGCTGTAACAGGGTGACAATAGATGCTCATCAGGTCCTTAAATTCATCTGGATTCTGATTTTTTGAATTTGCCACTATGCATATGTTTTACAAAAGAAATAAAATGATATCAAAATAAAAATCAATTCAGATGGAATGCACATAATTGGTCTGAATGTTAGGTCAGTGTGTGTGGTTAACATGATCGCTATCTGCGTGGCGTATAGGCCTATACCAGTATGGGAGCAGGGGATGAGTGAATCAGACTACAGCAGGGATGAGTCTACACTACAGCAGGGATGAGTCTACACTGAAGGTCAGGGTTGGAGGAGTCTTACTTGGGCAGATAGGATAACTAGACAGAGGGGAGACAGGCCTGTTACATGATGATATACAGCTGAGTTTCATGATGAGCGATTCCGGAGCGGAAGAGCATATTTGGTGCTTAACTGGCTAAACTCCTGACTAATTAAAAATCCATCTCCTTGCCCAGTCTGAGGTCGAGGGAGGATTATCAACATCACATGTCTGTCTGCGCCTTGCCACACTGGTCTAACGCCTTTCTTGACTCGCACAGAAAACAAACTGCCAAACGTTGGAAAACAATTTCCCCAAAAACACTCCACCAATTATCCACTATTACCGACATTCACGTCTCAAATGTGGCAACCAAAGCAATCTAACGTCACTTCACTGCAAAGAAAATCAAAAGGGAAAGGCCAATGTGGGCTTGGAAAAAGATCAAAACATTGCCTTGTCCTCCATGTAACCAAGGCAATTAGTTTGGAGACATTGACTACAGATCAGAAAATATCCAAGAATAACACTCAATTCACTTCAAGCCAAACGGTCTCTCGTCAGTCCATGCTAGACAGCAGTGAGACGCATGCTAGCTCACTCTAGCACAGCCCTGCACTCGTGTCCGAGTTGACACTACTTACTTACTTACTTGATCATGAAGTTAGAAGAGGTCTATGCAAAAATAGAGCGGTCTATGCAAAATACAGGCATACCTGCCCTTGTCTGGTCAACTGATTACCGTATATGGTCAGTTTGAGGTGTGTTGTGTCGATTCCAATTCAGTCACCGTCATCAAAGTTATTAAGTTGCAAAAGGGATATGAATATTCAACACTAATAGTCAGACACGTCGCACTATACTGAAATTTGTCATGAGTTGTTCACGCCGCGCGAGCATGTACAACCGCCCTCTGCCTCAATCACATGAACAAATCAAGAATCACAACTTGTCTGCAAGCGAGCCACTTCCCAAAAGCACCAAGATGACCTGTAATAACCTTTCCCCCTCACCTCTCTTTGTAATACATATACAATTGTACAATATCGTCTAGCTACATGGTGAGACTGAGAGCCTGGTTTCTTTTTATAAAGCTGAAAATTCCATTGGATTCCTTTTTTTTTTCCCGATCCCCCGTGTCTGTGACATCACAGTGCATCACAGGAAAGAGAATGAAACAGGAAGTGGGAGGAGCCAGGAGAACTACCAGACACAGGCCGTACAGTAGATAGGTAACACACTACTGAGCGATGGGGGAATCTCTACAACGTCAGCCGTCTTACTGTCATATCTTGTTTTCCAGATTTCCAAACCAGATTTCCGGTCGACTGCGTTACCGAGTCGTGCCGCAATATGGCCGACTCTGGCGTCTTTGTCCGACCCTGGCGTTCTGCTGTATGTCTACGATCCGGGCCCGCTGATACTACGGCAGAACCCTCGGGACCACATGCATATTGATGAGTCAGCGGCACACCAGGACTTCGCTCCGCTAGGTGAGAGTCTCCTAGACGAGGGTCTTGAGGACAAGAGTTAGCAGAGATCATAAATTGGCACAGGCACTCAGATTAGACCTACTGTTAGCAAGTACAGCACTATTGGACCTGAAACAGAGGTGGTTTATATCTGAATCTAGTTCTGTGATTGCTAGCCAACACACCTAGACACACTAGTCTGCCTTGATTCATAAATCGAGTTGCTGTTTTATTTTTTTTCCCGTCTATTCAATAGATACATTGACAGTTTTAAAATGAGCCTCTTACAATACCAACAAAAGCAAAGGGGGAAAAAACAGAATGAGAGAGAAACGACAACAAGTACAACATTTACCACAGCCATGGTTTTGACCTCAACACAGTTTTCAACATTTTCATACAGATCTCATGACAAAAGGATTGGAATGTTCAATCACAAAAACAATGGAATGACTTAAAAGATTCACAACACGGAATTGTCTTGAGAATTGTGCTTGGCCTCCTCTCTTCTGATAGGTCGACTCATATGCTAATTTTTTCAGATGTGGGGCGGGGCCTGGCCTGGCCCCACCCCCCGTCCTCTCCTCCCCTCAACGTTCAACCATAAATCGCTAAGCTACACTAGAACGTTCCTCTCAAGACTGAAGGCATTTCAGGCTGCGAGTGCAGGAATGAGGGTACAGTGACGGTATATCTTCACACCAGCTGAGGTGAGGCCACCGTGAGTGTGTACTAAGCGGATTGGAAGGGGAGTTTTCTAACCGTGTCTTCTAACGTGTCCCTGATCCCTCCTATACTCCACCAGCCTGTGAGAGGTTAGGGTAGGAGGTGCTATGCGGATCGCACAGGATTCCAGTTTCAAAACAATACCCACAACGCAGTGCTGGCTAGGTGAGAGCACAGAGAACAGCGATGATACTGACAAATGTGTGTGTAGATATATAAATATATAAATCCTCTCTGTTAAGACTGATAGCTCGCTGACTGATGCAACAGCAACGGGGGGGGGGGGGGGGGGTATTGAGGTTAATGGAATGTACACAAAGTCAAATATTCAAGCTTAGTTCTGACTTGAACTAATACAGTGAGATTCTACACTGCGGCTTCCAGTCTGGCCAAGTTTCCGGCTGCACAATGGAAAAGAACAAACAAACAAACAAAAAATGCTTCTGAAGACGCCACTCCTCGCGTTCCGCCATCGTTATCCCCCCGAACCACATTGGTTGTGGTTCTACGCTGCCATGGTAACTGTGTTGATTGACAGGGGACGGGGGATTTTTTTTTTTTTTTTTTTTGCATTCTGTTATATTAGGATCAGACCCGCTATGGCTACGATAGAACTGGGTGGCTGACAAGGCATGGCCCTTGACTTGCAGCCCGTGAGATGGGTGTGTGTCATCTTTTAAGACCCAAACTGTGACAGGAAGAGGGTGGAGCCAGGACGCACATAAAGCGACAGACACAGAATGAGAGACACCTGGACACACAGAGGCAGCACAGACACACAGACAGAGGGAGGGAGGGGTCTGTGGTTGAAGAGTTGAGCAGTAAGAAGAGCAGACCGGGGATACACCAAGGGAGGGTGTGTGTGTGTGTGTGGGGGGGGGGGGGGGCGGTCCTCACAGGATAGGTCGGAAAACAGAACTTAAGAGAAAGCGGTGTTAAGATGAGATGGCACTGGGATTTTCATTTTTCTTTTCCTCCCTCCCTTTCTCTACCTCCTTCTCCTCCTCCTCCTCTCTCTCTCCCCGGGGGACTCAGATGGCCTCTACGTAGTTGGCGGGCAGCATGCCCTGCTGACCGGTGCGCTCCACGCGGCCGTACATCCAGCCCTCGTCGATGACCTGGACGTCCACGATCACGTCCCCGTCCATGAAGGACACCTCGTCCTCGTCCGCGGCGGAGTAGTCGTACACCGCCCTGTACCGCTTCTACACACACACACACACACAAGGAAGCAGAGAGAAACAGAGTTGGTTTGTCGTTTTACCGGTCCGGTCCGGTCTACTAACGAGACGGGGGGGGGGGGGGGGGGGGCTGTAGAGCTAATTTTAAAATGAGCAGCTCAACAAGATGTAACGCCCCCCCCCCCCCCCCAATACACTGATGACTTGCGCTGAATGGAGCCAGCCAGGGTTGCGTAATCCAGACTGAGTTTCTGGGTTACCATCAGCCCTCTGCTTTACCGTGGTGATAAATAGATTGTATAAAACGAGTTGATGAAATCAACCCACACATGATCAAATCATTAATTCACAGGGGGCGGCTGTAGCTCAGTTGGTAGAGCGGGTCGTTCAGTGATCGAAGGGTCAGTGGTTCGAATCCCAGCTCCAACTGTCCACATGTCGAAGTGTCCTTGAGAAAGACACCTAACCCCAAATTGCTCCCAATGAGCAGGTTAGCACCTTGCATGGCAGCTACCTCCATTGGTGTGTGAATGTGTGTGTGAATGGGTGAGTGAGAGGCCATTGTAAAGTGCTTTGAGTGCCGCTAAGGTGGAAAAGCGCTATATAAGTGCAGTCCATTTACCATTTTACCATTAAAATACTAAACTGCAGTACAAAACGGTCACATTTGTAATCTACAAAGTAGCAGGGGGAAAAAGGTGCTCATTTGGACAAGAGAGGTGACGTGACTGCTCGCATCCGCACGCGCAACCTCGACGCGTGTCATCAAGAGGCCTTTTTAATGGCTTTTCTTTCGAAGGGCTCGAGATCTACCGGCATGGCTCCTGCCATCTACTGGCCTAGACGCGTCCGGTTAGCGGAGGAGGAGCGGAGGAGGACCGGAGGAGGAGAGGAGGAAGAGGAAAGGAGGAGCAGAAGAGGGTCTCTCACCCCGGAGCTGGGAGGGGGGGCGGCGGCCGCCTGGCGAACGGGCTCGGGGGCCGGCTCATAGTGGTAGTTCTGAGACGCAGCAGGAGACGGCTGGTACGCTGCTGAGAGAGAGAGAGAGAGAGAGAGAGAGAGAGAGAGAGGAGAAAGAGTGAGAAAGAGAGGAAAGAGAGAGAGGAGAAAGAGAAAGAGGAGAAAGAGAGAGAGAGGAGAAAGAGAGAGAGGGGAGAAAGAGAGAGAGGAGAAAGAGAGAGGAAAGAGAGAGAGAGGAGAAAGAGAGAAAGAGAGAGAAGAAAGAGAGAGAGAGGAGAAAGAGAGAGAGAGAGGGGAGAAAGAGAGAGGAGAAAGAGAGAGAGGAGAGAGAGAGAGAGAGAGAGAGAGAGAGAGGAGAAAAGGGGTGGAGACAGAGAGAGTGAGTGATTGCATCTCAAAAACCTAAAGATAGACATTAGCCACTTAACTCTGAATGGCTAGATCCCCCCCCAAATCTCCTCGAGGCTCCACACACCCCAAACAAAACAGTCTCTGTGTGTGTCCCACCCCGCCCCCCCCCCCCACCCCGCCCTGCCCCGCCTCTAACCCAGCCCCCTCCCTCTATCTGTGGGTACCGTCACATTCGTCAGCCCCGGGGCTCGGAGAGAGAGAGGGAATTCCACGGCGCGGCAAGCCAAGACGTGCACCTACAGTACCACCCATTCTCCCCGCTCTCCTACACGACTACACAACAGTGGCTCTGTGTGTGTGTGTGTGTGTGTGTGTGTGAGAGACCGGGTGGGCCAAAACACACGGTAATAAACACCCATGACAGCGCCTCGGCACCGCCGAACAACGGCGCGCTCTGTGCCAAGCCGTCGGCGTGCGGTTGAGGTTGTTGTTGTTGACGGTGTTGGTATAGATGTAGGCTGACGTGAGGACTTGCGGGGTGCGTCCCGGGGTCAGTGAGTGGGGGCGGGGCGGCGTGCTGTACCTGGAGTAGGGTTGCTGGGCTGATGGGGCGGAGCCTCTCCTCCCATCCTGCTCTTCTCGAAGTCCTCGTGGTATTTAATCTGCAAAGAGAGACCCAGAAGAGAGACGCGCTCGGACGTTTAGGATACAAAGTTACCTCAAGGACTTTCGATAGGGTGTACGCGTCTCCTGTTTCTGTCTGAAGGGGAACATGATGCTGTTACTCATGTGTCCACCAGGGGTCTCCCATTCACCCCTGCTGGGTGTAATAGGTGGGGCGAGCTACTTTTTTTTTTCTTCTTTTTTTTTCTTCCGGAGACCATTTGACACTTAAAGGAAATGACATATCAGCAGGAAGTTGTGTGACCTCAGAGTTGCTTAGCAACCGTTGCTGACACATCACAAGGAACGGGTGAAGTGATAGAAGAGGAAGAGTGAGAAAAAGAGTGGCTTGCAGAAAGAGTGAGGAAGAGATCCATGCCAACAGAAAGGGAGACATTATGCTCAACATGTGCCACCATAAAAAAAGTACAGCTGTTTCTAGGAATGAGTGTGTCCCAGCTGAGCTAATTCCCGTACAAAAAACAGATTCAAGTGTAACTAAGCAGTCCTCTCTCCACTCCATAGCGACATAATCTAGCAAAATAAACTTAAACAAAGACAGCATTCAGCAGTAAAAGCATTAAAACATACTTCATCAGTCTAGTCTCTCTCCAGTAGAAACCATTTTGAGTCTAGGGATGTTCTTGATTTGCGTGGCCAAAATGCAATCACAGGCGACTGGATCAATCTCCAATTAATCAGAACAACGATTCACATGACAAAGCAGTGGACCCACGTCAGCTGCTTATTATCGGCGAACACTCAAAGTAAGAATATGATCGTCCTCCTGTTGGGGGTCATTTGAGGGTCATCGGGTGACCGTAGAGGCCGACCAACCCTATAGTAAACAGAGTGCCACACGCACATCCATAAACCAAAAAGGGCAGGTGCCGAGCCGAAACAAGAGATATCAAAATGAAAAAGAGCGGTCTCGCACACTTCTGGGCTCCAGGGTTAAGGCGTTTATTGTACCTGAATCAAAAACGTGTGACGTTTCGAGCAATGATGAAGAGCGTTGCTCGAAACGTCACACATTTTGGATTCAGGTACAATAAAGGCCTTAACCATGGAGCCCAGAAGTGTGCGAGACCGTTCTTTTTCATTTTGACCAACCCTATAGGACACCAGAAAACCCCGCTCTGCCAGTTGATGATGAACCGAGCCTGCGGCTTGCCTATAGAACATCCCTCCTCAACGTCAACGTTGCCTATAGAACATCCCTCCTCAACGTCAACGTTGCCTATAGAACATCCCTCCTCAACGTCAACGTTGCCTATAGAACATCCCTCCTCAACGTCAACGTTGCCTATAGAACATCCCTCCTCAACGTCAACGTTGCCTATAGAACATCCCTCAACGTCAACGTTGCCTATAGAACATCCCTCCTCAACGTCGCCTATAGAACATCCCTCCTCAACGTCAACGTTGCCTATAGAACATCCCTCAACGTCAACGTTGCCTATAGAACATCCCTCCTCAACGTCAACGTTGCCTATAGAACATCCCTCAACGTCAACGTTGCCTATAGAACATCCCTCAACGTCAACGTTGCCTATAGAACATCCCTCCTCAACGTCAACGTTGCCTATAGAACATCCCTCCTCAACGTTGCCTATAGAACATCCCTCAACGTCAACGTTGCCTATAGAACATCCCTCCTCAACGTCAACGTTGCCTACAGAACATCCCTCCTCAACTTCCACACTCCAAACCGCTACTGTCTCTGGACTCTGAGCAAATTATACTTTTCATATTATTATTATTATTATTATTAGTATAGTATTATTTCCGTGACGTCGCCGCGATGCAACGAGTCAAAATTCTCCACTTTCGCCGCCGCAAGTGTACTGAGGAGGCTAAAGCAGCGTAGTCGTTGAGTAGTGGAACTCACTCTCCTGGTATAAAGGCTGTGCTAGCGACCCTGCTGAGCGGGACATCTCTCTTGGCGTAGTTGTCAGCACATCCGACTTGCGAGCGCAAGGTTGCCGGTTCACGTCCCGCCCTGGACGATCCCTTAACATGGGTCAAAGGAACGAGTGACACAGGAAATAAACAAGGCGGAGTCGCACAAGCTGCAAATGTCCTCTGCTTTGAGGGGTTGGCATTGGCAGGGTTGCCAGGTTGCCAGGTTTATCACCCATGTGGGCTACCTTTGAAAAAATGGTTCCTTTGGGGAAATGGTGATTTGTATTATAATTGTTTTCTTAAAAGACCAACCCTTGAATTATCGGGGGGGTAAATGTGGACCTTTAGGACTTCTATTCGAGCGCCCCTGCTACAGAAGAACAGACTGATCTGTGGGGTAAAACAAAGTGTGAGGCCGTCTACCGGGCTGGGCAGCATCAGGCCTCGTCTCCAGCCGGAGAACTGA
>NC_140247.1:10185023-10227523 GCF_949987555.1 Borostomias antarcticus | reverse complement strand
ACACAACACACGCGTGTGCGATGGGCTTGTACTGTAGGCCTTCTCATGCCTGCGCCGTTAGCACAGCGACCAATGCAGATACTGTAGGTGGACGATGAATACACAAATCCGATGTGACCCCCTTGTTGTGTGTGACCCCTTTGTTGTGTGTGGACAACCAGTCCTAAATAGGGGTGCGCGATATATCGACAATCATATCGGTATCGGACAATGTTAGTCATTTTTTTTAATGTATCGTTATCGATCCGATGTGCAAAACAGGGCCGATGAGAATAGTCGATAATTATTTCTGTCTAGCTGTTGTGTTGTTGTTGTTGTTTGAGAGGTAAATCTATGATTTATCGGCTTTTCAGAATGTTTTGAAAATAGAGACGGTGTTTATGATTACATGTACATCGGTAAATAGCGGTTATTGGCCATGACAGCAATGTTCATCTGTTATCGGTATCGGCGAAAATGTTTCATATCGGTGCATCCCTAGTCGACAAGATCATATTTGAGAAACCAAGTGGATTTGCCTGCAGTCTGACGAAGCCTTACTGACTTCCTTGATACATGTCGTTCTTTTCCCAGTCAAGGTCTTTGGTGTTCGCCAGTGGGAGGACAATGCTTCGACAGCAGGTGGTTTGCTGAAGCATGCACTTAACATCCACAAACCACTCCTGAGTGAGTGTGTGTGTGTGTGTGGATGTGCTGTTGAGTGCACTTATAGCACGAGCACACACACACACACACACACACACACACAACACACGCACTCTTTCTGGAAAACCCTCGCCCGACAGGTACGGAGCGCAGCGTTTTTCGGAGTGGGAGTGGTGGGAGGGAAACGCTACCGCCAGTGTCTCGTCAGGAAGCGCACGCACCCAAACTCTCTCGCCTAACTCCTTTCCGCAGACGTCATGCTACAGAGACGGCCTTTTATCGCGTACAGCAGGGAGACGAGGGGCGCCGAGACTCCTATTTTTAGAGAGTACAGTAGTATTGGGAGCAATGGCTGTCCCACTTCCCCTTCACTTCTCTCCACTACCGCTGCAGAGAGCAAAAGCAACCGAGCGACTCGTTCTACTACAGTCCCTTTGTCAGCAGGGCTGGGTATCGATTCGAATTTAAGAATCGATTAGATTCCGATTCAAAAGGTTCAGAATCGATTATCACGATTCAATTCGATTCGATTCAATATCGATTCGGTTAGTGTTACTAAAACCTGTTTTTTTTAGCTGTAACCTTAATTACATGACTGCCAAGTTCAAGAATGAATCATTGAATGAATTAATGAACTATTCATTCCTTCATTTATTCATTGAATAAAAGATCGATTTTGGGATTCATGAATCGATTCTGAATCATTTGATTCAGAATCGATGAATCGTTTTTTTTAAACCCAGCCCTATTCGTCAGGTGACCGGGAGACCAGACATGGACGCTGCCCCAGTTATGACTCACTGGGAGGAGGCTTGGATGAACTCCCTCGCCCGTCCTGGGCTCTGGACAACATGAACCAGCTTTTAGAACATATATAATCTGTCTAAATATAGCCAAGGCCTTTTTAAAAGCCTGTTTTGGTGGAAAAAAACAGGTCCCTGTTGAGTCAGCATCGGAGGCTGTTGTGATGAGACGTTGAATAGGCTGTTATCTTTGTCTGATCATTATTACCTATTTGCATAAGCTCATCACTTGACACATGACACCCGGTCAGAGCTACGGGCCTATCTGAATATTATTACCATAATTATTATTACTAATATTAATATTATTACACCATTATTACCAGGCGTAGAAGACGGCGGTGTTCACGCGTCTTGCTGCACGCCATGACCTGATCCCTTCGAACACAGACAGAGGTAGGGCCGTTTTGAGGAGCGTTGCTTGTAGGAAAACGGTTGCCTATGTAGGCCTGTTGTTAGCTGTCATGTAGGCCTGCTGTTAGCTGTGTCATGTAGGCCTGCTGTTAGCTGTGTCATGTACTGTAGGCCTACTGTTAGCTGTGTCATGTAGGCCTGCTGTTAGCTGTGTCATGTAGGCCTGCTGTTAGCTGTGTCATGTAGGCCTACTGTTAGCATTAGCTGTGTCATGTAGGCCTACTGTTAGCTGTGTCATGTAGGTCTGCTGTTAGCTGTCATGTAGGCCTACTGTTAGCATTAGCTGTGTCATGTAGGCCTACTGTTAGCTGTGTCATGTAGGCCTACTGTTAGCTGTGTCATGTAGGACTACTGTTAGCTGTGTCATGTAGGCCTACTGTTAGCTGTGTCATGTAGGACTACTGTTAGCTGTGTCATGTAGGTCTGCTGTTAGCTGTGTCATGTAGGCCTGCTGTTAGCTGTGTCATGTAGGCCTGCTGTTAGCATTAGCTGTGTCATGTAGGCCTGCTGTTAGCTGTGTCATGTAGGCCTGCTGTTAGCTGTGTCATGTAGGCCTGCTGTTAGCATTAGCTGTGTCATGTAGGCCTGCTGTTAGCATTAGCTGTGTCATGTAGGTCTGCTGTTAGCTGTGTCATGTAGGCCTGCTGTTAGCATTAGCTGTGTCATGTAGGCCTGCTGTTAGCATTAGCTGTGTCATGTAGGTCTGCTGTTAGCTGTGTCATGTAGGCCTGCTGTTAGCTGTGTCATGTAGGCCTGCTGTTAGCTGTGTCATGTAGGCCTGCTGTTAGCTGTGTCATGTAGGCCTGCTGTTAGCTGTGTCATGTAGGCCTGCTGTTAGCTGTGTCATGTAGGCCTGCTGTTAGCTGTGTCATGAAATCAGTCCGTGCCGCTTGTCAGAGTGGTCGATCGCCGTGCAGCTGCAGGGAGAGACATGGCTGTGACCTTAATGAGCGGGGTTTCACAAAGATTAGGCCCATCCCATCCTGATCTCACGGGCACATATTCCGCTTTCTCTCCACGGATCGGACAGGCAACGAGGTCCGTCCGAACCGTTTTTTGTACAAGAGGCGTGGCTGTAGATCAAAATTGTCAGCAAGCGATTGGATCAACCCACTGCGTTGACCAGCACTTCCTGGTTATGTTCTGTCAATAAAGTTACGCCCACCGGTTCTGATACAAGTTCTGCTTTGCAGTATCGACAACCTAAAAGTCCTTAAGAGATCAAAAAGTTTCTCATGATGACGCGCCTCAAGTCCCTGGATGCGGTACTCTGGCTGGTGACCTTGACACAGGTCGTGGGGGTTATCTCTGTGTTCGGCTGACCTTCACACTGAGGTCGTGGGGGTTATCTCTGTGTTCCGCTGACCTTCACACTGAGGTCGTGGGGGTTATCTCTGTGTTCCGCTGACCTTCACACTGAGGTCGTGGGGGTTATCTCCGTGTACCGGGAATTGATAAATATGGAGAATAGTCCCTCCTGCCTGGCCCACTCATAAAGGTCACATCACACAGGGTTTTCTATCCTGAATGGAGTCTTTCCACTCTGGTACACAAGGCACGCCTGTCGCCTGGAGGCAAACAGGCAGGCAGACAGACAGACAGACAGACAGACAGACAGACAGACAGACAGGCAGGCAGGCAGGCAGGCAGGCAGACAGGCAGGCAGACAGACAGACAGACAGACAGACAGACAGACAGACAGACAGACAGACAGACAGACAGACAGACAGACAGACAGGCAGACAGGCAGACCAGGATCCAGGACTACAGCTCACCAGCAGGGGTCTGTCCATTACCCCCCCCAACACCCCCCACCCCTACATATCTTCCCTCCCTCCCTCCCTCCTTCCATCTCCTTTACCTGCGCCACCACTACCACAGGGGAGCTAGAAGAAAAGAATATGGCCTTTGATCTGCCATGAGACAGCGCTGCGCTTCCTTAATCCCTCCTGCACACGCGCGCACACACACACACACACACACACGCACCTGGAGTCAGTCAGAAGATCTACAGCAATGTACCACATTCATATGGCGAGAGAGGGAGCACCAATAGATCTTATGTTATCTGCATGTCAGATGGCCTTAGCCTATATACAATGTACAGTATGCATGATCACTCTCCTATCTCGATGTATGTATGTATGTCACAATTAACTATTCATAAAGCTTATGAAATAATGCAGGAGTCCTGGGAAAAAAATGCTTCTCCCATTGGGGTAGAGAGCATTCTCATATTCAAATGAAAAATAAGCCTGCAGACTCTGACAGAGGAGCCGACCGCACATATTGAGTATACCTCATGTCACATGGGAAGTCAAATCAATCTGTCTGTGTCGCCTTGATTTAAGCCTTTTCTCACATAGGGTTACAGCCGACACCCTCTCAAAAATCACACACCTACACGTTCTCTTCTTCTAACACTAGCTGGCAGGGCACCCTATGTTTTACAAGCAGGACTTTGCATAGTTTTCCTTATTAGCGTGTGCAGCCTGCTGGATTTGAATCCCACACCCTGCAGGAGACGTGGTAAGCAAACAATCTCGTCTCGCCCGTCCGACATTCACTTCCTGTCTTTACACGTCCTCGGCTGCCCCCTCCTCCTCCTCCTCCTCCCTCCTCCCGAGGCCCCGCCCCCTCTGTCGCTGTGCTGGAATGTGGACCGGCAGACAAGCGGCCGTCTGTGGTTGGGCCTCCCCCTCCCCCCGGCGCCGGCCAGGTGAACAGGTAGGCTATTCAGCAGCCGCTCGGGCATGCTGCCGCAGGCTGGGCCGGCTCCGTCCGGCGTCCGCCCCGCCCGAGACGGACTGTGGAGGGCGTCCTCACTCCGCTTTAAGACTAACCAGGGCCACGGAGTTGTGTGTGGGGGCGTGGGGGCGGGGTTAGTGTCAGAGGAGAAGGGGTACTGATATGGAACAGAGGCATGGACAGAGCGCTAGGCGAATGGCAGGCCATGCTCCTCTGTGCAGCTCTGGGAAGGGGGGGGAAGGGGGGGGTGGGGGGGGAGGGGGGGGGCACAGCAGGCCCCTGACAGAGCACGTTTTAAATGGGAGTGTCTGGCCAACGGAATGCGCGCTGCTCCGGGCGAGTTCCCAGCGCGCCACTCGGTTCTAATCAGCGCCGTCTCCCATTAAAACACTCGCACGTGGATCTGATAACGTGATCTATGGTCGATTACGCTAAATGGATAATGCGCACTTCCAGCCCCCCCCGACGCCCACCGCCCTATCTGTTGACCAAAAATAGATAACAGACAGGCGGTGATCGCTCCAGCATGGCCGTTCAATTGGCCGATAGGCACATTATCAACCCGCCCCTTGGCAACACTTCCTGACGGACCGGGAGAAATTCCTGTGCATCTTCAAACAAAGACAGACCCCACCCGCATCCCCTGCCAAAGCAGTGCTGTGTCAATGAGTTTGTCCAGTCAAGTGTTACATCTGCAAGAATACATGGCTAAGCATCAAGCGCAAAAATGTGAACCATATGTTATTGGAATTGTAGCAGAAAAAAAGGTTTGTGTCACACTTGACTGGTTGAGCGTCCATTAACAATCAATAGGTCTGAAATGCACTGGAGTCTCCTCCTGCAGTAGAGACTGAAGACAAAGCCAGAGAGGCACGACTCTGGCTACAGTCTCCAGGGAGTCTATAGACTTCCACACCCTGATAGATAACACTTAGGCCTAACGTGCCCTCCCAGGAGTGAGGAGTTCCAAGCCGTGAGCCAAACAAAACTGTGCTCTGATCCGCTGGTGACATGTAATGCTATGTAGCCTTCGGATACAAGTACAATTGGTGAATAGACTGCTGCTTTGTGGAGCTGACATGTTTACTTCTGATGGTTGACAGGCCTTGAACTTTGAACCCTGTCGCCTCTCTCAGAAAGTGAAAATTAGCCCAAAAGTCACATTTATCTTTATGGTTATTATGATTAACGCTGAGCTTTGTAGCTGAAAGGGCAAAACAACATTCTCATTTGGTTAGATTTGGCCAACCACAACATTCCTGATTTAATGAGCTAAAAAACCTGCTAGTGGTGGTAGGAACAGGAAACGTTTTGGCTAACAATCTATTGAAGATATCTAGCTAACTACGGTTATTCTCATTCTTAATTATGTCAAAGTCTAAGAGCAAAAATACAATTGTAGCTCTAAATCCATGGTAAACGTAATAGTGTAACCTATTCACAAAATGGTTACACTATTACTGACAGGCATGGGCTCTCAGTGTTGTGCTCACGGCCAGATGACTGGCTAGGTATCCACAGGCTCCATCAATCTATTGGTCTATTCGTTTTATGGGCAACGGGGGACGGACCGTCAAGTGGCTAAACCCATTAGCGATCTGCTATAATCGAGACTGCGTCGCCGGGATGGGGTGGGGTTATTTTGGAAACATACACACACGGGTGTAGGATGCTCCGTTGAACATATGAGACCATGATAGGCGTAACGTTACATGCGGAAGTGTGGTGTAGCGGTACACCAAAGCCTGGGTACACTAACGTTAACTACCCCCATGAATGAATCAAACATGCCTCCCCAGAGTCAGTCCACCTTCAGCTGCCCCTTTCCACCGACCCCTCTCCTCTCTCAAATTCGGTCCCGACTGCTGTATATCCTATCCGTTAAACATTATAATACTGAAGGGACAAGAAGTGGCATTAAATAATTTCCATTGTCTCCGAAAATACCCAGATGCGGTCCCAACATCATAATCACGAGATCTTTCTCTGGCCTTGTAACTTCAACGCGTGCTTGTATCAGCTACGTCAATTTGTTTTTAACCAAGGGGACAGTCACTCCAGAAAAGTGACTGCACTCTATAATGGAATGCAAACAGCGGGAAACAGTACACCGCGGGGCGGCCCGGGTGGAATAAACGAAACACGATAATGACTTGAATGCAAAGAAAGCTTGCAAGCTAGCTGCCTGGCTAGCTAGCTACCTACCTGTCCTGCTGTTGGCTACACGTATCACATTCACAAACACATTTTGAGTGAAAAAATGGAGGCGAATACCGAATGTGAATAAGAATCGCCTATACATAAGCTTACACAGAAGGGAAGGTGCGGAAGAATACAATTTTCTTACCTTGTCCAGACAATTCACTTTTTCCGTGGGGTACACGACTCGATTACATCTGCCACACAACGGATTCATGTTTGAGGAATGCTCTCTCTAGCAAGCTAGCTAACTAAGGTAGAAGAATTGTGAAAAAAATATCTGCAAGTTTTGTCGCGTGAATCTGTTCTTCAAAACAACACAATTCGAGTTTGGCGAAAAAGATTTATCTATCAAATCCGAGAGAGTGTTGTCGTTGAATTCGCACAGCTGGCTGTCATTCTACGAACCAGACACGGAAAGCGCGGTCACGGCGCTTCTCTTTCCAACGCCGCGCTCCCGATGAGAAAAGGAAGGGGGAGGCTCTAGCCAGGAAGGAAGCGCAACCATAGTGATTGTGGAGTAAAAGACTCACCAGCATCTTCATAAAGATTAATGTTTTTAATACTACTGTGCCGAATTCAAAGCAAATGGCATTCATCTAATAAAACATGTCTACACGTCCGCATACATTATCACATTCCCACAGCAGTGAGCAGTGCTAGATCACACACTTGGCATCAACATCACCACTTCCACATATCAAAGTAGGCTATACCACGGCGACGACGACAACCACGACCATACAAGGGTTGGGTATTTTGTCATCTGTACCCTTTCAAATGTAAATCATCTACCGTACAACCACAGTGTGATTCGCTTGGTGCCGATGTGAAACTCACAATCTTTTTGCTTTGAGTGACATCTGCTGCCACAAGTCAGGAATTGGTTTCATGGCATAATAAGTAGACCACTGCAGTGAGCTCCTGTCTCCTTCGTAATTGCATGTATAAATCACCAACACACCCAACACTGGTTTATTCTGAGTTCAGGTTCATCACACGATCCATAAGATTGTCTCATCTGTGATTAAATTAGACATATTTATTTAAAATAAAAAAGAAAGAAGGCAAAACACATCAGAATCATGGCATATTACATGGCATGGCATATGCCACGATGACCAGGTGGTTACTCTTACTGTGTGTAGGCCTACAGTATATTCCATGGTTTTAGTGATGGTCTTAATATATTTCACAGTTTACTCCAGGAGGTGCCTGTCTTCTAAATTAAAGAGATATTTTAAAAAGGAGGCATACACTTTTTAGCCAGACCAAAAAAGGCACACCATTGAAATAAACACAAATAAACACAAACTCAAATGAAGAGCAAAACAGATGAATATGAACCAACCGTCATGTTCTTCCCTGGAACACTCTGCTCCTACCCTTTGAAGACCAGGCCAAGAAACTGCATGTAAAAATGTAATGGACGACGAGTGGTAAGAAGAAATCAACTCATCTCTACCAAACATTTTCTCCTCCAAGTAAAAAAAAAAAAAACAGTTCTTGTGTCCCCTCAGCACTGCACAGCTTCAACAATAGCATTCTTCTCATGACCCTCGACCTCGACCTCCGTGTAACTAGTGTGGAATCCCTGCTTCCGGAACTTCATTGACGGCCAGTACTTGTTGCGTCGCTGAAATCAAGCAAACAGGAAAATCTGCTTCAGTTTTAAAGAGCAACAGAAGATGCCTCTTGGCGTAGTTCATACTAATCTCGTTAGAACTGCATTACTGAACATTTGGGAATGATACAAGGCTTAATGCTAATCGCCGAAGTGCCCCTTTAAGACTCGACTACAGCGCCTCGGACGCAAACAGAGTTGATGGAGTCGGATGAGTGGTTTTACAGACGGGGCACCTAACCTGGATGAGGTAGAGGGGGGACACGGCCGTGGGATGAGAGTAGATGTACAGAGCCAGTAGCGTCAGAGCCAACAACAGCACCGCTGCTGCCACAACTCCAGCTATTACACCAGTGTGAGGTGATCCACCACTCTGCCTGGTCAGGCCTGTCTTCACATCTAGAGGTGGAAGGAAGGCAATGAAAAGGTTTCATATGATGTCTTCAAGCAAAACAAAGATCAACTCACTCTTGCCATTGTAGAGGACATTATGTTTGGTACCATCTGCAGAAATACGTTACGATGCATCAGGGCAGCATTACGACTACAACTTTTGTGCCAAGAAGCATTAAATTATTGAACAGCTGTTGATGCCTGTTGCAGTGATGATGATGTTGATGCGATGATGTTGGTGAGGATGGTGATGACGATGATGGTGGTTGGTGACATTGTGGTGTTGGTGATGGGCGTACATTTTAATGTTTTCTGTATGCTTGACGTGTGCTAAACAAATAAAGGTTTCAATTCAATTCAACAATATTGTTTATCATTACTAATGTACACCCCTAACTGCCTCATTTTCAATACCTTCTTGCAGGGGACACAGGCGAGTTGTGGCCTCAGAGCCAGAGGGATCGATGGAGCTGTCAGGACCTTCCCGTGAATAATCCTCACAGGTGACATCTTTGGCCTGTCCACATGAAACGGGTCAAAATGAGGGACCTTACCATTATGAGATATTTCATAACTGACATCATTCACATAGTTCAACTCGTACCTCGGAGCAGGTGTAGTCGAGCCAATCCTGTCTGTGTCGGTCCATTCCGTCCGAGCACCTGAGACAGACAGTAAATGGTAAATGGACTGCACTTATATACAATAGAATCACCCATTCACACACCAATGGCGGCAGCTGCCATGCAAGGTGCTAACGTGCTCATTGGGAGCAATTCAGGGTTCTGTGTCTTGCCCAAGGACACTTTGGATATGTGGACAGGAGGAGCCAGGATTCAAACCGCCGACCCTGCGGTCATGAGACAACCCGCTCTACCTCCTCTCACCCCCCCCCCCCCCCCCCCCCGCCCCCCGCAACAACAAAACATACACAGACAGTAGACTGACTCACACACACACACATACACACACACGGACCCCGTTCTGCTTACCTCTGGAGGACATTGCACCAGCTACAACCAGAGGTCAGGCTGGACGAGAGGCACAGGTCACAGCTGTCGTGCTGTAGACAAGCTGGACAAGCGGACGGGGAGAGACAGACAGAGAGAGTCGACTCTGAGGCTGAAACCATGACGATGATTGCACGAACACTACTAAAGATGCTTCAAACCATTCCGACCCGAACCTCTGTTGATAGGGTGAAATGTCTAGAGGATTATGTCACTCATCACTGTAAATGAGGGAAACCTCAGTGCACTCTCAAGTATGAATAAAGGTTGAATGAATGTACTGTACAAAGCTGGATAGGACCACTTACTTGGCAGTGGTGTGAACTCGATGGCAGAGCGGTTGGTGATCTTCGTAGTGTCTATGTTCACCCGATGGTACTCATAAATCGTTTGACGTTGTGCATCTACACAAGAGATATAAGTTTAGTTTAGTTTAAGTTTATTTAATAGGACACTGTGCACATACATTAAATGTTTGCAAGAAACAAAAAGATGGGCGAACCGGATTTAGCCAAAAGCTACATTCCATCTGTAGTCCTTAACACATAGAACACAGTAAAATCTAAAACCGCGTTAGACACACTTTAAGCACATCGACACAATGCAGACAAACAGAACATGGTAAAGCATGGACACAGAAGCACAGGTGACACCAGCGTGACAGCACTGCGTTTCATGACGTTCTGTGAGAGTCGTCATCGGGATGAGATAGAACGTCAGCATGGATGACTGTGATATCAACGGGGTTAGAGAACCTCCGGGCTGCTGACCTGGGAACTGTGGGGAGGTCTGTAGAACCATGAATGCGTCTGACAAGCCGGCCTTCACTGGGTGCTCAGCAGAATGTATATCTTCTACTAGCAGAGGTATCTGAGCATTCAGGGGGACAGAGACATCGCAATGGACATACAGTATAGAGAAAGAGTCAAATGAAAACGAGGGCGTACGTGAAACAAAAATAGTTTGGTGTAGATTGCTGGAAGTTTACAGGGCATACATGAAATAAAAAATAGTTTGGTGTAGATTGCTGGATGTATACAGGGCATACATGAAATAAAAAATAGTTTGGTGTAGATTGCTGAAGTTTACAGGGCATACGTGAAATAAAAAATAGTTTGGTGTAGATTGCTGGAAGTTTACAGGGCATACATGAAATAAAAAATAGTTTGGTTGGTGTAGATTGCGGAGGAAGTGTGTCTCACGTCTCGATAGCTGAATGTGATCGTCCCTGTGCTGTACAGAGCTGCCTGGAAGGTGAACGCCCCCTCCGACTCCCTCCCCTGCAGTCGAACCCGCTCCCACTGAACCACAAACACCTCACCTGCGATCAACAGAGCACAAACCGCACAGTGAGGTCACCCCGCCCCCACACACACACACACACACACACACTTTAACACAGCTCAAAGACCTCTCCGGACGCCACGCCGTGGCTCACCATCGTCGAGGTACTGCACAGTGGAGTCCTTGGAGAAGCTGGGGTCAAAGTTGGCCATGAGCGGGGCGATGTACTGCGTTGCGGTCAGCATACGGTGCGTGACGTCACCCGTGAAAATAAACCCTGTGGAGGAGACAGGAAGAAGGGAAAAAATCTGAGCACTGTGTTTTATTCCTCTTATTTTGATCAGGTTTCTATCTTAATGTTGTTTTATATCGTCGAGTTTCATCTATACCCTATTATTTCTGTTTACCATGTTATTTATTGTTTACTTGATCAAGCTTTTATCTCTTTTATTGCCTTTACCAGATGATGTAAAAAATAAAAAATAAAGTATTTTATGTAAAGCACTTTGAGCTGCATTTTATGTCACGAAAGGGGCTATAAAAAATAAAGTGTATTATTATTATTATTGTTATTATTATCATTATTATCATCACTATGATATTATTATTGTTATTATTATTATTATTATTATTATGCTTACTCATGTAACACGGTATAAGCAGGCCATGCAAAGACCAGTGGACATCTGTTTGAAATGTAATTAAATGTACCTCCTGTTGCTATGGTGATCTGCCTCAGGTAGTGTCCATAGAAGGGAAAGTCAAATGACAGAGCAACCTTCTGGAAAACAAGAGAGACAAGCGTGGAATTACATCCTTCCATTCCCACTAGGTTGTGTGATTGTAGACTATCTCTGTCTGTCATGACAATGATGACAATGTTGGACATAATGTGACACTGCATGTTTGTTTTTTTTCAATATTGTTTAAAAACTAGGGGGCATCCGGATTTGAACCGGAGACCTCTTGATCTGCAGTCAAATGCTCTACCACTGAGCTATACCCCCTGATGAATAGACACCAACAGAGAGGCATTATCATAGTTCTGCTGAATCATTCTGCTTTCAGGGCCTCAGGCAGCAGGCAATGTTGACACCTTTCCCAGGCATCGCTCCACCCTCCTTTGTATACCGACTCCCTTTGGGATCTGTGTGTGTGTGTGTGTGTGTGTGTGTGTGTGTGTGTGTGTGTGTGTGAGAGAGAGAGAGAGAGAGAGAGAGAGAGAGAGAAAGAGAGAGAGAGAGAGACATAAATTGAGTGGCTATGTTTGTGTGTGCATGTGTGTGTGTGTGTGTGCATGTGTGTGTGTGTGTGTGTGCATGTGTGTGTGTGTGTGTGTGTGTGTGTGTGCATGTGTGTTTGTGTGTGTGTGTGTGTGAGAGAGAGAGACAGACAGAAATTGAGTGACTATGTGTTTGTGTGTGTGTGTATGTGTGTGTGTGTGTGTGTGTGTGTGTGTGTGTGTGTGTGTTTGTTTGTGTGTGTGCGTGCGTGCGTCCGTGTGCGTGTGCATGTGACTCACCGCAGCCTGCTTGTGTGTATTAGACAGAATGCCGTGCATCCTGACTTGTCCGTGCTGTGTGTCACTCATGTCTACCCAGAGTTCATCTGTGCGTTGAGCTTCTGGGCCGAAACTACGCCAGGAGTAATACCTTCCAGAGTCCTCCTATTGAAAGAAGGGGGAAATGGTTGGGTTTTCAAAAACATCAGATATAGCATTTTAAGTTTCTCAGAATGCTAATTTCAGCATAGGGGTTTGTATCATTGAGGTTATAATAGATACTGTATAGGTATAACTGTATAGATTTTTACCAGCAGGGGGCAGTGTAGACCACAAGACAATCTCATCAGCCTAACTGTAGCGAATCACATCCCCTTTCCAGCGATTGTGTCTAGAGGGAGCTACAGCTACAGGCTGCGTAGAAGGCTAGTTCCCATATATGCAGAGACCGGTCAAACCCTAACCCCCAACCTAACCCTATACCCAACCCTAAACCTAAGCCCAAACTTAACCCTAAAACATTCTGGAGCACTTGGCTAGTCCCCGGGCGTGTCCCATCATGCCTACTGTCTGTTCCCGGCTGCCCTTGGGGGAAGGACGTTGGGTTAAGAGCAGAGAGAAGTTTCATCTATGGATGCTCCAGCCATTTTGTGTGTGTGTGTGTGTGTGTGTGTATTTGTGTGTGTGTATTTGTGTGTGTGTATTTGTGTGTGTATATTTGTGTGTGTGTGAGTGTGTGTGTTGCCGCCTACACCATGTGATGTGCCACCTATCACTGTGTGACAAATAAAGATATTTGTTGTTTGTTGTTGTTTTTTTAATCTGCAATGGACAGCCTCACCAGTGATGCCCAGGAACCAAGTCCAAGTGCTCAGTCCAAGTCTTGGTCAGGGACCGGACTGAAGAGCATCTGGTCTTCTGCATGTTTTTCATATTGGGTTCTTTGGGGGGAAACCTTTGCGGACGTGGGGAGAACATGCCGCCTCCACACAGAAAGGCCCGGAGACCTTCTTGCTGTGAGCTGACAGTAAGCGTGCGTTTTACGGACATGAGCAATTTTGGGGGTTCAGTGTTTTTTAAAAAGGATGTGTTTTTACACACTAATGTGTGTATATAAGGACTACACATTTTGTGTTATATTTTGACGCCATCACTAGAATTTAAACTTTCAACGCAATAGTTGTGTTACTTTTACACAGCTAACACAACTACTGTGTTGAGAATTGTAGTTGTGTTGTGTTGGATTTTCTAACACAATGATTGTGTCAAATATAACACTGAATGCGTAGTCCCTATATAGACACATTAGTGTGTAAAAAACAACATATCCTTTTTGAGAGTACAAGTATACTTCAACACACGCTGGGAGCTGGGATTGAACCGGAGACCTTGCAATCCCCAACCAGCCGCTCTACCTCCTGAGTTACGTGCAGCCTACCCTTAAAACCTAACATTAAGCCTAACCTTAATTTAACCCTAATCCCAGGTAGCCAAAATGGTTTGGCTCGATAATGGGCCCAATCCGACAGGCCGGAAGAACTAACTCAGCCCAGATCTGGCAAGAATGACACCCCTGAATCGGCCCAAGGAACCAGCATCTTCCTTATCAATGGCGTTATTGTGAGACCCTCAATAAACCTGTCACTGTCTGTGAAAACATGGGATTTAGATTGTAGGCTACAACACTCAAAGGAATACAAAATGGCCTCTGTTTATGAGAACTAGCCTCTACCGTCCTTCAACAGAGGCTCTAGCTGTATCCCTTTCCAACCCACGCTGTCCAGCCTTGACAAGCGTCCTGAGCAGATTCACTCACCACTAGGTGTGTCATGTTGTCTGGCAAGGTGTCGATGGTCAGTCCTCCCTCCAGTATCTCCCTGACCACCCCAGCGTGACCCGAAGATGACCGTTGGCCTCTGAGGGTCCTGTGCGCTTCTGAGGGGTTCTCATTCTGCTGTGCATTCACAGCGTACCTCATACCTGTCCAAAGCACAGCAATGAACAAGTGAGTTGTGGACTACAGACTGAAACTAGGGTTTTACACAGCAGCTATCAATTATGTTAACTGTTATACATCTAATCTCCACAGACACACACTGAGGCTTTGTTGGCCAACAAAACAACTGATGAGAGTCATTGTTGTTATTTAGCCAACATGTTTGATCATTCATCAAGTCCCTGCATACCTCCACATGGGCTTGGTTATGTCTCCGTAGTCCCATCCAAAGATGTGAGCCATTACCAAGTCATAACAGTGTGGATTTTGGTTCATCTGTTTATGGGTGGGACAGATCTCCAGGGATGTTATCACAACACATCTGTGGCAAATATAATAATTGTTTCCATGAGCAGAATAGAATAAAGAACCATGTATAGCCTATAGTTTGTATATAGTATGTATGTATATTGCAATTGTGCCTCCCCCTTTTTTGGTATATCATAATTTGCACATTGCACTGTATTTTGTTTGCATTTTTTTGTATTTTGTATTTGTACTGTTTTTTGTAGCCTACTGTTTTGCACTGTCCTGTCCTGTCCTGCACCCTATCCTATGTCGTCTGCAACAGTGAATGCCTTAACCATAAACAAATTCCTAGTATGTGTGAACCACATGGCTAATAAACAGATCTTGAATCTTGAATAAAATGAACATTCGATGGCGGGGGGGGGGGGGGGGGTAGACAACGATTTTAAAAATGCATCTGTAATCTATTATTATTATACAAGGGATTAGAACATACAGTATACACAGAATGAATAGAGACATAATGCAATAAAATATATCTAATCTACTAGTGCCTCCTACCGTTTTTGGAAGTGGGACGTGTCTGTGACGTCACTCGCAGTATATAAACCCTGCGCCTCCCTCTCTGTTCCCGCGGAGTGTCTCTTCTAACCCTAGCTTTGGTCGGCTCCCTGTTCTGACATCGTTCGCTGTTTTGGTCTCTAGCTTTCAGTGAATGACGGGGAGTATTTTCGAGTGGGCACCGGGAATATCGTGGCAATCAAAAAAGCATAGAGAAGCACTCCGTGAAGCTCACTCTCCCCCAGAAGAAATGCCATGAACATGCCGTGGTCAGCATGGCTGCCACGAAGAGTTCGTCTCTGTTGCTCTGGTCTTTTCTCTGGGAAGAATACAAGTTGAGCAGATCAACATGAGCTGGGTGCATCTTGCAGATCCCTTTTGTAATCTTGCTAGAAAGCCCGCGCTCAGACATTTCCTTTGCTACACGATACTTAAAACTTGGTCTAGCTAATTTAGCTAACGTTAGCCTGTGTAGTCTACTACCACCCAAGGGTAAAATGGTTGAATTTCAAGCTCATATAGCTAGGAACTAGCTAGGCTTACAGTGTGCTAGTAATTTTTTTTCCTTCGATTGGATACAAACGGAATATTTACGGCTCCAGCCCCTGAATCTGAATTTTCAAATTTATTTTGTGGTATTACTGTTGGCAATATCCTGCTCTGACCTCTAATAAGAACAATTATTTCGTTAAATTATGTGTTGTGTGCAAGCAGAACTATGCCTTTGGATAATTCGGCTTGCACAGTTACCTCTGTAGGGTAATTTACCATATTGAGGCTGACCTGGCTAATCACATTGATCACCATGGATGAAGGTTTGGAAACTGGTTCAATTGTCTAGCTATCTAGCTTCCTGTCACATTTGAAACACCGAGCCAGAAAGCACTCATTTAGGCCTATGTATAGAGCACCCGATGAAACTAAATTAGTTGAGTGAAATCAGGTGTGCTCAGATGCTTTGGAAACTAGTTCAATTGGCTATAGCCAGCTAGCTTTGTCCCTCAACTCCCCAGTAGGCCTAAACACATTTTGCATTCACGCCCGGGCTACTTGGTTGAGTGGAATCACGTGTGCTCAGCTGTTGTGTGTTACCTGAATGGACCAAACCCATTCCAACTTCTTCTCAAGCAAGATACTTGACCAGTTAAACAGTTTAACCTGTCCCTGTGAGAAATATAAAGCCATGCCTGTGGCTTGCATGAACGGATGTACAAACCAACAGCTTAAATGGCCTCTGAGTGGAATGTCCCTGGGCATTGATCTAGTGCCATGGTGGTTTAGGACTGTGTGGGTGTATGAGCCGGCATAGGCTGGTACTGGTCGTACGTTTACTTAACCCTGCAATAAAGAGAGGGACAGGAGGGAAGTTCTGCCCAATACATTACATTCACAGAGATGTCTGAATTCAGAGCCAGTAACTGACTGGCCCAGACACACAAACCTAATGGCCATACACTGTTGAATATGTCAAGACTTATTAGTTTGCAGTGCACAATGCGCATGCTTACTAGCCATTTTTCAGTTCCCTCTTGCACCTCTTCCCTAATGACCTATGACCCCTGCATATGGGACTGGGAATGTGCTTGTCTTCTTCTCTTGTGTCAGTCTCAGTTATAGTCTGCACAACTGTCTCATTCACGCACAATGTGAGAACTCTAATAGGAAGACGGACGTGTTGAAATGTGGAATTCCACAAGGATTGGTCCTGGTTTGTGAAGGGAGGGGGAACACGGGGGTCGTAGCCAGATCTGTTTGGGTCGACGGTCCAGGGCTGGTCCCCCTTGGCCAAAGACACTTAGGCCATTGGCTCTTCACCAAGATTGTGAAAGTAGCCAGCCTGTTGGAACTCTGAAATGAAGGTTGACGAGAGTTCTCTCCAATGGCCTCCACTCCAAGAGGGGCAAGTGGTGGTTAAATAAATCTCTTGACTGCAAAGTTCTCACAATATCCATCTGTCTGGACTTTGTCTCTTCTTCATTTGTTGGTATGTGGTCTTTTCCCTGAGAATGCTATACCCGGACATTAAAGTTTGAATTGATATGGATTGAAATTGGCAACCCAATTGCTTCATCCAGACTAGGTAAGATAATCAAATACAGAGGCCGCTTGAGTTCTGATCCTGGTTTTATATCCTTCCTCTTCTTTCGGAGGATGAGAGTGAGGCAATGGAGAAAATGGGCTAATTGGATTTATTGCATCACATATGCCAGTTCTGCTGGACGCTTCTGGCAAAGGAGCTATAGATTGTTCTGGATCCATGGAACACAAACTGTCAGACTGATTTATCTTGAGATATATGACTATACAGGTTATTCTGATAGACTATAGCCTACTGAGAGACTGCTGAGCGCATCCACGAGTCAGATGAGGGAATTAGGGTGCCGACTAACATTTTAGAACAAACTAATTCTATAGAAAGTCATCCTCTCTTGTATAAAAGGCGCTGAAAACTACAGCAGAAAAGCAGATTCTGCTGGGGCATCAAATAACCTTAGTGCCATAAACCACAACATTTCCATGTCTTTTTCTGTGAGTGGTCAGCACAGAGAGGGGGTGAGAGGACACACCCTTTCCTGAGGGCAGGCTTTGAGGAGCAGCTCGGGATCATCCATGTGACCCACGTCCACGGTTCAATTCAACGTTGTTGATTAGATTCCCTGAATTTGATCACCGTAAGGAAGGACAGATATAAGGAGGGATACTCGGATGGCAGGATGGGATTATACTTATCAAACCAGAGTCTTTACAGGGAGACACAACAGTGGTGTCACACAGCAGAACACAGCCCTCCATAACAGGACGTTAAAGAGTCCCAGGACCACGAATGAAGCTGAAAGCAAAATGTCCATATTCACCTTAAATATTCGCTGGCCTTAGTGGGTTGCACAGACCAAGAATAGACATCACAAAGAGCTTCTTGATTACAATAAATGCCTGCTATAACAAGAGTGGAGTGATATGATCTTAAACAGTTGTTGGTGTGGTGAAACTCAAATTGAATGAGGTGATTTCTGTTTTTCATTGTACGATAAAAAATGGCTGTCTAATGCACAAAGGGATTTCAATCGTAATCCATGATTTAAACCATTCTCATACAGTAGCTGTTGTTCCAAATTCCAAAAATATGCTTTTAAAGGAAATCCAGAGAATGTCTTTCCTTAGCTGTACAAGAGTGTGGTAGGATGTTGAACTTGTTTCTGTCTCTGTTCGTGCACTCTGCTGTTCGATCCATATTTCTGCTGCTCTGTCTTATACTTTCTCAACACTTCTCCCAAGTACCTGTGGCTTTCATTAGTTCACTTGCATAACCCCCGTTCTCTGAACAAGAGTGAGGTATCTCACTATGGAAAGGCTTTAAAAGAGAACATTACACAGCAATGCTGCAGATCGCCAAAAAGTAATAGGCCTAAGTGCACCGTGAACTGACGCACCCCACCTCTGATGCATCTCGTCATCACGTACATGTACAGTACAGTTGTTTGAATAAAAATGGAAATTATCAGCGATTGATCACATAATAAATAATACATTTATTATTTATAAAGCACTTATCATTGTGAAAACAATCTCAAAGTGCTGAGAATAAGACAAATCCATACTCTATCTCTGATCTGATCTATCCAACAGGATAGAAATACATAAATAATAGTCATCTGAGCTATGTTGTGAAATGTAACAACAATAATTACTCCCATTCAGTTGGGAGTGTATCCCGCTCTCTTCAATGATCTAATGGTTAGGAATATTAAGCATGCCGCGAAACGGTTGTTTTCATCAATCTGTCTTCATGAATCGCTAGTTGTGCTTACATAGAGCATAGGCCTGTGGTGGGTTTTCACATGCCTCTGTAATATGATCTTTCGAAACGTCTTTCGAAACGAAATAGCTTCCTCACTTGCTCCAGCACGCATGCGCACAGCGTGCTGGAGCAACGATTGCGCGCTGTGCGAGGAAGCTATTTCGTTTCGAAAGACGTTTCTAAAGATCATATTACAGAGACATGTGAAAACCCACCACAGGCCTATGCTCTATGTAAGTGCCCCGACCACCGACATTACATGGATATACTGCCTCGCGCTGGATTTTAAATTTCTTCTACATGCCTACGAACTACACCAAAGTGATCTCGGTGAGTCAAACGTCTTATAATATGTCGTAAATAAGGTCCAGGTTGTCAAAAAGAGCATTGTCCTTTAAGCCATTAGTGAACTTCTCAACAGGGCAAGGGTCAGAGAGAGCCAAGCACTGTGGTCATCGGTCAGTATCACAATTCTTTTTCATCCCTCTGTTGAGTGTTTTTATAATCTGGTTTAGATACTGACGATGGCTCTCGAGGGGAAGGTCCTCTTCATATTGTTTCATACTGCTTTTGCGTATACAGCAACCTTTTTTTTCTAGGGTGAACATTCTTTGTTATGCAGAGGAGTTTTGAGTGCTGGGATGTACTGTAGGGTGGGTATTTGTACAAGAGGGTGGGTATATTTCCAAAAGAAATCAGTCCAAAACAAAGGGCACTGTGGGAATGCGCTCAGTGTAGAAAAACACAGAAGGTTTTCTCATGAAATGAGAGAGATTTATGTCCTTTATCCAAGACTCATAAAAAGAACAAGCAGATAAGCTTGTGTGAGTGGTGATGGGGCTGATACGACAGATGTGATGTAGTGAGCTGTGATAAAGGATTGCAACAGCTGAGACAAATCTATTCCTCTCTGAGCAGATGTAATATTTCAGGACACACTTCTGCATCCCATGCAGTAGTAGTGTGTGTGTATATGTGTGTGTATATATCTATGCTAAATATTTAAAAAAGCCTTTCCAGATTAACCAGAATTTTACTTCATGGCGAATTATATGTCAGAACGCCAATTAACACCTCGGTGAGTTTCTTGTCTTTGAAATTGAGGGTTTAACACGTTTTTTTTGAATGATTTTTCACGGTGCCCACCGACATCCATTGTATGACCTAAACGGTGGTAGAGCAATTATCAGACTTTCTCAAAAGTGCTAGTTTTTTCAACTTTTTGATCTGAACCATTGTATATGATCATAAGTAACCTTAAAACAGGGCTAAACATGATTTTTCCCTTTACTACTCCTTTAATGTGTGTGTGTGTGTATATATATATATATATATATATTAATAGTAGTGCTAATTTATTTTCGTCCAAAACTATTTTTCAAAATGAATGTACGTAGAAATAAATAACAATAATGCATTCAATTAAAAGGGAAAAAAAAATTTGACTGAAAAAGGGTCGGTTGAAGCTGTAGCTTGTTTCTACATAACATATTCTAATAGGCAACCTTTTCCCTTGATTAGGCTTTACAAAGACAAAACGATACAAAAGCATTTTTATATTTGTCCTTACCCTTGTTTTTTTCAAAGATACGTACCTATTCCCCTAAATTCTTATGTGCTCCCTCTAATTTCAGACAACCTTGTTAGGAGGTAAATGATGTTGTGCTTTGTACATTATCTGTGCAAGGTCAACTATAAATCACAAAATTTTAACGCATTTTGGTGCGTTGTTTGGTTCAGAATAAGCTGATCAATTCTCAGTTCTGTAGCATGAAAATTGGATATGTGTCGATAGACCCCATACCTTCACACAGTCCTGTAACTTTCACTGTTAGTTCACTAGCATTCAACTATTAGATCGCTTGTCCTTTCAAAACAGGCTTGCAAAAGCATTTGAAAACATTGTTCCTCTCTCCCTTTTCCTCACACACTGACTCCCTGGAATGCTCCTCAAACCAAGCCGGAGGGGCGTTGAGGGGAAACGAGTCCAAATTTAATTTTAATGTAATGTTTTGTGGTCTGTGTTTAGAGTCATTGGCGCGTTTGTGGAAGAGGGTGTTTTTATGGTACACTTTTTATTGTAAACTAGGTCACTGACTTCTCTGCACAAAGAAAACACATGCCCACTTACCAGGGCCATTCTACAGACCAATGCACCAGCTCTTTCCTCATTATTACAATTGGCACAAACAATGACACTTGCCGTGGGGCCGAGGCCATGAGATAACATAATATTCTTAAATAACAACATTCACTTTATTGCACGAGAAGTACAGTAGCACCTGTTGTTCTTATCATCACTGTGTCTGAGGGTTGCATGCACAGACATAGTACAGTGGGAGATAAACTGATTCTGATGTAGACAGTGGCAGGTTACAGAGAGAGAGAGAGAGAGGTGTACGTAAAGACGTACAAAGACATGACGGGGAGAGCAGAGTAAAGATAAAGCAGAGGTGTGTGTGTGTCCACAGGTGTGCCATTAAGTAGAAGCAACGAGAAGCAGGTGAAGTGGAATAGATTAAATAGGGAATAAGGAACAATATAACAACAATCAGAGGGAATATGAGAAGGTAAAGGAGAAGACAGAAGGCAAGGTAGAGCTTACCTGTTTGTTGGTGACCCCTAACTCTGCCCAAGTCTACCAATGACAGACAGATGAACAGCAACACACAGATAGACATGATCAGCAGCAAAAACACAGCTCCCTCGCTCACTGCCTTCCCCCTCTCTTCTCTTAAAGCACTGGGTCCCTCTTTCCCCTGTGGCTCATTTTCTCCTCGCCTCTCTCCCTCAAAATATATCTCCCCTCCCTGCACCCTCTCTCTTTCTCAAAGCTGTTCGTCTGTTGCCACGGTGATCGTAAAGACACAAGATTCAACGGACGAGGACCTGCAGCTGAGAAGCGTTCTCTCTCTCTCTCTCTGTTCCTCAGTGCCCTAGCCGCCTCTCACGTTTTCTGTTCATCCTCTTTCTTTTGTCTCTCTCATTCCGACTTCATCCCTTTCTCTTTCTTTCTCTCTCTCTGGGATTCAAATAGAATCCTCCGGAATCATAACTGAGGCCTCTCCACATAACCATGGCGGGATGGGATCGTCTGGAATTCAACAGTCTGGACAGCAACATGGCGCCTCCCTCCGCCCATGCATTAGATGGATCTACAGGAAGGAAAAGAACAGAATTATAGTTTGGATACGCGATGCCAAGTCTGTCCTGCAACACAAGCGTGCATGTTTCTGTCGGTTTACAGAGAAAACAAGCAAAATTGTCGCATTAAAGTCTTACTGAAATGAAAAAGCATTCTGTCCCATTTTGGTTCACATAATTGGTCATAGTGTTCACCTATTCAATGATGTATGCCAAAAAAATATATCAAAATTCTACTTTTGTCGTAATCTTATATCAAAGTATATAATTTCTTACTTCCTGGAAAACGGTAGGTCACGTGCAATGACGACAACAGGTACCGTAGATTTTAGGCCAATAATCTCACAACATCCACCCGTCAATCAACGCTATCCTTCTATCGAATCTGTCTAAAGTTCTTAAAACCCGTCCACTTGTCAATGTTCCAATCAAATTCCTCTAAACATATGTCCCACCCTCATAGCTTGTTTGCATCGTAAATACGTAAAACTACGGAAGTTAGATGATCTCAAAAGTCCGTTTCAGTGCGACTTTAAGTGTTTTGGCCGAGTAGTATTTTCAGGCCTGTGTGTGAAAATGTTGTTTAAGTCTGGTATATGCAGATGAACTTGGCTTTACAAGTTCTGTGGTCGACTCCACCATCTCTCTCTGCCTCTAGTTATATCTCTGAGAGCTTTTTCATTAGAACCAGCTCCACATCAAAAGGCCAGGCGAGCAAACTCATAACTCTCCTGAGGAAATGACAATTCCACCACTGCAGTCTCTGGATGCTATATGAGAGTGTGTATACACTGAAGTAGGGCGTATGCTCAGCTCAAATCCATATGAGTGACTAATCAAGAAGAGGGGCAGATTGTCACAGCCCGTTCCTATCACTCAACCGAGTCTGAAGCATCCCCATGATCTCACGTCAGACGGAGCTTCGACTCGTCTCCATCAGGATCACGGATGTTGTAAGACGTTGGAATGCTCTCGTCTGCACTTTCCACCACCCCGGTCTCTTCTGGTTTTCAGGAGAACGACGGCGCAGACAGAGATTATCTACGGCTCCGGAGGGACGCTGGATTAGGTCAGGGAAAATGAGCCGCGGAGACCTCGCTGCACTGGAAGTTCAAAGGGGCAAAATTCAATCCCAGTCCAGACAGCAATCATTGTCACCGTCTCCACCTCAGAATCAGAATCAGAATTTTCTATCGTTTTATTGCCAGCTAGTTTTTAAACAGACAGTAGGAATTTGTTCTGGTCAGTTGGTGGATAACAGGGAGGGGTAGAGAACATTAGACAGGGTGCAAGGACTAGACAGAACAGCGCATAGACAGGACAGTGCAAATGAACAGTGCAAAATACAAAATGGTGTGTGATGCATGTATACAGTGTGTACAATGTGTGTGTGTGTGTGTGTGTGTGTGTGTGTGTGTGTGTGTGTGTGTGTGTGTGTGTGTGTGTGTGTGTGCAACCTACGCTATTTCTTGGCATTCTCAAACCTCTTCCTGTTCTGTCAAATCTTTCGTAAACACGCCCACAAACTACCAGCCCTGTCCCCTGTCACCGAGCTCTAGGGCACTCCCTAGTCACAACCTTACAACCACTTTCTACTACAACTACTGGGCCTTCTGCTACTACAAATACAATACCTTTCCTTTCTCATGCTCTCTCTCATCATCACATTTATTCCCGCGCTTTTTTCCCCTTGAAACCTGAATAAGGTTTGCTGCCGTTGGGTTCATTTACTTGATGGAGTAGTAAAGGGAAAATGCATGTTTAGCCCTGTTTAAAGGTTACTTATGATCATATACAATGGTTCAGATCAAAACGTTGACAAAACTAGCACTTTTGAGAAAGTCTGATAATTGCTCTACCACTGTTTTGGTCATACAATGGATGTGGGTGGGCACCTTGAAAAATCTTTCAAAAACATTTCGATTTCAAAGACAAGAAACTCACCGCACACATCCACAACACTCACTGTTCTAAAGTCTGATGGCCGCTGAAACAAGGGAGTGCCTGAACCGTTCTGCTTTGAACGTAGGAGGGAGGAGCCTGTGGATGAAGGTGCTCCTTATCTGCCACAGCTCGTCATAGAGGGGATGAGAGAAATAGAATTTGGTCAGGCCAATCAGCGTCCTCAGAGGAGGAACTACTGGCAGCTACGGGCGTGGTTGGAGGAACTACTGGCAGCTACGGGCGTGGTTTAGGGGTGACATGTGACAGAACTGTTAGCCTGTGACATGAAAAATAAAATAATCTGAAATGAATCTGAATCTGATAGACAGATAGTTCATCCAATCACTTGCCTGTATTTTTTCAAAGTGCCTCCCTTTTCCCAAACAGTTTCCAACAGAACGTCCCCAGATGATTGTGTGAAACAAACCATCCAGTGCATCTGGTTATCTGAACCTGGCCTGGAGCCCTGAAACTTGCTAGTCAGCAGAAAAATGAATAAGCTGTTTGTTTAAAACGTAGGCAGGGGGTATAGCTCAGTGGTAGAGCATTTGACTGCAGATCAAGAGGTCCCCGGTTCAAATCCGGATGCCCCCTGATTTTCTATTGTTTAACCAACAATTTAAATTAAGCACATGGCTGAGAGAGATACTATCCAAACCTTGAAATAGGCCTATGTTGTAGTACGCACTTCAGGCTAAAACTATCCTACCGATTGCTTGCACATGAATTAAAGTAATCTATGATGAGAGGTTATCAGCCCAGTATTTCAAAACATTCAATCTGGATCAGAAGGACTCTACTATTGACTCAAGATATTTGTCCACATTTTCGACCAAAAATGAAGTTAAGGTATTTTGCCGTTGTAAGGTAGAATAGTTAGACCAGACAGATGGTTATGACCAGACCCAAATTATGCAACTCTTGGCTATAATATGATTCAGGAATAATAATATGCTGATTTACAGTTCCCAACATTTTCATTTCTGTGTCAATGAAATGTTGTATTACTTTAACCAACGGAGGCCTATCCAAAGACTGCAAATCTAGATTCTGTAATCCTGATCTTGTGGTATCTGGATCAGAATGATCCTATCTGGAAGTTCTTTGAAAAACCAGGACAAAACCAAGAAGATCCATTTGATAGCAAAAAAAAGGATCATTCTGATCCAGAGTAAATGTTTTGAAATAGTGGGCCTGGATGGGTCTTTCTGTGGATGCGGTGAATAAGAAACTAAAGTCATGTATCAAGAATAATATTACAAGTCTCTTGTAAAAATATATTCAGAAATGTGTAATAAAAACAGCGTTACAACAAACCTCTCCATCCATCTTGTTAGTTGAGTTCTTTTGCGTTTTCTCAGAATATGTTCATATTAGACCGTTGCCTAATGATTCATCTAGGATGTTTGAGCATCTTCCTTCCCCAACAAGTGTCTTTGATGGTAAAGTCTTCCATAAGTACCCACCCTGGTTGTCTGGCTCACAAGCTATAAACTGTAACAAGGCCACGCACGCCCAGACAGCTGACTAGACTGAACCATGGAGATAATACAATAATACAACTACTAAAGCCCGTTTTGAACTTACCACAGATATTCGGTCATATGCCTACACGCTTCTAACGAGCGTGTTGAATAACGCTCACACAACTTCACGGTACTGTTTTACAATTGTTTTTCGCATCCATATAATTCGCCACATGTGCATTAGTCTCGCGATACCACACAATCGGAGACCTCAGGCAGAGGTTTAGATATATTGATGTCTATGGGTTTAGAGGTTATTTTTCATCCTCATCATCATTAGAGACTGACTTGTCTAGGGAACCAGAGTTCGCTGTTATGTGTCTCCCTCTAGTGGTTAGAAAACGTAAAACCGGTGTTCTCTGTGACGTTAACTTATTTGTTTTACAATAATTTAATCTACTATGCCTGTAGCTGATCGCTGACAAATATTGTATTTCATCAACTGCCTGTTAACATTATAATAAGACACAACAAACCTACTTCCAATGCGACGTGGGGGTATAGCTCAGTGGTAGAGCATTTGACTGCAGATCAAGAGGTCGCCGGTTCAAATCCGGATGCCCCCTGATTTTAATCAATATCAGGAATCCATGTCAGCCGCTGTTCAGATTCAATTAAAATGATCTGAAAACTCTAATAAATGCACTGTTCTCAACCCTAACCCACAACGCTACTGCTAATTGAATAAAGTCAGGAGTAAACACATTTGCCAATGGTTGTATTTATTTGTCAAAAGTATTGTACACAATAGAGTACATTATAGTAAAAAATACAGGATCAGACCTTACAGACCTTTTCAATAATACTGTGAAAGACAAGTTGTCTTTTAAATTATTTCAACAGCATGCTGCTACTTTCGGCAATCAGAAATCACAATTTTCTTTGATAAATACTTCAAGTAACTTGTGCATTAACAGCTTAAGAGGGTTGAGCACCTCTCGGATCGGCATTCCGTTTGACATGGCCCTCCTGTGGGTGAATTCACCCTTTTTCCAGAGAACGTAAATCTAGATTGATTACACGTCTGCTGTAACCTCCCATTCCACCTGAGGTGAGGAGCTCTTGAACATGATCATTATAGTCATAAGTAATCTTTGTGTAACAGCCACAAAAATCAGTTACACAGAATCAGGTGGCTTTTTCCTGTAAACATGGTGGACCTTTAAAACACACTCTCTCGCTCTTTCTCACACACACGCACACACACACACACATAAAAATTGTGCATGTCGTCACACATAGCCATAAATCCTGACGTATTGCCTTCTTCTCCGTTGGGCGGGCCTGGACCCTAATCAGCCCCCTGCACACAGTCTCGTCGTTGGGTAAGGCATGAGATGACTGCCACGGCCATCCCCAGGGCTCAACAGGTCAGCTGCCCTACAGGCAAGGTCCTGGTCCTGATCTGGGCACTCTGAGGGGTGGGTTGGATCGAGGGATAGGCCAGCTGTCCTGGTTCCGTTCAAGTATCCGCATTCGAAACTACTGAAGGCGCTCTAGCTGGCCAGCACGCGCGACCTCATCCAGTCCAAACTGGCAGGCAGACTGCAGGGTTGGGAGAGAGAGAAGGGGTCAGACAAAAGAAAATCCCCCGACTGACTAAATGATGGTTGTCGTGAAAGTACAATTACAGCATTGTAAAGATGGTGGCTCCCGCAGACAGGGCTCGGTGTTTACTAGGATAACCGCATAAGCCGTCGCCTGAGCAACAGCTAGTCTTTGTGGGGTTGGCTGGTCGTGACTACCCACCCCTCTCCGGTGAGCGCGCAGCAGGCCTGGACATGCCAGGAGTGAGCAGTGATTGAGCTGAGCGTGAGACACTGGGAGATCTCGGCCACCGTCATGGAGTCTTTCATATCCTGCTTGTTGGCCAGAACTAGAACTGCCGCATTCTGCAGATCCTACATGAGACAGAGGTAGGGCAGAAAGATATCACAATCTTGTTGTCATAGTCAACATTGTAGCTGTACACTTCCTTCCTGCGGAAATCTACTGAGACACCGCACGTCTGCAGGACTGGAAACTGGAGAAAAAAAACATCAGCTGAACAAAGACATCTGTCGATACACTGGTAGTTTTGAAACGACACCCTCAAAGTTTTGTATATCGGTTTCGACATCGAGGCGGCGATGAGTCATCCTAACATGTGACTCGTCTCCGCGCCGATGCCTGGCCAGGTACGCCAGGCCAACAGGTAAGGTTGGTCGTGACGGAATATATGTAGCTACATAAAGGGTTCTTGTTTCATTTTGTTCTTTGGAAACGGACGTACGTATGTCAAACGCCATAGACAGGAAAAGAGGAAAGAAGGGGTAACTATGGAAGGGGAAACTTCACCATTATAAATAGGTCCCCTATTATGCAATGTTATCCGTTCCCCCTGACTCGGTGGTTTGCTGTTACCTCGTGTGCGAGCATACGGTGGAGTTCCTCTTTGTTCAGCGTGAGGCGTTCTCGGTCGGTGCTGTCGACCACCAAGATTACAATCTGAGAAAGAGAGAGGCAAGACGATTAACGCGCTCTGACTTACTCACTCACTCCCTCCCGCGCCACCCAAACTATCCTCAGACAACCCCCGGCTTCAGAGAGTTCACGTCAACAGTCTCTACCCTAACATCTGTGACAGCGCTGCAGTGTTATTCATTAGCGTTAATGAACAACAGACTGGGGGAAGCGGCAGACTGATATGCATTAAACTCTAACTGATAATGTACCAGAAAAATCTGTCCAACCAACACCAACAGTCACCAACAATTAACATTCAAGATTCATTTATTTGTCCTGAGGGAAATTTGTCTTGGACATACAGTACAGGCTGCTACATACAGTGCAAAGGTGCCATAACAAGGACAAAACAAACATTAGTGCATAGACATGTTTGTGGCACACCAATCTGATGTTGGTGTTGGTTGGTGTTGACTGGGGCCGTGTCAGTATCTCATCTGATAATGTACCAGAACACTTTATCAATGGAGACAGAGAGGAGGACATAATGTCAGCTAAAAGTAGGTTAATGTATGATAGCTTATTTTATGGAGGTCACTGTGGGCAATTGACAACCATATTGTCTCCAGGTGGGGGGGGGGTAGGACTACCTGCTCTCGAAGGAAAAATGAAAGCTGATCGGTACCTCTGTGTGACAGTAGTAAGAGTTCCAGCTGGCTCTTAGGCTCTCCTGGCCTCCGATATCCCACACTAGGAAGCGCGTCTTGCGTACAGAGATCTCCTCTACATTGCTGCCGATGGTGGGGGAGGTGTGAACCGCCTCCTTGGTCAAGCTGTGTGTGTGTGTGTGTGTGTGTGTGTGTGTGAGAGAGAGAGAGAGAGAGAGAGAGAGAGAGAGAGAGAGAGAGGACAAAAGTGGATATCATTTACATGTCTGTCAGAATGATTATTCCACCGTAATTTTCTCATCACTACACATTGAAATACGCATGTATTTGAGGTAAAGGAATTAAAGGAGTAGTAAAGGTAAAATCATGTTTAGCCCTGTTTTAAGGTTACTTATGATCACATACAATGGTTCAGATCAAAAAGTTGACAAAACTAGCACTTTTGAGAAGGTCTGATAATTGCTCTACCACCGTTTTGGTCATACAATGGATGTGGGTGGGCACCGTGAAAAATCATTCAAAAAACATGTTAAACGTTTCTCAATTTCAAAGACAAGAAACTCACAGAGGTGTTAGTTGGCGTTCTGACATATAATTCGCCATAAAGTAAGATTCTAGTTCATCTGGAAAGGCTTTCTAAAAAAATATTTAGCATAGCACTATTTAGTCGCAGCACATACGTGTGTAAACTTCCGTTTGAACTGATTCCGATCTCGCGCAATGCCTTGATCTGGGGCAGGCTCGAAACAATAAGCACTTCCGTCAAAGTCTAATTCCTCCTGATCTTACTCTTCAAGATCAGCCATTTTGATAAGCGTTTTCTGAACTGTAGCCTAGAGCTTCCTTGTCTGTGAGCGAAAGAGTAGCATGAGCAGTGAGCAAACTAGCTAGCCTAGCTAACATTAACAATAGCTACCGTAATTAGTTCCGCTTCCTGAATCCCCTCTGCGGATTGATCTGCACATCTACCACGGTCGTCAATACAAGTCAATGGATTTCATAAAATGATCAATAAAACCCTACAGGATTCATACTTTGAGGCGAATTTGATATCAGAACACCAACTGACACAAATTACTCCTTGGTGAACTTCTTGTCTTTGAATTTAAGAGTTTAACATGTTTTTGAATTATTTTTCACGGTGCCCACCCACATACATTATATGACCCTAAACGGTGGTAGAGCAATTATCAGACTTTCTCAAAAGTACTTTTTGATCTGAACCATTGTATATGATCATAAGTAACCTTAAAACAGGGCTAAACATGATTTTCCCTTTACTACTCCTTTAAGACTTAGAGTGAGATAAACACTCACAATTGGTAGAGGATAGTGGTCTTCCCAGCGTTGTCCAAGCCCACGATGATGACCTTGTGTTCTGGGAGACAAAAGAACATGTTGGAATACTGACTGATAGCCTACCACAGGGGTTAGTGAACTCTGCACCATAGAGGAAAATCCTATCTTTTGTCAAAACACGGGGGTAATTCCTTTATCTGTGTTACATAATCCCCATCCCTACAAACAGCTGAGAAGACAGACTTGGCTGGCTTTACATGGAACGGACACGTAGGATCGACTGTCTCTATATCTCTCGATTTAAATGTGCAAGTTTCGCAAATAATGAAAACGTTGTCAATTGCCTGAACCCTGATTAACTTTAGTGAACAGTTCCAGATTCTGACAAATAAACATAAAATCCAAACAAAGGGGACTTGTACATGAAAAACTGCCCACCCAATCAATAACAATATCGGCCCAAAAGCTGTTATATCCCAACAAGGGTAAGATTTTTTTGTACAAAGCAGCAAGCTAGTTAGCCTAAATTATGGCAGGAATTGAAACCCCTCTTTACCTCTATCTCCGAAGACAGTCATCAACTTAGTGAAAAACAGTCCCATCTCGTTACGGCAGAAGTGATGAAGCGCACAACCAAAAACAAAATAACGTGAAGTTTCAGGTTCGAAAACAGCTTGTAGCGTAGCCAGCTAACGTTGGTTTTTACACCGCCTTCTCTTCTAACGTTAGCTACCAAGCATCCACCTTTTAGCTGGTGTTATGAAAGGCTAACAGCTAGCTAGCAAGCAATGTCAATGCTACACATCCGTTCGGTGGTTACTTTACTGTACTGAGCTCAAACTGTCTCACTGTGATATTTTCTCTAATCTTTCTCAGCGGAGAGGAGAGTGACGTCATGACTCATGGCACAGGAGGCGACGTAAAGGAATTCCACCGGTGCCTCGTCAGAGGGGGGCTGGGTCTTCTATGATGTTGGGTACCTTGTTTTCCTGGTGTTGTGCGGTAGGCGCCGGTGTTTTCTTTATTTAAAACCTTCCATTGGCCAATGTGCGAAAACTCTGTCTATCCAGTGTATCAAAATCTAATTACTTATTTCAAAACTTAAATAACCAGGGATGCAACTGTTTGTGGAGAGCGAGATCTCGGGATAATGAGAGAAGCAGGCTACCCCCTCATAAACACGCACGAGACCAAAAATGGCGAGTTTCACTTTTGGTACACAAAAAAATCCCCTCCTAGATTGAAAATCGCAACTAAAGGCAACTCTCTTCAACTGCGATTTTCAATTTAGGAGGGTTTTATTTTTTGAGTACCAAAAGTGAAACGTAACAGTGGTTCCCTTAAATTCCCTCCATATTTTCCATCATTGTTGACATCAGTCTATTACTCTGAATAATTGGTCTGATGGGTAAATTGTGTAGGCCTATAATCTATAATAGGGCTTGGGTTGGAAGTTTTCATCTTGTTGGGTTTACCACTGACGGTAGGCCTATTGTGTTTTAGTGTTCCTCATTCCCATTCAGTATTTGTCAATTTTAATTTAACAAAGGGAGTTAAAAGTCCAAAGTTTTTTCTTTTTTTTTTCTTTTTTCAAAGTCACATAATATTGAGAATATTGTAGCGACATTGTGACATCCTTGACAAATCCATGTGAATTGATGGCATGTTTTGACTTATGTGGGGATCAAAGTCCTAGGCTACTTGTTTTATGACCAAAATCAATCCTCATCTGGTGCCTCAATTGCCCCCAGTGGCCTTGATGTGGGGCAGCGCATTCAAGGAGACGAGGAAAGCACCCAACGTTTCAAATGTTAAACCGCATCGTTCCTGTTTTTCTCACCTCAAGTTCCTGCAGCTGCATAACAAAAGCAATGTCTGGTAGAGCTGAAAGCTGTGGTAGGCCTATCGTGTATTTTCACACGGAGAATAGGCTATACCTACCATGTATTTGTGACAATAAGCTATTTCCTTGCCCTTGTATCAAAAGAATGACAACTGAATTCTCAGCAATGTTTTTTTCTGATTCAATTTTTAATTAAAATACGAATTTATCCACAGATTAAAAATGAAAGGCAGAAAAAGCAAAATGTAGCTACAATCAGGCACCAATGATACATGTTCTTTCATCTTTTTAACAATTGCGATAACGCAACAATAACATTATTTACGGATCATTATCTAATATTCATTTATTAACTGAAGACAGGGGTGGGCAGAAGGAGCCCACCAAAGACATTCATGGATTCCCCATTTAGATAACTGAGTAAAGACCATGTACGTATCGAATCCCCCCACCCCGTTAGATAGATACTCCTCTCACTATCTCAACAACTGAGGATTTAAAAATGCAATCGTCCACAGAAAAAAAACAACACTAAAGTCAGTCAGAAATCAAGAATAGAAGTGCATGGCATTTGCTATTCAGACAAGCTAGCTGTTTGGGTGTAAGTTGGGAGTGATATATTATCCAAAACAACTCTTCATAACCATCGGTTCGCCCTGGTAAACCAGACAAGACAAGCTGGTGAAAATAAACCGTGATGAAGCGACAGGATGGGCTACAGTGCAGAGTAGCTAGCGGACATATAGAGAAACATTGGATACAGCGTGGAAACAGAGTGAGAGTTAAGACATCCCACCCGGACAAAAGGTGGGCGTGGCTTGGCGAGACATTCCGGCACTTGTGATTGGAGTTTTCTTGAAGTAATTAACCAGAGGGTGTGAGACTAGGACACTTCATTCACACGACTTCTTCTACTGTAGTGCCGTTTCTTAACTGTACCACATTAAAGAAATGACAGTACAAGAACTACAGGAGCAAAGCGATCACCCACGGCAACCTCTAAGTACAGGGAACCGAACAGATGGGGAACCAGACAGGTACAGTACAGCTATCAGAATGCTATGGCTGAAGCAGGTCAGGGGTGAAGTACAGTATCTTTGGGGTGTTTTTTTGTACTGTTGACATTGTTCAGGTAACAAGAATAAAATGTTTATCTCAATAAATTACCTTTATGGCAAATCAAACCAGATAGATTTAAGGTCTGGGTGATGAAGAAATCGAGAGACTTAAAAGCTCTGTGTCCACCCCTGAAACTGGGCGAACACAAGTCCTGAAGCTCTGGACAGACCCTGAAACTGTACATGGGGACATTAGACCCTGTTTAAGACTGCAGAGGACAGACATGACATACTACAGCTCTTACCAGCCATCACATTCTACACTAGAGAGAGATTGAGTCATACAGATCAGATCACAATCATAAATTCACAATCATTACAGTAACTGTCCCCCTGCTGTCGGTAGGATATCATGATATTCATGCAACAAAAGAAACAGAAAAGACCTAACTTTTTCTTCTTTTTTTTCAAAAACATAAATTGAATTTCTAGAATAACTCGATGAGGATGGCATCTGGCAGTGGATGTATTTCTTTACAGCGTACTCTAGAATGAGAAAGTACCTCTATAATAGGGGTTGTAAACAGATTAATTCATGAGCCTCTGATTGGCATGGCCCCCGAATGCGCCCTTGTGTTCCTGTAGACCCCCGAGCCCCGGTCCTTAACCCCGCCACTGCTCTTCCCTCCTTCCTCCCCTCCCTCTACCCCCCTCCTCCCCCAGTCTGTCCACCCCCCCCCCCCCCCCAGGGTATGATGTGTGTTTAGCGGATGTATACGTCCCTCCCCCAATCCTCCTGGTTCTTGTTGCGCCCCATGTTGGCACCAGTGTCCCCGGGGTCTTGGCAGTACCTCTCCCTCAGCTTGGCGCGCCCCTGCTGCTGGGATTGGCTGGGCATCGGTGGGTGGTTCAGGTTTTCCTGGTCCGGCTCCGCCCCCTCGTCTTCCCAGGAGGCCTGGCGGGCGTGGTGCTGGGCCAGGTGGAGCCGGCTGCCCCCTCCCCCGCCCCCCCCCCCCCGGTAGGGCTCCGGCTCCTCGTACGGGTCAGTCTCGATGTCCATGCACGAGTCCCCCGCCTCGGTGTAGGCCGAGTCCCGGCTGCCCTGCGTCTCCGAATCGAAGGTGTCCTGCCGCGAAAAGCCCCGCCCCCCCCCACCCCCACCGGCCCGGCCGCGTGCCGGACGCAGGTACGTCTGATGATGCTGCTGCTGCTGCCCGCCCGCGTCGCCCTGGTAGTCATGGAGACTGCCGCCGCCGCCACCGCGCTCTGACAGGGGCCCCTCGCGCTTCTGCTCGCCGTGCACCAGGTACGGCCCCTGCAGCGTGCCACGCCCATGCCACGCCCCAATCACATGCAGAGACACAGTAGGCAGAGCAAGGCCAAGCAGTGGGTTAGTCAACATGGTTAATATCGCACAGGCTTCAGTCAGAGCAAACAGGGTTGGGAGCGAGTCGAGCAGCGTTCACTTTGATCAGAGACATCACACAAGCAATTAATGTATCTATCATACACAAGCAGTTATTTCATTACTATATTCCAACTTGCGTTGAAAGCATTGATAACACTACATGTTACATCGTATTTACATAACAATCTTTCACACGTTGTCTCATACACACACACACACAAACGCACACAGATAGATCAAAAAGAACCAGACAACCTGCCCATTTGTTAGACTGAAATCTACACATTCACCTGTAAGAAAAGCCGGTTAGTGATTCAGCAAGGGGTAATCTGTGCCTGTCGCTCCTTCAGCATGCCAACAGCGCCATCTTCTGGCTGATAAATTATAGCATAGATAATAATATAAATGAGTACTCTCCATTTCTTAACAGCTATTAAAATGATGTTTCATTATAAAACCGCTTTTGTGTTTTATAGGTTTAAATCGCTAGGATTGTTATTGTCTAATTCGCTATATGATTTAGCGTTTAGATGGCACTATAACACTTTTATAGGTCACGCATCAGGGTACATGTGAGGTTGTGTCATCATTACAGTGCCTACATGATCACGATCATCCAAGCTTCAGCTCTGACCGTTTGAAAACACAGACATGACTGTTCCTGCATACATCTAGCAGGCAGGGTTTGCTGGGAGAAACACAGCGTGTGTCCACGAAACAGTTAGTCACACGGCGCAAGCACACACAGCCCCCCTACCGACGACGACGCCCGTACTAGGAACTAGGGAGGAAGCCACGCAGGACTAGCCACACAGCAACGACACGCCGTGCGCCCCCAGATGACTTGTCGCTTTTCAGGGGCGGTGCCATGGCAACAACGGAGAAGGGAAGCGAAGCAGACTCCGTTTCCCAGACGATAAGTGACTGGAAGGAGGCCGGGGAGCCCTTTGATAAGGGAGCTGGGGGCAAAGGACCGCCATCGCCTCCCTCCATCACAGAACACAGAGGGCCAGGGCGGGCGGTTGGGGGTTGGGGTGAGGTGGGGTGGGAGGATTTCAATCCCACTAAGCCCAGAGGTCTTTTCTTTTCATCGTCACAACTCATTACAGTGTAATTTGACCGTGTAATTCTCATTCGAGAACCTTTTTCCTCCGATGCCGTCAAAGAGCGCAGGCCCTGCAGATTTGGTCTGGATCCAGTGGCGTGGCTCGACTTGCTATGAGCTGTGTGTGGCGCTCTTGCGACTCTGTGTTGCGAGAACCCGTGTTCTCTCGGCGTTTTGTGTGTGGGTGTTGTTATCCAACTGAGCAGGCTGTACATGTGCAGTGCCTTCGCTGTTAGGAGCGTTGTGATTGTGTGCGTGGCGTATGTGTGTCTGTGTTTGTCTACATAGTGTGTGTGTGTGTGTGTGTGTACAGGTGCTGGATCCAATATTATGGACCCGTTTCAACTTTCTAGAATATTCACCCTCCCCCTCTTGTGTTGACGTGTGTGGCATGTTTCTATATACAGTATGGATGCATGAGGGACACTGGGTTTGAACGTGCGAGTGTGTGTGTGTGTGTGTGCGTTCGCTCTCCGCCCTCAAGATGGCGGGGGAGGGGAGCGGGGTGGGGGGGGCGAGGGGGTGTATCTGAAGAGCAGGCTGCCGGATTCGGGGCGTGCGTTTCGGGGGGAGTCGTCACCGGTCCCCCTGGGGGCCTCTAGAGGGCGTGCTCCTCCTCCTTCTCGGGGGCCACGGGGCCCTCCAGGCCCGGCCAGAGCTCCAGGTTGCGGCGCAGGGATGTGAGCACCTGTACCTGCAGGTTGGAGACGGGCTCGGGGGAGGCGGCCAGCGCGGCGGTCGCCATGGTGCGGTTGAGCAGCGGGTTGGGGGGGTTGCTGCTGGGGGGGTGGGTGGCCTTCCAGTACGCCTCCAGGTAGTCGGCCAGGTGCTCGCACGCGTCCTCCAGCTGGTTCTCGTCCAGGATGATGTCGAACAGCTCCTAAACACAGAGGTGGGTGAGTTTGGCTGGGCGGAGGGATACGGCGCGTACAAACACACGGGGGCGAGGGCGGAGGGATACGGCACGTACGAACACACAGGGACAGAGAGACAGCCGGGGGGGGGGGGGGGGGGGGGGGGGCGGTTGGGGACACTCACAGGGGGGCACTGGGCCAGCTTGTCAGCCGCCACCATCTGGACATTCAGGTGTTTGGCCTGGGACTTCCCCCTGGACTTGATGAGCCTCTGGAGGACCTGAAGGAAGACAGGCGCCAGCAACAACTTAGAGTGTCAAGCTCTAACTGACACTAATTTCGTGTGCTCGCTAAATAGCCTCTTTCATACTGTGAAGTGGCGAGATTTACACAGTGGGTGAGCTGTGCCGGGGGTACCTTAGGGGAGGCGATTTTGATGTAGACGATGATGGGGGCCAGAGAGGTCTTCGCCAGCTGGGAGGGGTGGTTGATGGTGTCGGCGTCCAGGGCGACCAGCTGGAGGGTGCGGGCCAACTCGAAGATGCGCTCGATCTCGCTCTGCACCTCCGCTGAAGAGCCAGGGCACAGGGGAAGAGGCGTCGTTAGCGACAACGGCGACGGAGCGAGGGAGGGTAGAGAGATTCTGAAATGGAAATCTCCTTTCCGTCGTTCGCCACAGCTCTGAGATGTGTCGCTGCTGGCACTTTGACACTCTGGTCTCCGTAATGTACAATGCGCTGTCATCTCACACACACACACACACACACACAATGCACTCTCCTTTCACACAGACACACACGCACACACACACAATACACTCTCATTTCACACAGACACGCGCACACACACACACAATGTCAATATTTTCATGCATTTCACAATTTGCCTAAAGGGTTCCACCATAGGAACCCCATCACAGCTGACGTTCCATTTATGCACTGCTAAATGGAACACTGGAGCATTCTCATTCCGCTGCCACCTTCCAGTGAGTTCCGCTGCGCCGGGTTCGATAGAGCGAGACGTATAAGGTTACCAACGACAAGTAATAGCCCAACTAACTCAGGAAGGAAAGAGGCTCTTGCGAATGAGATGCCTGTGGCACTTCAGATAATTAAAAAATACTCTTTCTGACCATGTAAAGCAAAAGAGAAAAATTTAAACATTTGCACGTGAAGATGCATAAAGTTAGCGGGTGTTAGCGCTGACGAACGGTAGAAGCAGGTTAACGCGTCGGGATCTGTGGGGTGTTTTCTTTGTCGGTGATCGAGGCCTTAGCCGGTTACGGTTTCAGCGGTGGAAACTCTCACTTGGCTCCTCCGCCATGAGCTCAGTTGTGTTGAAATTAGCGGGGGAGGGTGGGGGGGGGGCGCGGTTATTATAAACCAGCCCGTCTCCAGACCCCCGGCCAAGCCTCGGCGGATCGTGATATGTGTCGCCGTCACCCTGGCCTCTGGGAGAGATAAGAGAGGCCAGGTAATCTGCAGAGAGGCAGAGCCGCTGATCGCTGGCGGCCTCCGTGGGGCCGGGAGGGAGGGGATTAAACCCGGAGCCGCTTAAGGGAACCGGGGCGCCGAGAGAACGATAAGAGAAATGAGAAACTTCATCACCTCAAATAACGAAAGCCTGAGGAACTTCCTGTTTCCACCGCATTTCTGCATGGAACTTTTTCCTGGGTAATAATAACCCTAATAATAACAGTGTAATAATAATGGATAATAGCCTAATAAATCTAAGCAAGTCAAGTCTAATCTTAAGTCTAAGTCTAAAATCTAAGCATGTGTGCAGGCTCCTCTTAGGTAAAGTCATACATGTACAGTAGGGATTCTGGGTCACAGAGTGGTGGTTTGGGGGTATCAGCTTCCTGCCTGGCCACAGTTGCCCCCCCAGGGACCCTCTCACATTTCCCCCAGAGCGCAGATGGCCGACGCCCCGGCAGCTTTGGAACTCCGCCCCCCACCGCACGCGCTCGCTAGCGCCGTCGGTCTCCACTTTCCTCGACATTGTTTGATCGGTTTCTTTATCGGAGGCAACAGGCTGCCGCGAGCACACACACACACACGCACACACACGTGAGGAACATTGAAAATGGCGGGCAGGCAGACAGGCAGATGCACGACGACATACAGTATGGGAGGATGATGAGAGGAGGGAGGGGGAGAGAATCGGGAGGGGGATAGGGGGGGGGGTTGTGACCGTTTCCCCCCAGGGAGGAGAGCATACGTACCCAGCAGGTCTGAGTCATGACAGAGTGGAAGGACAGCATGGCGGAGGAGGAGAGGGGAGGGGAGGGGAGGATGGGTGGGTGAGAAAGACAGGAAAGACAGGACGAAAAAAAAGAGGAGAAGAAGCCAGATCAGACTCCAGACTGTGTGAGGAGGAGCAGGTAGACACCTCAGATCTAAGATCCTCCAGCTACTGAAGATCATCTCAGATGGGAGAGCGTCACCCCTAGAGTTTGTGTGGACGAAACACAAAGACCCCAAATGTCCCATCTCCGCTCAGGCCTGGAGAGCTGATCTGGGTTCCGTTCACTCATCTCCTATACATTCTCATACAAGTAACAACTAACCCCCTCCGGTTTTAGGCAGTGGGTCATCGGCGTATTAAAGGTCATCCAGGTGCTAATATCAACGTATACAAAAAATTGAGAGGAACTGGAACAACACGATATCCAAATGGATGATAGGAAACTTTCACAATTACCACAGTTAAAATTAAATAAATAGATAAATAAATAGATAAAAACATAGATAAATACATAGATAAATAAATAGATAAATAAATAAATACATACATACATACATACATAAATAAATAATCTCTGGCGTTCAGGTGGACATGTGGGTCGTGGTGTTCAGGCGAACGTGCGGGTTGTGGGGGGGGGTCTTACCCAGACTGGAGCGAGTACTGGAGCGCTCGATGATGGTGTGTTTGCTGGGGTTGTTGAGGACCGAGCGCTTGGCCAGGGAGATGTCTGCCGTCACGCGCGTGATGGATATCCTGCAAGGCATGGAGAATCCGCTGATTAGCATCGACTGGATGGATGCAGCGTGCGTCAAATAAGATGTTTAATAGAGATTAAGTTGCCTTAATACAGAAAGGCGATTGTGGGAGATTACAACTCACCTGCCCTCAAACTTGTGTTTAAGAAAGTCAAAGAGAGCCTTCTGCATCATGTCCGTCACCTGGGGGGGGGGGGGGGGGGGGGGTAGGAGAGGACGAGAAGAGGACTACTGTCATGGAAGTCACTGAATGGTGTGGCCCCCCTCTACTTGGCTCTTCCATCGCCACACTCCAGCCAGAGCCTCACGGTCGGCTGACCAGCTGCTACTGGACACGCCCAAGACTAGGCTAAAGACCAGAGGTGACCGGGCCTTTTCGGCGGCTGCCCCTAGGCTCTGGAACAACTTGCCCCTCCACATCAGATCCACCCAGACCCTCAATGTTTTTAAATCTTTATTGAAGATCCACTTTTTCTCCCTGGCCTTCAATTTTAGTTGAGCATCCCAGGCTAGTGTGTGTATTGTTGTATTTGTGGGTATTGTTGTGTGTGCGTGTATGGTTGTGTCTTTGTTGTAATTTATTTTTCACTTACCTGTACAGCACTTTGGCAGATTTTAGTCGTTTTAAACGTGCTTTATAAATAAAGTTTGAGAATATAACAGGTGTGTGGAGAAAGTGTGGAGGGGAGATTTCCTTACCTCATAGCCCTTGAGTGACGGCCCCACTAGGATGATGGGTCTCATGGAGGGGACCACGTCATAGGGGGGGACATGCTCCATCTGACCAGGGGGGAGAGCGCAGAGAGAGGGGTGAGGCACCGTGTTGGGTCTCAACACCTACGCTCGGCACAGCTGCGTGAAGCGAACAGAGTCTCTGACAAATCAAATCTATACAGCCACACGCGAACGCGCTCATACATAAATCAACATACCGTACAGCTAGGCACAAACACAATAACCCACTCCCTTTCTCTAAACCTCTCCTACTCCCTGCGCAACGTGCCACAATCACAATGATGAATGGTTCGTCCGTCCAGACATGAAGTCCGTTCGTTTTGTTGAGAGAATAAATGGAGAAACTCCAGACATCCATTTCTCTTTGAAAGCTCTCATTTAATTGAATGTCTCTGTCTGCAGTCATAACAAATTAGACAATCCATAATTTATCAGGCAGCCAGTGTGGCAGAGTGAGTTTAAGTAAGGTGATGGGGAACATAATTAATGTAAAAGGTCTCTCTCTCCTGGGATGATGTAACTGTGGTTCTGGAATAAAACAACTTCACACAGTCAATCAACTCTGCTCCACTTATATGAATTAACAGTAAATTGCCCGTATACAAATATCTGACCATATAGAGTTGCTCAGATGTGTTTGTCTACAATACATTCGTAGTGTTATGCACAGTATGTACTGTAGAAATGTACACATTATACGCAGATGACATGTAGTCTTATGCAAAACACCCACACAAGTCGGAGCACATTCCAGCACACGTGCGCGAGCAATAAGCGTACATAAACCGTCAATATGAATGATAAAGATATGATTCATCCATAAATGCATCTGTCCTCTGTTGGAACCGACTGAATTGGAATGACAAAAGGGTGGAGGGGTGGAGGGGGGGGCAGTTACCTACAGTATGCTTTAGGCTGGCAGCAGGAGAATACAGTGCTTTTTCAGATCTGTATTCCTGGCACACGCTGTGTACTACGGTAAAAGCAGACGAGAGGCTTGGAGAGCCCTACTCACTCCACCAACATTACATTACATAATGGCGAGCGAGCCAGGATCATTTCACCTCATCAGTATTCACTGCGTACGTACAGGTATAAACTGTACACATTCAGACTGTCCACATGGTCCTTATATCTGAAGGGGCAGTGCAGCAAACTGTACATCATTATCTTCTTGAATAACATTAGTACAATGTGAGGTAAGGTAATACCGCAATCAATAGCTGCTGAAATGTTTGCAAGGCACGATATCGGTAGAAAGTGTGTGGTTTCCCATACGATCCGACTGACGGACAGTCGAAGGAGCCAACTGTGGCTCTCCGCCACTCAAAGCGGGCATCGCCAATGGAAATGAAAACACATCAGGGTTCGTTAGCGTTACCCGGGATCCCAGACACGCCTACACCTGCACTCTGACAGCCCGCGTTACCCACTCAGCACTGTGGAGGAGTGACATTATACACAACAGGCTTCGGTCAAATCCTAAAGAGGAACGTGATTTCTCCAGACGTCTCGCGACCCGACTCGACAAGACCGCCGATGACAGAGCATCCATGCCCAATTAGCGCTACTCTTTTAGCATCAGCTGACGTGAGAACAGACATGGACACACAACACCGACAGGGTGGAGGAGGAGACGGGATAAAAGATGACAGGTTGAAGGTTAGTCTCGTTAGAGAAAAACTGCACGGACTCACCGACTTCTGTTTCTGTTTAGCTGGACCGCCTATGGTGTCATTCCACACACACACACACACACACACACACACACACACACACCAGAGAAAGAGCAAAACAAACAGAGACAGGAGCACAAGGCCAACGTGTTGTTATTGACAAGTTAGGATTAGAGGGGGGTGGGGGGGGGGGCATCGGGAGAGGGGCTGTCCAATCATCAAACAGGGATTGTACTGAAGGTTTGTCTTGCTTTTTTTTTTTAAATGCAGATGTCGGCTCAACCCCTCTCCAAGATGACCGGCACGGAAACACCCACGCAAACATAGCCCGGCGTTACCATAGTGACCAGAGACTGAGGGGCGGGGGGGTGGGGCAATCAGGATTAGAGTGGGGGTGCGAGCAGCAGGAAGAGGGCGGGTCAGTTCTGAGCAGTTAGTGTGACACGTCAGGTGGGCGGGGCTAGTAGAGGCGGGGGTTACATATGAAGCTGTAGTAGCGTATGGCGAGGGGGGTGGGGGGGGGGTGGAGGGGGGGGGTCCCTGGCGTTACCTTCTTAAAGAAGGGCA
>NC_140247.1:10180023-10182523 GCF_949987555.1 Borostomias antarcticus | reverse complement strand
GAGAGGAGAGGAGGGGAGGAGGGGAGGAGAGGAGGAGAGGAGAAGGGAGGGGAGGGGAGGGGAGGGGAGGGGAGGGGAGGGGAGGAGGAGAGGAGAGGAGAGGAGAGGAGAGGAGAGGAGAGGAGAGGAGAGGAGAGGGGAGGAGAGGAGAAGGGAGGGGAGGGGAGGAGAGGAGGGGAGGAGAAGGGAGGAGAGGGGAGGAGAGGGGAGGAGAGGAGGAGAAGGGAGGAGAGGGGAGGAGAGGAGGAGAAGGGAGGAGAGGGGAGGAGAGGAGGAGAAGGGAAGAGAGGGGAGGAGAGGGGAGGAGAGGAGAAGGGAGAGGAGGGGAGGGGAGGAAAGGAGAAGGGAGGGGAGGAGAGGAGGGGAGGAGGGGAGGAGAAGAGAAGGGAGGGTTGGGTCGGGTCGGGGTGGGGCGGGGCGGGGCCGGCGTCTCACCTGGAGCTGAGGCGGTTCTGTCTCATCCTCTGCTCCTGCAGCAGACGCGTGTTCTCCAGCTTGACGGGGCTGGGGATGAAGCCCACCTCACAGCCCTCCTTCACCAGCCGGCCGATCCACCAGTCGTTGTTGTACTTCTGCACAGCGTCACCAGACGGACCGACGTCATTAACACAGCGTAACCAGACGGACCGACGTCATTAACACAGCGTAACCAGACGGACCAGCGTCATTAACACAGCGTAACCAGACGGACCAGCGTCATTAACACAGCGTAACCAGACAGACCGACGTCATTAACACAGTGTAACCAGACGGACCAACGTCATTAAACACAGAGCTCCCGCTGCTCATACAGGGCATGCAGCTGCCTGGGCAACAGACGCCATCTTTTTTCTTTTTTTAAATTAATGTTTATTTAGATTAAAACAATTGTACAATAAAATATCGGAAATAGACGCCATCTTATCTCCCCGATCGACGGGTCAGAAGCAAATAAAAAGAATCCATGCGAGTCCTGGATGCTTGAATGATCAGATGGCATTTCACTTCTCGCTCTAATCTCACTATCTGGCTTCCATCGCATACAGTCAAATCAAAGCTTCAGAGCGCAGGGGACGTTTATAGAACTGTGACGTCAAACATTAGATAAATAAGCCGGAGGAAAAGCCCCAGACCTCTTTGATGTGCAGGAAGTCTTTGGCTTCGAAGGAGATGGCCATGCCCTGCACGGGAACGTCGTCGTTGGGGCCGGAGTTGTAGCCCACGTTAGTCCGCACCGCAAACGCCACCGGTTTGGTCTGGGGAGGTAGAAGGACAACGGTTTAACTCTTTTGTGATATTGATTAAGAACTCTCTATAATGTGAGAATGACAGTTGAGGACAGAATGCCAGAGATATAGATTTTATCTGAGGCTGTTTGCATTTAGGGTTACTAGTTTGGGTCGTGGAGGGTCTACAGGGTGGAGCAGACTATCTAGAGGGTCAAGAGGGTCAGGCTGTCTATAGAGCAGAGGGTCAGACTGTCTATCGAGCAGAGGGTCAGACTGTCTATAGAGGGGTTGTTGGGTAGAACAGAGGGTCAGACTGTCTATAGAGGGGTTGTTGGGTAGAACAGAGGGTCAGACTGTCTATAGAGGGGTTGTTGGGAAGAGCAGAGGGTCAGACTGTCTATAGAGGGGTTGTTGGGTAGAGCAGGGGGTCAGGGTTGGGGGGGGGATAGAGAGACAGAGAGAGAGAGAGACAGAGAGAGAGAATGAGAGAGAGAGACAGAGAGAGAGAGAGAATGAGAGAGAGAGACAGAGAGAGAGAATGAGAGACAGAGAGACAGAGAGAGAGAATGAGTGAGAGACAGATAGAGAGAATGAGAGAGAGAGACAGAGAGAGAGAATGAGAGAATGAGAGACAGAGAAAGAGAATGAGAGAGAGAGATGGAAGAAGAATGATAGTGTTTGTTTGTGTGTGTGTGTGTGTTGCGGGGTAGAGGGACGGAGACGGAGAGGGACGCGACCTCTGACCTTGGCCTTCTCAAGCGTGGCGAGGGCCTGTCTGTCGGCCTCCTTCCTCAGCGCCTCTGGGTCCTCCTCCAGGGACACGTCCGAGTCCGACGGCCGGCTGGTGTAGGAGTCTGCAGAGCCCTGGGACACGGACACAGAGGGGGTGTGAGAGAGAGGGCGGGGCGTGTGTGTGTGTACGTACACGTGTGTGTGTGTGCGGCTGTGTTTGTTTGCGTGTGCGTTCGCACGTCCTTGAATAAAAGCGCCGGTCCGATGCCGAGCGATGCGGCGTGGCGCCGAGGTGAGAGAAATAAATGAGTTCTGCAGAGGTGTGTTTGTGTATGTGGCAAAACACGCTCGAGCCCAGCATGATAATCTGTTTGGTCCTCTCCCGGGGTCTCTCTCTAACTCGTCCTCCTCTGTGCCGAGCCCCTCTCTCTCTCCGTAGGTCTCTCCCTCGTACACTCTCTCCTAATAATCCTCGCTACCGCCATACAACCATAATGGCTCCAACTGGCTTGATACCAATTAAACAGAGCAACAATCCCCCATTGTGGCCGGCTATTTTA
>NC_140247.1:10170023-10175023 GCF_949987555.1 Borostomias antarcticus | reverse complement strand
CATATAGGAAATTACCAATCAGCCAAACAATGCACCCCCCAACGGCCTCACCCCCCCCAACCCCATAGAAAATCTACAACACCTCCAGACAACACTACAACACCTCTAGTCAACACTAATCCAATTCTATAGTGACTCTAGTGACCAGTGGCCCTGGTTTGAGATCCATGGCAGGTGGACGAGGAGGGAGAGAGAGAGGGATAGGACCCTTGAAATGGCCCTGGATCGGGGGGGGGGGGCGGGGGGGGCGGCGGAGGGCTCCCATAGCAGGCGAGGCTACCAGCGGGACTGGAAGTCTAATTAAAAACCCAGCGCCTTCCCAGCAGCTGTGGCCAGGCCCAAAATGGAATCGCTCAACGCAGGCGAGAGAAGAGGATCAAAGACAGCAAGACATCAGGAGATGGACCACTAATAAAGTTTATGTTCACCACAAAACTCTCAATATACTTATCGTGACACACACACACACACTCTCTCGGTCTACCCCACACACACTTAAACCCGCAGCCCTAAACACCAGAAAAGCACAACTTTCTTCAGTGTGAAATAGACACAACTGTGGGGGTAAAAACATAATGTTTTTTTTGGTTTAGCCGGAATGTTCTTACCATGACGGGCCTGCGAATCCTCTCGGTCGTCTCCATACCTCGTTTGCCACGCTCGCCACACCACGGCAAACCACGGAGGCAGAGCCGCAGTCCACACAGTCAGCGTTGCGTGTGCGTGCGTGCGTGAGTGTGTGTATGCGCGAGGAAGTCAGCGAGACGGCGAGTGTGTGAGAGCGCCGCGAGGAGAAAAGTGTGTGCGCTGTTATGTGTGTGTGTTTGTCAGAGAGAGAGAGAGCCGGAGTGTGTGTGAAAATAGGAGAGCGCTCTCCCCACCTCCCCCCCCTCCGCCCGGTCCCTACCCCTGCCCCCCCCCACACACACACACACACCCCAAAGAACCTGAAACTCTCGCAGAGGAAGGCCGAGCGAGCGGGCGAGGGAGCAGGACTGGCTGTGGGGTCGGGTTGCAGGACTTGTGCTACATTTGCAAACTGCGGAATTATATTTAGCCCCGGCAGGACAGAGACAGGGAGGTGAGCGCGTCGAGCCCCAGAAGGAGGCTTGGTATGCGGCCGTCAGCCATTCAATGCCCCCGCTGACGTGGGTGAGGGGGTCGGCAGGGGCAGTGCCCAGGGAAACCCCCCTCCCTCTATCCCTCTCTCTCTCCCTCTCTCTCCCTCCCTCTCCCTCTCCCTCTCCCTCTCCCCCCCCCCCTCTCTATCTCTCTCTCTCTCTCCCTCTCTCTCTGATCCCTGTCTCATTCCACTCGGAACAGGGTATCAGACAAGGGGCTCATATTGGGAGGAGATGGGGGTTTGGGGAGAGGAACAGGGGAGTGGTGTTTGGGTGGGACATGGGTCAGCAGCACAAGGACATCCTGCACAATGATATGATATGAGATATGATATGAGATATATGATATGATGTGATATATGATATGATATGATATTGTGCTCACACACTTGGAGACACTCAGCACTCTAGACTTAGTTTGTTTTAATGATCGTAAAAAAAAAAAAATTGAGTATCCCCTCAAAACAGGAAGCATAACTCCATATGGTCAGACTTAATGACCTTTCAAGTATCTTTCAAGAGCTCTGTTGACTGGTCACAATCTTGTTTCAGTCTCCGAATTATTTTTGTATCTAATATCCGTTTGCTGAAACAAAGTCTGCTTATCTATGAGTTTGCTTATTTTAAACGGATGAGTGTACTAGTTGAATCAGTCAATCTAATTTATCGTGCCCAGTCTGCCAGAGTTGAAATGTCACAGGGCTAAAGGGTAAAGGGAGAAGGAGGGGAGGGGGTGTCCGGGGTCTCGCTATTCCACCACCAGGGGGCGACCTCTGCCACCCTGATAGGATCCTCCTCCCCAGAGCAGACTGACAGCCCGTTTCCACCAAAAGAACTCTGGTTCGTGAACCGGTTCCTTTCAAAATTCCTGGAACCTTGGTTCTGTCCAGAGAACGACCCGCGTTGCGACCAGTTTTCAGCCGAACCATTGTACGCCAACCCACGCCCATGATGTCGTCACGGTTCGCACTGAGAAACCTACTATTTTGTGGTGACGGTTTGGAACCAGCTTTCGGGTTCCCAAACTCATTTCTTTTTGGTCGAAATGCTCGGAACCGTTCAAAATTAGGTTCGCGAACCGGCACCAAACCGGTTCCCTCTTGGTGGAAAAGGCCTATGACTGGTGAAGTACAGAAGCTCTTTGGCCCAGGCCTCAGCGTCGGGAACAGATGGCCATTGATGAGAGAGAGAGGGAGAGAGAGAGAGAGAGAGAGAGAGGGAGAGAGAGAGAGAAAGAGAGGGGGAGAGAGAGAGAGAAAGAGAGGGAGAGAGAGCGAGAGAGAGAGAGGGATAGAGAGAGAGAGAGAGAGAGAGGGAGAGAGAGAGAGAAAGAGAGGGAGAGAGCGAGAGAGTGAGAGGGAGAGAGAGCGAGAGAGAGGGATAGAGAGAGAGAGAGAGAGAGAGGGAGAGAGAGAGATAAAGAGAGGGAGAGAGAGAGAGAGAGAGAGGGAGAGAGAGCGAGAGAGAGAGAGGGATAGAGAGAGAGAGAGAGAGAGAAAGAGAGGGAGAGAGAGAGAGAGAGAGGGAGAGAGAGCGAGAGAGAGAGAGAGAGGGATAGAGAGAGAGAGAGAGAGAGAGAGAGCAACCAACCAACCAGGCCACTGCTACTACACGCAGACAGACCCCTACGCCTGCAGGGACAGATGGACTGATGGGAACCCTACACACGTCCTCCAGTAGGCCAACACGATTCTTCTCCCACCCACACCCAATACAAGTGCTCATGGATGAACGAAGACTGAATCACTGACATTAACAGAACATAAAGTGTAACGATGTGTTGATTCTTCTGAGTAGGACGAGCAGGGCTGATCTGGAACTGGAGATACCGGACAGAATATATCCAACACAAGATGATTCTTATAAACAGACAAGCCAGAGGAAACGCTGGGCAGATTCCTGCTCCGTAAACACGACCCCTCCCTGCTCTCAATGTTATAAACAGACGATGGCCTGACCCCGGGACACCGTTAATACATCAGAAGGAATAATCTGATGTCTTTATTGTCATTAACATAATAGTGGCGGACTGATACTGAAACCGAGTAGTACAATGGGTCCCCAGAGATGACCGTGTGGTTATGGTCACTGGTCACTCACTGACCGCACCAGGGGCTCAGCTCATCTGAGGGCTAACAGCAGTCTGCCTGAGGCGGGGGGCGAGGGGGGGGCGAGGCCTCCACAGTAATAATAATAATAATAATAATCTTTATTTATAGAGCACATTTCAGACACAACGTGCCTCTCAACCCAGATAGCAAGCGGATCTGGGCCATATACAGGCCAGATCTGGCCCTTGTGGCTTAGTTCCGGCCCATATATGGCCCAGAATCATTACACATTTGCTTGCTATCTGGGAATGTGCTTTACACAACATAATAAATACAAAATGCAAATACAACAGACAACAAACAAACACAAACAAGCACAAACGTAAAATTCAGACATGAGAAAACAATGTAAAATAGGAATGACATTATGCTAACAAAATTAAAAACCTGCATTGTTATTATCCAATGGGAAATGTCATTTTGAACAGGTAGGTCTTCAGATTTTCTTTACCGTATTGATTACCGTGTCGATTGTGAACTGGAGTTGTGAGTGTTACCTGTGAGCGATCGCCTTCAGAGGAAACGTGGTTAGGCCGCTAAATCAGACCACACTTCTTTTTTTTTTCTTTAAAGTCGCACTGAAATGAAAAAAGCATTCTGTCCCATTTTGGTTCACATAATTAGTCATAGTTTTCACCTATTCAACGATGTATGCCAAAAAATTTACAAAATTCTACTTTTGTTGTAATCATGAAGTCAACGACGCAAATTCAGCCGAGGCACGTACGTCACGGCCGGGGGGTCAGCAGAGGTTAATCAGTCACGCATGACGCAGCACTAGCTGTCATAGCATTGGTCAGCTCACTAGAGCGCATGTATTTAAGCTGTCAAAACATGTCATTGTTCGCGCTTGCCTTTACTGCTGTTGTGCATTGCATGCTCGCCCCACCTCCTCCCCTGCTCCTCCTGCGTATGTCGATGTCATCTGTTGTCATCGTTGCTCTCTGTCCGGGGTAGTTTGCAGGTATTCCACCAGCGTCGGCCGGTGGATGCCAGAGTAGCCGCTAGCTGGTCTCTGTGGCTTTCCATGGCGGGCGCCATGGACGCAGAGACACGAGGCTGTATCTCCCGCGGAACCCACGAAGCGTCGGCCCGTGGGGACCAGGGACTATAATGTACAGCAGTCCTCCTGTGGCACTCTTTGACGGTCTTAGTGGGCTGAGTTACCTCCGAGCGTCTTCCCGATCGCGGCCCACTCTGATCGTCATTGAGGCAGGATGCCGTTCCCCCTTCCTGGCTCTCTGGGCCAAGGGCTTGGCCCAGAGGGGGGGAACACCTAGATTGCCTCCCCCTGCTAACGCGCTTTCCACGCCGGTGGAAGGCAGGGGGCCCCCCGGACAGAGCACACCGCCAAAAATTCATATGCATGTATTATGCCGCTTGTATAATAAATGTTCAAATTTGACAAAAGTGATCTCGTCTGAATTATATCAAAGTATATAATTTCTTAGTTCCTGGAAAACGGTAGGTCACATGCAATGACGACAACAGGTACCTTAGATTTAAGGCCAATAATCTCACGACATCCACCCGTCAATCAACGCTATCCTTCTATCGAATCTGTCTAAAGTTCTTAAAACCCGTCCACTTGTCAATGTTCCAATCAAATTCCTCTAAACATATGTCCCAAATACGTCAAACTACGGAAGTTAGATGATCTCAAACGTCCGTTTCAGTGCGACTTTAAATATGCCTCTTTCAAGATTCAAGATTCCTTATATTCGTCAGTCATACGGTGTACAGTCACAGTGAAATGATTAGCAAGATT
>NC_140247.1:10117523-10167523 GCF_949987555.1 Borostomias antarcticus | reverse complement strand
CTTGGGGTGGTTGAACACCAAGCGAATGGCAGCTTTCCGGACAAGCTCCAGAGATTCAGGACCTCAGCAGGGAGGGAGTTGCAGTGTAGTCCAGGCAGGAGATGACCAGGGCCTGGATGAGCACCTGCACCATTTCATCGGTGAGGAAAGGGTGAATCCTCCTGATGTTGTAGAGCAGGAATCTGTAAGAGCGTGTAACGGATGTGATATGTGCCGAGAACGACAGTTGGTCATCCAGGGTCACATCCAGATTCTTTGCAGTCTGAGTCGGGGTCACCACTGTGTCTTTAATGGTGATGGCCAGGTCGCAGTGCGGGCAGCCCTTCCCCGGGAGGAACAGCAGCTCAGTCTTGTCCAGGTTGAGCTTGAGGTGATGTGTCGTCATCCACTCCAAGATGTCAGCCAAGCACCCAGCTATGCGTGTTTCCACTTGTGTGTCAGAAGCCATGCGAGCGAATGACAGAGCCCAGAGATGTAGTGAAGAGGGAAACCAGGCCAGGTCCAGCCTGGCTTATGTGCGTGGCTGGCTTGTTTCTGTTCAGGACTGGTAGGACGGAAGCTAGTCATGCCACTGAAATAGCTGTGAATTGAAATGACATGATCCCATGATCCCATGTCTCCCACAACTCTGTTGGTCAATGTTAGGGCTGCTCGATTATGGCAAAAATCATAATCATGATTATTTTGATTGATATTGAGATCCCGATTATTTAACACGATTATTGATTGATTGATTTATTTTTTAATCAGAAGTTTTAACATTTTCTTAACATATCAAATTATACATTGACTTTGATAACAATTAATTTATTAAATGTTGACTGGCTTTTCTTTTTGACAGTGTTCTTTGGATTAGATACATTTCTCCCATGGGAGACAAATTGTGAACCTTGACCTTGATAAATAAATAAAGTCTCTACCTCAGACTTCACTTGTTTGTGTGTGTGTGCGCGTGTGTGTGCGCGTGTGTGTGCGTGTGTGTGTGTGTGTGCGTGTGTGTGTGCATGTGTGTGTGAGCAATGGAAGATGAAGCTAACCTTTAGAATCCACAGGGGGTCTCATCTCCCTGTGCTCACCAGTGGGTGAGGGGATTTTTTTTTTTTCCCTCCGACACCCATACTGAGCAGGTAAATGTCATCCGGGGAGGGTAAACCCTTTCCTCTCACAAACGAGGAGGTCAGAAGGAAAGAGGAGCTCGTTTTTGTGTGACATGAGGTTGCTTTTGAAAAATGTCATGTCTAAACGATGAGCTGCACCCAAGGAGACGCATGTAACCCCCCCCACACACACACGTCTCTTTTTTGCGACGCACTATAGGATGTTGACCTGTCCTCGGGGACATGGATCCTGCCAGCTGGTCTCTCCGGCTGTTCTCTCCGGCTGTAAACCTAAGATGAGCTCACCCTGAGAGTGCAGATCAATACTCGATTTGAGGACCAGGGGACATTTTGGGCGCCTGAGGGCTACATGAACGCCTGGACACTGGGGGAGGGAGGGGCTTATAATCACCACCTTTGACCTGTGACCAGGAGACCCTCTCACACTGGCTCTCTCTCCTGGTCCGGCCGACTCTGTGGGTTCCATTGTTAGAGGTTCTCACGTAATTCCCACCAGAGGAACAAGAGGAACTGTGAAGAGAAGGACAGGTTGGAGGGGGGACAGGCTTACCTGACGGACAAAGCTGTTGGAGGTGGTGTCAGATGAAGTGCTTCCATCCGAGCGCTTGAAACGGCTTTTCCGCTTGGCGTACTTCCCCTAGAGATAAGAGACGGTAGATTTTAGAATGGACTATGAAGACGTTTTAAAGTCGCACTGAAATGAAAAATGCATTCTGTCCCATTTTGGTTCACATAATTGGTCACAGTGTTCACCTATTCAATGATGTATGCCAAAAAATTTACAAAATTCTACTTTTGTTGTTATCTTATATCAAAGTATATAATTTCTTACTTCCTGGAAAACGGTATGTCACGTGCAATGACGACAACAGGTACCTTAGATTAATCTCACAACATCCACCCGTCAATCAACGCTATCCTTCTATCAAATCTGTCTAAAGTTCTTAAAACCTGTCCACTTGTCAATGTTCCAATCAAATTCCTCTAAACATATGTCCCACCCTCATAGCTTGTTTGCGTCGGAAATACGTCAAACTACGGAAGTTAGATGATCTCAAACGTCTGTTTCAGTGCGACATTAATGAAAAAAACTCTTTGGACACAGTTAGACATGTTGTTGTGATACAGTGGCCACTTCGAGAAGAGAGGATTAGAGACTTGATAGGATCGGAACAACATGAACCAAGATTCTGGGTGGAGATGAGGAAGTTGTTCTATTCCAGTTCCATGTAAAGCTTCCATTAGTGGTCATTAATCATGTCGTGATGTAGGTTGGGACCCTGTAATCCGATTGGCTGATCCCTGGCAAATGGCCTATCCGGCTTGGGCACCATCCTCCATTGCATTAGAGCCCACCCCGGCCATGTCACCATGGCGATGCGGTGTGGGCTAACTGCATTTGTTGGCAATCATGCGGCCTGATGGATAGAACTGGCTCTGACCCTCCTGAGTATACAGGCCGAAGAGCCCGCCTGCTAACGCCACAGAACACACAATTCCAATACAGCAATAAAGACAAACATGAACACTCACACACACACACACACACACACACACATACGCATGCACACGCACGCACGCACAAACACAGAAACATGTAATTTCACACTGAAAAACATCAGCTAACAATTCCCAGCCATTTTCTCTTTCACATACATGATCAGGCTCCTTCTATATGCGTACAAATGCAAATGTGTCCTGCACATACAGTACATAAACACACGCACACACACACACACACACTTCCACACACCTCCGCCAACAACCAGAATAAACTATTATCAGACCACTGCACTTCACTGACCCCCTCTGAGAAGCCTTCTTTTTGCTTTGGCTGTGGTCTGTCGACCGGGGGTCTAGCAGCATCAGACAGGCGGACATTGGCTCCAGTAGCTCCTCCCCCTGGCGCCCAGGTTTCCTCATCATCATGTCTAAGACAAGAAGGCCAAACGTGACCCGTACAGCAGTGATATCTGGCACAGACTGAGACGCTGCATCTGCTCTGTACATACCAGCTGGGCTGCATCTTTACAATGGGGAATGGGGATGGGGGGGGACAACGCCACCTGACCTCTTGACAGAGTGCTGGTGATGGTCGGGGGTGGGTAGAAGAGTGTGTGTGTGTGTGTGGGGGGGGGGGGGGGGGGACAACGCCAGCTGACCTCTTGACAGAGTGCTGATAATGGTCGGGGGTGGGTAGAAGTGTGTGTGTGTGGGGGGGGGTTGGGTTGATTGACGATGAGCGTTTCCCACAGTAAGGGTAGGGAAGTGCCAGGGGAGCTAGGGAGGGGTGACTTGCTGGTAAACAACCACACAGCAAAGGTGGCCAATTAGAGGGTGACGTGAGGAGGACGGGGGCGGAGTCTCAGCTGAGTATGAAGCGACTGATCATGACCCAAATAAGGTGACGTCAGGATTTCATACGACACGAGTGAAACATTCTCCCGCCAAAGATACATATTCCAGATTCAATTCTTCTCTCGCAAGAGCTCGGCAAGGTCAGCGCCACCCCGCTGTAACGTTAGAAGAACAACAAACACAGTTATCGTCTGCGGACCTGATTCCAATCAGAGCTCTGGCCGCTATTCATCCATTCAGATCTTTGCCGGACGGGGTTTGTGAGTTTCGGGGTGTGGGTCCTTTCATCCAGGATATTAGACTGTGGTCCCCCGGTTGTGTCTTGCCAGCCGAGGCGACTACAAATATGCCTGCGTGACCTGCTGCAGCTTCGCGTGAACTTTCTATCTAATTGATCTGTCCTGTACAGATTCGCCTCCTGCTACCCGACCGGGAGGGGAGTCCATCTGTCTCTCAGCACCACCACACAAGGGATAAGAATCAGAGTGCTAAAAACAGACAGGGAGAAAGGATGGAGGTGGAAACAGAAGGAAAGAGGAGGGGGAGAAGGAGAGGAGGGAGAGAGAGAGAGAGAGAGAGAGAGAGAGAGGATGCATTCTAGGTGCTTGGTTCTGGTGTGTTTTCAGTGGTGTGGTGGTTTCCGTGGAGAGAGAATGATGAGCTATGTGTGGGTGGGTTTGTTCTAGACTCTCATCCTTTTTTCCCCCATTTGTTTTATGACGACCAATCATGACCACATATTCAGTGGTATGATCCATAACCTCCTATGGTTAATTAAAGGCTAATTAAATGTGTAAAAGAATTTCCTAACAAAGGGTTGCATTAAAATCTGAGACAAAATCTAAAATTACAGGGAAGTTTAGGGTAGAATATTATGTTTTGTTGTTTTGTTTGATAAATAATTGAACATAGTACTAAATCCTACATCCTTAGTCATACACTTTAACTGCCTCTACACAAACCTAAACCACTCATATTTTCTAAAGAAAATAATGAAAAAAGCTTACATGTTTAATTGTAGTAAAAATACTTAATAGCCTCTACATATAAACTTTGCTAGACTTTACAGGGGTGAATCAAGACTTTTCAGTTAAATCCAAAATAGCTTTGAAAAGGTGATAACATGAATAGACGTGTAGCCTACATGTCAAGGACATGTGCCTTATGTTAATAACACGTTCGTTACACGTGGGCGTGGTTTGGGGAGTAGCCTAGGCTATAACGCTTTATAGAAATGAAGACATTACACGATAGCCTGCGGTTCTTTCTGAGTAGCCTACTGAATGTGGAGATTGTGTTTGTTTTAATAACAATTTTAACAGCAAATATGAGATCATTGCTTATTAAATGATTAGCTGAGCTCACATGTGAACGCACATACAGGCTATCATAATCAATACACCTACAGTTTTCATATTAGTCTATATTCCAATGTACTCCATCGTTTTGAAAACTGGAAAAAGATCATAGGCCTACTATAGTCAAAAAGTCATTCCGGTGACAGTATGAACTACGGAATAGGCTACAAATCTAAGACCAAACCGTAATTAAAAAAAAAAATCTCTATAATTAAAATAACACAATTTCTAGCCTGTAACTCGTATTCGGTGTAGGTTAATTGTTACCAACCTAGACAATTAACTCAGAATTGCATTACCTGTTGACAAAATAGGCTTTATCGTTATATTCGAGCAACCCAGTATACAACAGGCGGATATATGCCTACAATCCAGCCGGTTCGACAGATTTGCGAGGTGTAGGTTAGTTTCTTACCTGTGTCTGTGGATGATGATCAAACATGTCCATTTGGATCTCCTGGGTAGAGGTCGAGGGCGTCCTGGACATACTACTTTTCTGTACCATTGATTTATTTTTTAGAATTCTATTTTCAGTTTCATTTATTTCTAATTATTCGACATCGTTATTATCAACTAGAGGGGAAGATGATGCCGTTTCCCCCAACACTGGCTCGCGCTCACTACCACAATAGTCGGAACAGCTGCTTCTCTCCAGGCTCGTCCTACCGAGCAACCCTCTCCTCGCCTAGCCTACAGCTGCTTCTCTCCAGGCTCGTCCTACCGTAGCAACCCTCTGCTCGCCTAGCCTACAGTGCGCTCGAGATTTCAGCCGTCAAGCTGTCCACGCCCCGTGGACTGACCAGGACCCTCCCTTAATCCGTTATCAATCAGCACCAAGGAAGATGGTTTTCGTGATGTGATTGGTGGCCAAACCCGTAGTTGCTTAGACAGAGATTATCCTCATCTCCTCTATGCTCTCGCAATGCTCTCTATGTGATGCTGTCATCATGACCTACCATGATGATGATGATGATGATGATGATGTAGCCAGTAGGCTACATTTCAGTGTAACCTGTTGATCTAAAAGTTAAATACCGTTTATTTTCAATAGGCCTAATGCAGTAAATGTCCACAGGTGGCGCGCACACACCCACACAAACGTAATTTATAACATTGGATTCATTTGTACGTTGATGTAGATTGCACTGTATATAGTATTGTATTTAATTGTAATTTGCCAGTTTTATTTTATTTTATTGTATTTTGCAGTCTTGTCCTTGCAAATTGTTTATTCACCAACACACCTAAGAACATTCCCATAAACCTTTTACCCCAGTAAAAACATTTTACTCTCCACCTCAACACACACACACACACACACACACACACACACACACACACACACACACACACACACACACAGTAAAACCTACTGTAGAATTCCATCCTCAAGTAAATCTGAGCTCAGCTGATGCAAAAGGTAGGCTAGAGTAAGGTTACAGTACAGTGGCACAGAAACTCTGTACACGTAATTGGACTTGCGCAATGCATTGTTGAACCTGCTTAGTACCATCGATTTAGGATGGTGTGATGATTGATGCACCAGTTGGACCAAGTCTTTGGCAGAATGGATGCAGCGCGCTGGGCAAGAAGGAATCGAACTACAGTATTGGTTTCAACACTGCCCCCCTGTGTTAGCTAACTGCACTGTTCTTCTCGCACCCATAATGCCGTGCGATATCTTTTGACGATACTATTATTCCCAAAGAGGGGTGTCGAATATACAGTACTCTATCATTTTACAAGGATGAGATGTTACATGTAACTGGTTCTACTATCAACTATTGTATCTTACAATTTCGATTATACATATGAAAACGTATACTTGTATTATTCTCGGATTTTGACCTGGGCTACTAAATGAATCATTTTGGGTTCTCCCTTCTCCTCTATAATGGTAGGGCCCCGTCGGCCCGTCTGTCTTTCCTTTTCCTGTTGAAATAGCAGCCATGAGGTAAGAGAACAGAGTTTGGCCCAATAATTAATCGTAAAACTACCGAAATAAGCGTTTATACTTCACCAACGATGCAAACTATATTCTTTCGGTCTTTGCCGCGCTGGTATTTTAACGTATAAGCACATCCCATGACGAAAAAAACCTATTTAAGTAGTTAAAACGTGTGAGCCACGATGTGCCGGAGAGGCCATGTTGTCTGGAGCTAAAACCCGAGACGAGAAACGGGCCTAACATGGAGCTAGTCCTGCTAGCTAGTCATCTACTCCGGGCTTTGACATTTCCTGTTTGTATTAGTACATTGACCATAGAGATGTAAGATTTTATGGCATTTGGTAATTTATTTAGTCAGTGAATGTGTTAACTTCTCATGGCAAGACTGGTGACAATGAAGAAAGGCGCTAGCTCGCTAACGTTAGCTATGGCGTGAAAGTGCTTGCTGAAACAATTTGCCACTTTATTTAGATAGCCAAAATACTTGGAAGTTGCCTAGTATATCGTGTAAGTGTTGGCTCTTTCTTATGGTTGTATAGCCTTTTTGTTGTTTTAAGGAGGAAATAGATTGTCAAATGTGATTGTAACGTTAATCGTTTTCTATTACATCTCCCAGCATGCTCCGGCTCCAAAAGAGGCTGGCCTCCAGCGTCCTACGCTGCGGCAAGAAGAAGGTCTGGCTGGACCCCAACGAGACCAATGAGATTGCCAATGCCAACTCCCGTAAGTGCTGCTTCCGCAGTTAATCATTTCTATGAAATATGTCTGGGTAAAATATAATACTTTGACAATCCTCTCAAGGCACACAAGTGGAGGTTTGAAATGTGGGTTTGATCTACTTCCCGACCGGCTGACCCAATCGGTCTCTCCCTTCCGTCTCCCAGGCCAGCAGATCCGTAAGCTGGTGAAGGATGGCCTGATTATCCGTAAGCCCGTCACGGTGCATTCCCGCGCCCGCTGCCGCAAGAACACCCTGGCGCGCCGCAAGGGGAGGCACATGGGAATCGGTAAGTGGGATCCACAGCAGGTTTTCTCCCATCAGCTGGATAATGTTATTTTGAAGGCGACAATCGGACACGTCTAGTCTGATTTGAAACAGCACGGCTCTACACAAACATCCCTTCTGATGAATATTTAAGGCCCTGTGGGAAATATTGGGAATGCTTCGGTACTTGGACCTAGGGATTTGCACGGCGACTTTCACTGACGACTAGATGGTGGTTTTGCAACCGACTGTACGACTAGTCTAAAACAGATTCACAACCACTCAGCGGCAGCCAATTTGCATTTGTTGCACAAGGTTTACTCGCCTTGCTCTTCCCAAAACAGAACTTCAGCCGGTCTTTACAGCTTATTACTTAGCAAAAATCTAGGTGTGATTTTTTAATGGGCTAAACTCCAGTACTTCCTGAAATTAGACATGCTTCTCTATTTCCTGTCTTGCACTATTGGATGAAATGATTTCAGGTGTGCCTGATCACTGTGCTGCAGTCAGGCACACCTGATTTATCACTTCATCCAATAGTGTAGGACAGGAAATGGAGAAGCATGTCTGATTTCAGGAAGTACTGAAGTTGTGCATATAGCTATGGAAGAAGAGTAGGCTCTTCAATTATATTAATTATAATTATATTATATATTCAAGGGCAAGCCCAATAGCCTATAATATTTAATTAGGCTAAAATTAGAACATTGATATTGGTATTGGCCTATCAAAGGTCATATGTAATAATTACTAACCTTTTTAATAGAATTAAGCCAAGCGCAATGGAATGACTGTTTCATGAACGGATATTTGACTTTTGAAAAATAAACAACACAAGAAAAGCACAATGTGACGAACTTAAATAAACAGCCTACTTTATATGGGCGTTGATATATTCATGTCTCTAAACGGCCTATTCAAGTCGGAACATGGCCATAATCAAGGCTGCATGCTCTCCTATAGAGTATTCTGCCTGCTAAGGTGCACAAAGATGCCACCAAAGGCCTCAAAGATGATCGAAGTGGGCTCTTAAACTTTGCCAACTGTTAAAGTCGCACTGAAACGGACGTTTGAGATCATCTAACTGCCGTAGTTTGACGTATTTCCGACGCAAACAAACTATGAGGGTGGGACCTATGTTTAGAGGAATCTTATTGGAACATTGACAAGTGGACGGGTTTTAAGAACTTTAGACAGATTTGATAGAAGGATAGCGTTGATTGACGGGTGGATGTCGTGAGATTATTGGCCTAAAATCTAAGGTACCTGTTGTCGTCATTGCACGTGACCTACTGTTTTCCAGGAAGTAAGAAATTATTTACTTTGATATAAGATTACAACAAATGTAGAAAGTTTTTTGGCATACATCGTTATATAGGTGAACACTGACCAATTATGTGAACCAAAATGGGACAGAATGCTTTTTTCATTTCAGTGCGACTTTAAGGAGACACATTTTTCTTTTCAACCAACTCCGTAAAACGAGTATCTGCGCATATCCCTACTCAGACGTAGCCCTAATCCCACCCATGTTCCTCCCCAGGGAAGAGAAAGGGTACAGCCAACGCCCGTATGCCAGAAAAGCTGTCATGGATGCGGCGCATGAGAATCCTGCGCCGTCTGCTCCGTCGCTACAGGGAGTCCAAGAAGATCGACAGGCACATGTACGTCCTGACATCACTCTGACATCACTCCCACCTACCATTCTCTTTAAGGATAGCTTCACTGTTTTGTAGTGATCCACAATGTTGGCAATCATATCGGTATCGGCCGATTTTAGTCATTTTTTTAATATATCGGTATCGGTCTGATGTGCAAAACAGGGCCGATGTGAACAGCCGATAAATATTTGTGGTGTTTTTGAGAGGAATCAATGCGGTAAATCTATGATTTATCAGCTTTTCCAAATGTTTTTGAAATGGAGACTGTTTCCATGTGTTTCAGAATGTATAACATTTGATTTTCCTATAAACTTGTTTATACAGATCATATCGACACCGGTAAATATAGGTTATCGGCCATGACGGCAATGTTATCGGCCAAAATGTTCATATCGGTGCATCCCTACTGTTTTGGACCTATTCTGTCCGTCTTACATTAACCTGGTTTATAGAGACTGATTTCCTTGATGGCCTCAGTATTGAGCTACAGTAGCTACAGTTGTTCTGCAGGTGCACACTGGGCTACAATGGAAGTCAATGGGGCCGATGAGTCAGTCTCATCTAAGACGGACCGAGAAGAGGCCCTCGAATCCAAAATAGAGAACCTATCCTTGAATGTACAGCACCCACGTTCATGTACTCTTAATCACATCACCTCTCACGCTCATGTACTCTTAATACAGATCACCTCCCACATTCATTTACTCTTAATGCTGGGTTCACATACAAGAGCCCAGAGGAAACACGAGATTTAGTCTCCGTTTTTGACATGCTGAATCTTTAAAACTCCAATTTAAATTTTTATAACAGAGGTCCAAATTGTCAAGTTGCAAAACAAACCAATTCAATTTCATATATCCAAAGTTGCAAAACAACCTTGTCTGTTATCTGAATCTGGCTTTACTCACATGAGGTCATTTTCTCGGAGCAGAGATGACGGTGGTAGTTTTGCTGTTTGGTAATTGGCTCATTGTGTTATGTACTCTCCCCCAGGTACCACAGCCTGTACCTGAAGGCCAAGGGTAACGTGTTTAAGAACAAGCGCATCCTCATGGAGCATATCCACAAGCTGAAGGCAGACAAGGCCCGCAAGAAGCTCCTTTCGTAAGTGTTTACCCAGAATTCCCCCAGCGCCCATGATCATGGTAACCAGGATGGGACCTGGTCTGAGTTTCCCAGACTCATCGTAGCGCTACGTTCATCGTAAGCTATGGCGTTCTTCATAGCGCTACGATGCCTCTGGGGAAACTCAGCCCTGGTCCGCTGATAGATCAAAGCCCCAACGTTGTGGATGAATCTTGTCCTCCACTGTTCCGTATTTTCCACCACATAATACTGTCTATAAAATGGATTTTAGATCTTTAAAAGTGTTAGAAACTGCTGACTCAACCCGTTGTGCTCAACTCGTCGTCCTCTTCATCTCCTATAGTGACCAGGCCGAGGCTCGTCGCTCCAAGACCAAGGAGGCGCGCAAGCGCAGAGAAGAGCGCCTCCAGGCCAAGAAGGAGGAGATCATCAAGACCCTGTCAAAGGAGGAGGAGACCACCAAAAAGTGAAGCCTCCTCCTGGGCCGTTGAATAAATATTATTTACATCGCAAGATCAGCTACTGATCTCTGTTTTAAGTATCATCTTACAGGGAACATGTAGTCAGTGGTGAATAAAGTTGGGATTCTTTAATAGAGCGTTTGTAGCAGTGGTACATTTTTTACACAAGTAATGGATGAGATGAATCGGCTGAATCCATGGATGAATACATGGGTACGCTACATATCTGCATACCTTGACTAAACCACTATGCGTTAAAGTCCACTGTCCAAGGTAAAGCCAGGGAGGTTATAATGCCAGATTATGGCATGTGCAGTTTGCTGCCACATAGTGGCAGTACGTTATACAGCTCTACTCCCTGTGAGGATCGGTTCAGGGGGGCGGCTTGGATGGGCCCTAGAAAACCAGCCACCATTGATGTATATATTATAAGGGACTTGGTGGAATATATTTTTTCACATGGTTCAAAATTTATGGCGATGCCCCTGTATAGATTACTTGTATTTGTCTTAGCCAAGATGCAACATTGTGGACTTTTATTTGCTGAAGTTTTCCTTATTAATCCAACATTTTCTAAAGGACTTGCTCTGTGTCACTTAAGTTCACAGCATGGTCAGCCTGACATGATTATCTTGTACAAACCAGTAAGATCCAAGTCCTAATCTGGCATTCGTTTCACCCTGACATGATTATCTGGTACCAACCAGAAAGATCCTAGTCCTTATGTGGCATTCGTTTCACCCTGACATGATTATCTGGTACCAACCAGAAAGATCCTAGTCCTTATGTGGCATTCGTTTCACCCTGACATGATTATCTGGTACCAACCAGAAAGATCCTAGTCCTTATGTGGCATTTGTTTCACCCTGACATGATCTGGTACCAACCAGAAAGATCCTAGTCCTTATGTGGCATTCGTTTCACCCTGACATGATTATCTGGTACAAACCAGAAAGATCCTAGTGCTTATCTGGCATTCGTTTGTCATGTTGTGCTGGTAATTTTGAAACTTGATCTGGTCAAATTCTCTCTCCAGTAACTAATTTCCGCTGGAAATTTGGTTCTTCTTGCCACAATGTGCGACCCCCAAGCTACTTTTGACAGAGGTGGAATTGTTCTCTGGTTCGTGCTTCAGCAGTTCTGGGGTCAACCTCTGCATTCACAGCAGCATTGGTGTCATTTCTCACAGTAGCTAGTGGTAGTAGGAGGTAATTGATTGATCCCCAGTGAGACATTTCTTGGGAAGAAGAATATATGGAAGCCGGGGTACTGTATGTGTCCCTCACAACTCAGATTTAATCTTGACCTGTATGTAATTAACTGAAGGAGTTCAACTTGACTTCCGTTGGAAACCGTTGCCCAAAAGGCAATTAGTGTAATCATTTTTAGATGGAAGATTGACAGTCTCTGAACACTGCACAACTGTATACTATAATTTAATTGCACTGCCTACATCATGGTCACAGACGGTCATCCATGATCGGAACCTTTATTATCAAAAGAACAATTTTTGTCCAAAAAATAAATAGGAGACCTGAGTGGAGCTGTGAAACATATTTGAGCCCTATAAGGAAGGCAATGTTTCCCCTTCCATTTGTTTTCAGGCTTGGTGGTATGCACACAGGGTGGGGGGGTCTGGGGGTCACGAGGGGACATTTTGAGTGTCAAACCCTACATTTCCTGCATTCTGCTGAATTTCTATGCGTTCTGCTTCTATCTAGCTAGTAAGCTAACTTGAATGCCAACATGACCATTTATTTCAGCGATAAATAAATGTATTTAACAGTAATATATTTATTTAGTTATTCATTTCCATTTTTTTTTTTGTCAAAGCCAAGGAGCCAATGGAGAGGAGCTGAAGAGCCACGTGGCTCCGGAGATATAGGTTACAAACCCCTGGGATAAGTAGATGAGGATGATACTGATAGACTGATAGACGATGGATAGTATTCATGGGTACCAAATGTAGTCCAAGATCTGCCATAGCATAACCTACTTGTGCCCTACACAGGTGTGTCAATTTGTCTGATTGCATAGGATTCTATGCACTAGAGCCAATTAGACCACTTGATACACCTGTGGAGGACATAAAGATGGCAGGTCTAGGACTACATTTGGTACCCATGAATACCAGTTTGGGAACCTTTAAATGTCTAGCTGAGTACTGGAATGAGGAACTGATAAGATACTGTGACAAGCGATTACAAGAATTCCAATGTAGGCCTACCTGTATCCTACCCGTATTTGTTACACATGGCAAATAAACTTTCTATTCTATTCTAGTGTTAGACGGAGGAGGCAAGACCGCGGTAAAGATAGCATGACGTTTGATATTCGTGATATTCGAAATGGTCAAATGTTCCTCTTAACCCTACAGTAGCCTACCCTGCAATTTAACCACAGTAGATGGGCTCAAAGTCAGGCCTGTGCAAGGAGTATATTTGACAAGCTGATAGGCCTGTTTTTGTCAGGGTGTTTAGCCTGTTTGAATATTGATATGTATGTGTGTAATTGTGATTGTGCGAGTGCTATGTGGTGTAGCAGGTAGTTACACCGTAGCCAGACTCCATCTTAAGCACCTGAGGAATGCGCCCGGGTCAGCTGTTACTAGGCAACTTCACCCCAGCGCTGCCCCCTACAGGCCACTGGGTTCCACTGCACTTTGTTGTAAAGTGCAGTCCATAGCTTATTGACTTGGCTAGTACTCCCTGCCGACCATTAAGGCCAATCTCTCCATCCATTCTCGCTGGATCTCGTGCAGGGCAAAGCGAGAAGACACCATTAACATTCAACCAGTAACTTCAACCAAATAGCCAAGTTAGGGGTTCTGTGTAAGTTTTGTATTTGCAACATAACATTCAGCTGTTCAGATAATTTAACGTCGAGCATACAGCATCCTACAGGACAAAGCACACCCCTCCCACCACCTCTTCTCCCTGCTCCCATCTGGGAGGCGTTATAGGGCCTTCAAAGCCCGCACCTCCAGGCTGAGAAACAGCTTATTTCCTAGAGCTGTCATGGAGCTGAACAAACACTCCCCTCCCACGCCCTCTATCACCCTATGGGACTTATAACTCGGACTGAACGGAATATTGATGGAAGAAATATGGGACTGTGCAATTTTCTGTGTGCTCTTATATATGTTCTTATGTTGGTCTATGTGTGTAACCTGTGTGTGTGTGTGTGTGTGTGTGTGTGTGGCTGTGTGGCCGTGAGTATTGTTTTAGAGGAAGCTCTTATGACATTTCGTTATACTTGTATAATGACAATAAAGCTTTCAATTCAAATCAATTCAATAATTTCTGTGATTGTCATTTAGTTTGCATGTGGTATGTAAAGGACAGGCCTCTCGACCTGGTCTAGTCCTGCTCTTAATTTAGTTATTCTCTGAAATAGATGTGTACAGTTTGATCACAAACTTGCTCCTTTTTATTTATTTTTTATTTCTTGATACTTTATAGGGCGTTTCTGCTTTATTGGATAGAATTCAAACACTACGGTAAGAGCTATGAGGCACTGGGGCTCCCCAACTGTCCCAGTTCACAGCGCCTGCCTCATATCAATGTTTCCTAAACAGAAGCTGACCTTGACAGGTGAGAGAGATAGGACAGAAGGAGAGAGTCTGGTCTGGTCGGCCTCATTCCAGTAAGCTGCCTGGTCCGGTTCAACATAGTTCAGATTCTGACAGGTGTTTGTCCTCCATGATTATCTGTCTCTCAGCACACACTGTCAGACGGTGATCAGGTTTGGCGTTGATGTTGGCAGTAAACGCAGGTTAACCCGTACCGTTGGTGATCGTTGATGAGTTGACACTACGGTGCAGGGAGGGAGGGGAGCTGTAACGGATTTGGAGATAATGTACAATAGCAGCAACAGCTCTGACCATCTGACAGAGAGAGAAAGAGAGAGAGAGAGAGAGAGGCCTTCAGCCAGAGCACAGATAGATACGTCTACACACACACACACACACACACACACACACACACACACACACACACACACACACACACACACACACACACACACACACAAACATACACTCACTCACTCACTCACTCACTCACTCACTCACTCACTCACTCACTCACTCACTCACTCACACCCAACGCCCCTCAACCCCCTCACCCTAAACTCCTGGTTGTGGTTCAAGCGGAGGTCACGTAGTAGCCTGGTCAGAGGAACAGGGGGGGAGGAGGAAGAACACTCGGAGAGGGAAGGGGAGGAGAAAGGTTTTGGGCTAATTCCGCTGGGGGACAATGCCTCCTTTTGTTCCTGTCTGCCTGCCTTATGTCCAGAGGGCTGTCCGGCCTTGCCATGTGATGTCACATGGGCCTGGGCAGGATGAGCCGCCCACCCCCCCACGCCCCACCCCCCACGCCCTGGCCCCAGGCTAAGTTGCATCTCATGCTGCTTTCAAACTTCCCCCGTTCGTATGGCAGCTGAGCTGGGCGTGCCTGGAAATATAATACAGCTACAACCATAGCACACTCTGTTACACCTACACAGAACTCCCCAGGAAACACCTTCACACCTAGCAGAATCTCCCATTGATACACCAGGAGCTCCACACACACACACGCACACACACACACACACACAAAAAAACTTCCAGATATCAAGTGGTGGTTTGGTGGCTCTTCCGTTACTGAATAATAGATTAATCACATTAAAATCAAGTTAATGTAATTAGATTGATAATACTCTACAACATGATTAATTCAAACTGGGATTAGAGGGAGGGGGGGGGGGCGTGACGCTGTGCCATATTGACCCCCCCCAGGCCCCGGTGGTAATAAGGTTATGAATGTAGTCCTGAAAAATTACTTTATTGGCTTTAATAAGGTTTGGAATGTGCACTTTGAAATATGTCATCTTTGGCTGTAGGGTGGTAGTGATGGCGGTATGCGGGATGTTGGAGTTGGAGCAGCATGTAACAGCGGGGAAATGAGATGAGAGACCGGGACACTTCTGCCAGAGAGAGACTCATATTGTTCTGGGACGCGGACCCCCCCCCTGAGACCACCGCCATCAGTTGTCCCTATACTAGGTGTCACTATTGGAGGTATGTAAAGTCCAGATGGTGGCAGCACACATCCCCACCCCCGAGAAACGTCCCAGCTGCTCACACAAGTCACTGTGTCCCACGAGTCCCACGGCACAGGGACACTTCCCATCAGTCTGGAAACGAGGGTCTCCCCCAGCGAGCCCCCCGAGTGGAAATAAAGGTCTGAAACGAAATGAAATGAAACCACTACTCCGCTCAACTCGCTCACAGAGCGCACGGCGGGGTAAAACGCATTTCCTCGTTTCCTTAACGAGCCCCAGCCTCAGTGATACTATTACCCTCACACTATTGGTCGTCATTATCATTCATTACCGTTACCGAGGGGAGCAGTTAAGCCCCCTTATGTAACCCGACAGGGTCTTTACAGGGGCCGCGGCGCACTGCGAACCCTGCCAAGCCAGCTTTTCTAAGGGCTCTATTGTTTTAGGAGGCTTAGAAAGAGCCCCACCATACTGGGGACACACACCGCTCCTCTCATGCCAAAGGGTAGTTTTCCACGGCCGCCCTAAGAGAACACTTCCTCACTTCCTGGTTCCTCATCCACTCCCACCACCCAGGAGGGGTGGGCTAGGGTGTGTGCGGGGGTCTGTTTGGGCGCGGCCGGGACCCCTGTTCACTGTGCATTGACAGTTTTCCTAAAGCTCCCCGCTCTGAAAATGTCCCCCCCCTCTCCATCCAGTTAGCAATGGAACGTTTCATTGAAAGCAGAGGGCAGCAGCTCTCTCTCTCTCGCTCTCTCTCTCTCTCTTACTCTCTCTTATTCTCTTTTCTCTCTCCTTCCTCCCTAGTGATCCAGCACCCCTGCTATGTCATAAACAGGTTCTCCCCCCTAGAGACTCTTCTGAGAGCTGCTCTCTCCCTCCACCCCCCAAACCTGATCTCCCAGGGTGAGAACCACTCACTTGTACGTAGCTCATAGGAGCCGCTGATGCAGACAGATTCACGACAGCCTGACTGAACTTGCAGAGTTAGAGAGGGAGAGAGGATAGTCATTGAGGTGAGGGGGAGGGGGGGGGGGGTGTGATCTGATTGGCTGATAGCCCCAGCCCCTCGTGTATTCTGACCCTCATTGGTGAAAGAGAGTTCCCTTCCGCACGCACGCACACACACACACAGATACACGCATACACACGCGCACACACACGCGTACGCACACACACGCACACACATACTAGTCAAGAGGTAGACCATGGGCTAATTCAGTACCAGGCTCTCATGTTACCGCCTGGGGGGGCGAGGGTCTTACGGGGCGGGGGCGGGGAAGTCTGAGGAAGGGAGGGGGGCGGGGGGGGGGGGGGCGGGGGGGTGGGGGGCTGGGGCTCCGGAGTGGGGGTTGGAGAATGCAGAAAGGAGCAACAGCTTGTGCCTTGGGACTACAGTGGAAAGAAAGTAGTTGCGCGGTCGGCTACGGTCTGAATGAAGCCATGGGAGATGGAAAGGAAATAAGACTCGTTCATCGAAGGAAAGTACGCGATTAGGACCCAGGACGGACCGCCGTGGCTTTGGACAGGAGGGGGAAGGCGTAAAGCCAGAGTAGGAGGAGAGAAGAGAGGTGTTTTGGGGGGAAGTGGAGTGAGGCTTGTTGTTTAGGACACAGATAGATAGACAGACAGAGAACAGACAGACAGACAGACAGACAGACAGACAGACAGACAGACAGACAGACAGACAGACAGACAGACAGACAGACAGACAGACAGATAGATAGATAGCATAGCCTGATAGAGGAGGCGTGCCACTGCCAAGAGTAGCCCACAGGTCGAGAGAGAGAGCGAGACAGGAAGAGAGAGAGAGAGAGAGTAAGAGAGAGAAAGAGAGGAAGAGAGAGAGGGAGGAATGATAAGAAGTGTGGCAAGACTTCTCAACAGCCGAGTCGGAGAGAGAGAGAGACCGCGAGAGAGACCGCGCTACGGGGAGAAGGAGCGAGGGTGAGACCGGCGCAAAAACAAAAAGGCAACCGAAAAGAAGAAGGAAGGATAGAGTGGGGGGAGAGGAGAAGAAACAGAACGACGCGCTGAGCGAGGGGAAATAGAGAGAGAGAGAGAGAGAGAGAGAGAGGAAGAGAGAGAGGGAGAGACCGAGGAGGAGGGGAAGGGGGACAGAGAGAGCAGCAGGAGGAGCGGCATGAGGGGACTGCTGTTGAAAATGCTGTTCTCCTTGATGCTCACCCTCTTTATCTTGGGGACCGTTCTGACCGCCCTGGTCTGGTACGTCTTCAATGACAGGTGAGTCGGACGCGCACCTCGACCCGTCCCCTCCTCCCCACAGGGGCGGGGCAGGTGTGACCGGAGCCTCGTGTTTTTTGGGCTTTTGAAGCCGGGTCCAGCCCCGGCAACAGATGTGGAGTATTCTGTTGTGTTGCGAGAGTGAAATCCGAGATGTGACCGAGGTTTTTTTTTCCACTCTTTCTTCTCGTGCGTTGGCGGTTAGGCTGCCCCCGGTCTCTGACCCTCATCACAAGGCTGTGGTGGTACTGTGGACAGAGAGAGAGGGAGAGAGAGAGAGAGAGAGAGAGAGAGAGGGAGAGAGGGAGGGGGAGAGAGAGAGAGAGAGAGATGCTGTCCCCTGCTTCTTTTTGTGGCTTAACCTAAAATCTAATTGCTAAAAAACCCCACAAAAAACATGATTTATTGTTTACTGTTGAACTTCACAAGACTGCTGCTTATGTTCCAGTTATAGTCTGTTGAAAAACGTTCTCTTCTTGGCCATCACCAACAGATTTTCTATAGCAGAAGTGCCTCATTTTATAAGAGTGCTGTATTATATTGTCCTAAACACATGGATGTGTTCAAATAACACAACATTTGTTGTTATTGCATCTATTCTAACAGTGTTTATACGCAAGTCATAACATAAACTAATTCCACAGAGAAGCGTCTGATTAACGCTGTCACCATCTTCACCGTCTCCTAAATTTGTAGTTGAGGAGTTAGAGATAAACATCATGTTTATACCAGAGGTCCGTGTGGAGACATCTCACGCTGTGAGGAAAACATCTCATGACGAATGCTGTGTTTGTTTATTTGCAGCGTGTATGACACTGAAACTTGAGAGCCTGCTAGAACAACCTGTACAAAGCTAGCAGTCGTAGCCTACTCCTTGATCGGTCACTCTAGCCGATGATCACTCACTGGGTTATGTTGACCACGAAGTTCCGCTGATGACAATATCCTCCATAATCTTAATCCACATTGAATTAATAAACTACTGTATACACCCTCTATATGTAGTAGCCTATGTTTGTCAAACCTGTCTAAGATGCCTATTAATAATGTTCTGTTGAGAACACACATGAAGTAATTTTCTTTGTGCACTGATTCTAATTCTGTAGTTTTAACCCTGTCTTTGGTATTCTTATTAGATCACACAGAATGGAGTTATTATTTTTATTTTTAGTATTCATGGCGTCTCAGTTAATTCGTGGCGGTCACTTAGGGGGACTTTACCATGCTCTGGAATGTGTGTTGTTGGCTTTCACGGTTGTTGGGTTTTCGTCTCACTCTGTCTTCTCTCTCACGTCTTCCGTCCCTCCTGTCCGTCTCTGCTCGTAGCGATGTCGGGCCTCGCGGTCACCACCCCCCCCAGAGGAACGCCGGACTGGACGCGTCTGGGACATGCAAGGGCTGCAGGTGAGAACTGACCCCCCGGCTGCCAAAGCCCAACATACACTGTTCAGCATCCTTGTCACCTGTCTTTGCCGTTAACACACGTCATAACTGCTGTATTGCTGTGTGTGTGTGTGTGTGTGTGTGTGTGTGTGTGTGTGTGTGTGTGTGTGCGCGTGTGTGTGTGTGTTTTTGTGTGTGTGTGTGTATGTGCGTGCGTGTGTGTGTGTATGTGTTTAGGGACAACATCATAGCCAGGGCGGTGCAGCGTTACTCTCACAGCTGGAGGAAACAGGAGGACAATTTCAAAAAGTTTAGGTGACACCAAAATACACACACACACACACACACACACACACACACACACACACACACACATACACACACACACACACACACACACACACACACACACACACACACACACACAGACACACAAACACTGCAAAACTGACCCTTTCAAACCAAAGAAATAGCAAATAGCGCTATCTGCAGGTGCATAATGGGCTCATTTGGTAGAGAACAGGGAACACAACTCTGTGTACACACACAGTACAAGCCTCCTTCAAAACAGAGGAACAGACCGTGGAATCTCCACGCTGTTTGTGGCACATAAGTCATGGTCATGTGAACTTACAACACAGTCAAGCACCTGACTTCCTGCATCTGACTGGCCATGCCAAGAATTGCCTCAGAATTGCAGAAGCTTAACAACACAAGAGTACTTCATGAATTGACGCTTGAAAGGAATGACGCTCAGAACAATTAATTGTATTTGACTTTAATTTAAATAATAAAAACGTTTTCGTTGACATTTACTCATGCTTCACACAGGGCTTCATCTTCATTCTGAAGATGATGAAGATGTTGTAGAACCCTCAACTGCATTTGTCATGTATCAAGTTGAAATTAATGTTTGGAATAATCTGTGGTAATGAATGTGGTGGTGGTTCCAGATCTCTGCTGAATAGGTGGTGCCAAGGGGTCACCAAGGCTGTCGTCACCCAGGCCAACACGCCGCTGGGGTCGAAGCTGGTGTACGACGGCGAGAAGAGGAAACCCCTCCAGGTGACCCCTGACCTCTTCAGCACGTTTGCCAAGGTTCGCCCATCTCTGGGGGGTCCCCTAGATCGTCGGTGTGGGTGGGTGCATGTTTCTAAGAATGAGGGTGCCATGACGCTCGTGTGTGTGTGTGTGTGTGTGTTTACAGGACCATCCATTCGTAAACTCTACGTGGGAGACGTGTTCTGTTGTTGGGAATGGGGGGATTCTGGCCAATAGCAGCTGCGGACAGAAGATTGACTCTGCTGACTTCGTTATCAGGTGTATAATCCTTTCCTCCACGTATCTGTTTGTCTAAAACATAATAACCATCAATGACTTCATAATGTACCGTCTCATTTGTCCAAAATTCTTGTCCTCCTGTCCTTTGTCCCGCCAGGTGTAACCTACCTCCCCTGGAAAACGGCTTTGAGAGAGACGTGGGGAACAGGACGGACCTCGTGACGGCCAATCCCAGCATCCTCCTGGAGAAGTGAGTGACGCCCCGGGTGGGGGAGGCGAACTCGTCCGGGGCGAAAGCGTGTCCTCCTCCCGTCTCGCTCCGCGGGGCGGGCGTCTTGTCTTTGTCTCTTTGTCTCACCTCCTGTCCTCTGCGTCTCAGGTACGGCGGTCTGCTGGAGCGCCGGCGTCCGTTCGCCGAGAGCCTGCGCGGCTATGGCGACGCTCTGGTGCTGCTGCCCGCCTTCTCCTACGGCCACAACACGCCCGTGTCCCTGAGGGCCCTCTACACCGTCCAGGACTTCGACAGCCCCTCCCGGCCCGTGTTCCTCAACCCGGCCTACCTCCAGAGCCTGGCCCGGTTCTGGCGCTCCCAGGGCCTGCGGACCGTCCGGCTCAGCACGGGCCTGATCGTGGCCAGCCTGGCGCTGGAGCTCTGCGCCAACGTGCACCTGTACGGGTTCTGGCCCTTCAACCAGCACCCGGACGGGCGCCGGCCGCTGACCAACCACTACTACGACGACAGGCAGGCCAAGAAGACAGTCCACGCCATGCCCGCCGAGTTCGACCACCTGCTGAAGCTACACACCCTAGGAGTGCTCAGGATACACCTGGGGGAGTGCGCGCCGAGCGCCAGGTAGGCACGGACCGCCGCTCGAACCAAGCGCACGGCATCTGGCGCGGCGGCGGCGCACTCCAAGCCTCGCCAGGAAAGGCTTATCCAGTCATCACCGCATCGCTGTTACAATACAGTATGTCCCCCATGTTAGACTAAACAGATCTGTGCTACAGGTCCGCCTGCAGCACAGAGAGTTTATGTACGCAGGAGCAAGGTGCATTGTGGGTCTTGGAGTTTCTGCCGTGCAGCTCTGTCTCCAGGCACATTATTTGCACTGAGCCCAAATCCCGGTAATACTACAGTGAGAAATATGAATTATAATGAAATGGATAGATGTATTGCACTATACACCATGTACTGTATATATATATATAATAGTATTTATTATCATGACTTTTCCAGCTGGAATCTGGTGATTTTTTGTTCAGGTGGGAGGGGGCAGCTCTAGTGATCAAGCTAAAATGTATCCTGAGATCTGCAAACTGGGGCAGTTCCCGAATGTGAATGGCGGCGGCCATATAAAGTTCACCGTTTGAAGCCTTTTAGAAAAGTCAGTTGAATGTACAGTTGAGTATGCTGAAGTATATCATATACCTCTCTAATTGGACAATCTTACTATCCTAGTTTTTATATTCAGACTCGTTTTTATGTCAGTGCCACTTCAGTGACTGAATATGAATTTGAATATGGTACATTATTAAATAGTGGGTACTGAGGCCTTCCATATCAGCGGGTCGTAAAATAGTTCTCTAGCGACAGGTCTCTTGAGCAAGGCCGATGTTTAGAAGTCAACTTGTCTAAGATAGCCCGCTTTATGCTTTCCTCATAACAAGCGGATGTTACATTTCTGTTGTGGTTCTCGCCGTGTCCATGTGACGGTACTCGATGTGGCCCAGGTCTCAGCCTCGGGCCCCAGACTCCCTGCTGGGTCTGCATGCTCCTCCACACCCTCTCTGGGGCCGCTGCCCTGGGGCCCCTGGCCCCCTATGCCCTATGGGGGCCCCACATGGGTCTCAGAACAAGGCCCCCAACAGAGGAGGAACAGGAAGAGACAGGGGGAGGTGACAGTTGTAAACATTTATGGTGAGTTCCCCTTAAAAGGGTTACCGGGGTAACCAGTACAGCGCGGTCAAAACCCCTGTTTTTTGTTTTTCTGCGCTGCTCACTGTGACCTTGGTAGCTTGGTAACAGTTACAACATCACAGCGACAAGTGTAAAACCGCAGGGTTTGGGGGGAGGAGTGAAGGGCAGATGGAGGCGTGTCCTATGCTCCAATAATGGTTTACATGCAGGGCTGAAAATTAACACCCACCCCGGCCAAATGCAGGTAAAATTTCTAATTGGCTACTAAATTTCGGAAGGCTATCTGGAAAAAATATATACTTGGCCGGTAGATTTTTTCATCTACAGTCCCCTTGGCAGGTGACTCACCGTGAGCCAGAAAGTTAATTTTCACCCCTGTTTACATGTCATTGGCTGTAGGCCTACTGTAGATGCTGAAGTCAACTACAGTAGAACCCAGGGGTGACAAGTGTATGTCAGTGAAAACTGACTTGTTGAGTGAGTCACACTCTTGTGTAGTCAAGTGGTACAGTAGCCGGAGCTTTAATGCAATCACCAATATTGCCTTAACAATGCTGATGTTGCCAGTCTTACTTCCATTAAATTTGTCATCTCAATGCTGTTCTTGGTGGTGCGCGCTGGTCTCTCGGTCAGTAAATCTTTTCCCAAGGTCTGTTGGTGAGCCAACAACAGTTCACTGTGAAATCATGTGAATATCTCAGATTATTTGAGAATGAACAGTTGTGAATAATGCTGTCGATTCAGTGAATAAACAAGCTTACGCAAAATCATCACGGACTCAGTGATTTGCTTGACTGATTCAGTTCATCAATCAATCAATCAAAGCTTTATTTGTATAGCGCATTTCATACCCAGAGGCAAGTTCATGTGGTTTGAGAACCATATCCACTATCTGTCCGGCTGTTGTTCTGACCAGCATCAACGACTAGAAGGTTCTTTCGTTGTTAACCAGGTCCAGTGACAGAGAATGTCTAGTTGGTCTTACCATGTTTTGCACTGTCTGGATATCCAGTGGGCTAGGTTTGAAACATTTTTGATTTACAGACTATTTACATTCTGAGAATGTACAATCTAATATGCACATTTGATGTATGGTATAATAATGATATCCATTAGAATAATTTATGTCATTGCTTTTGTTGTTAGGACCATCTTCCTTATTGTCATTACCTACTGTCACTATCACTACAGTACATCTGATATGATTATCAAAATACTTATTCTAACCCAGATAGCAAGCGGATGTGTAATGATTCTGGGCCATATATGGGCCGGAACTAAGCCACAAGGGCCAGATCTGGCCTGTATATGGCCCAGATCCGCTTGCTATCTGGGAAGCTACAATTCTATAACCCTTCATGTACTTTACTGTATGTGAAGTGGTGTCCTGTAAGATCAGTGACCTATACATTACTGAGCCGTACCTTCCAATCCAGCAGGACATCTGGTCTTTGTCTGCCACGGGCAATCCCACTATTACCAGCCCGACCAGACACGCTAACATCTGGGTGCTGTTCGTCTGGGCTGTGGGCAGAAAACCAGCCAGGGTACACAAGGAGGGCATCGGTTCAACTCTGCCTTCTTCCATGCCCCAAATGTACAGTATGGCATTATCTATAGTGGATGCCATGTCCATAAGGACATCAGGGGTGGTTACTGGCTGTGCATTTAGTCAGTTAAGACATCGACAGGGGAAAATACATTAAGTTTTCTTTTAGAGGTCGGCCATTAATAGTGGCCTCATAGACGGATCATGAAAAAATGGGCCCTTGGGCCTGGGTGTGTAGAGGGGACCCCCTCTCTACCAACTCCCCCCCACCCCCCTACAGCCTCCGCCAAAATACTGTTGTTCTCATCATCTGTTTTCTTTTAAAAACTGGAAATGCATGGAACCTGCTGTAAAGCATCTGACTGCCTTGACTCTTTTTCTTTTCGGATCTTTCGTTTTGCTGCTCCGCTTAATATTTGACGGTGCTCCATTTTACATGTACGGCTCTTTGTCAAGATCAAACAGATTGAACCAATTGACCTTGTGACCTGCACCTGTGTGATCTGTCTCGAATTCACAAACTTTAATAGTGCCCTCTATAGATTAGTTTTATAGCCTACTCTTTATCTATGGAAAGGTAGCCTACATTCCCACCCATTAGATGAAAGAGTAGACTATAGAAAATATGTAGCCCACACAAGCTTCTCTCTTTTTTTAAAAGACGTGGGCCCCTATGAACTGTTCAAAATATTAATGTTTTTTTTTATGTTTGTGTAAGGAATCTCACCCTAAATTTCTATCGGTGTCCCTGCAACAAGAAATGCAAAGAGCCCCCTGAGGTCTTGGGCCCCTGGGCCTGGGCCCTGTAGTCCCGTTCAGTAACAGTCTTTGGGTTGCCTCCCAGAACATGTTGATGAAATTCCATTGTGTCGGATGTGACCAGATTGTAACTCCAGCTGCTGCACTGAGCTCAGCCCCCCTCCCACTCGCCTTCCCCAGGGAGTTTTTTTATTTGAGGGGAATCACACAGCATCACAAAACCCACACACATCATTCCATTTCAACACAATCCACGGCACTTTAGCTGCTCATTCGAAGAGATCTGCAGCAGAAAACGTTGAGGCGTGGAAGGAGTTCAGTCTTTTCATCAGTCATATGTACAATTGCTTAAAATCATAATATTATTTTGATATTTTATCTAGAATTCATGTCATGTGACATTTATATTTTAGAAAGATATGATCAATGTGTGTGATAGTGTAACGTACAGTACATAGGCCAAAAATACCCAGCTGTAATGGATGCTTGTATCAGCTTTGCTCTCATAAGTATGAGATGTCATCTTTAGCCACCAGGCTCTCTACTGAGGACAGCTGAGGCCCCATGGACAGACATGTTCTCGTCACATTTAGTAACGCGCAAGTCTGGCAAACCTGAACAAACATGACGAGACCACAGAGATGAAGACTGACAGGTCTGTCTGCCCTCCTGGGTGTGACGCAGTGACGCTGCAGGTCAGATCCTGTCCCGTCGCGATGGAACAAGGATTACAACTGCATCTACAGGGTCCATGTCACTCTCTTGTTCTTCTGTCACTTGGCTGTACAACAAAAACCAGACAGACAGCAGGGAGACAAGTACGCCTCGTTTATTTTCTTAGCAAAATATCTCTCTCAACATGCATTTTGAATTTCTTAATCAAACCTAAAAAAAAAGAAAAATTGTAGATGGCGGAGGATACCAGAATGGCACTCTGAGAAACGCAAAAGGCATAGAAAAACATACAAATACAAATTTGAAATAGGGCATGTTCCAAAAGTGCTGCTGGCTTACTGTATGATACAATTCCCAAAGGGCGACATTAAGAAGGGAAAATAAAAAATTATATATCTTCCCTGTATATAACAGAGTTAAACCACATAGACAACAGACGCATGCTAAGGACCTGGAATCCCTGAGGGGATCCACTTTATAGGACATTACTTGATAGTTAAGAGTAGAAATTGAATCTTTTCTGAGTCTGACATCAACGTACAGAGATGATTCAATACAATTTAGCACTGCCAGCTCCCACATTGTCAGACTAATGAGAGCCTACTAGGCCAATCAGAAACCAGTATGTCTCCTGCTGTCATAAGAAGGGCTGGGAAAGTGTTTCTGACGTTTTGCTGAATAACCTTGTCTCCAAGCTCCGCCCCCAATCACCAAACAGCCTCGTACCCCCGATGCTGCCAAGACCATAAATGAATAGCGCTCTGCTCAGAATACACTAGTGTGTGCGTGTGTGTATGAGAGTGTGTGTGTGTGTGTGTGTGTGTGTGTGTGTGTGTGTGTGTGTGTGTGTGTGTGTGTGTGAGAGACAGTGAGAGAGAGTAAGAGAGTAATCAAGTAAATTGAACCAAGGCGCTGATTTGATGTTTCTTCAGCAAAAAGTGATTCTCTCTCTACACTCGTAAAGAGGCCCATGCTAAAAGATAGGGGTGGTCCAACGGGACCATGCTGAACTGAGGTTTGGAAGAATGCCACAATTCACACAAACACACACATGCACGCACACACGCACACACACATCCCACACACACACACGCACGTCACATCCAAACCACACTGGAGCCGTGAGGTACCCCAGACTGTACTCATTGGGCTGAGATGTGGACCAGATGTCTTTCACACAGGAGGACACTCGAAACTGGAGATGGTCCTTCTTGAGCGTCCGCTCAAGAACATACAGTCAGAATTGAAAGACACTCTCTCTCTCTCTCTCTCTCTTCCCCCCCCCCCCCCCCCCCACACACACACACACACTCTCTGTCTTTTCAAAGTAGCACAGCATACTTTGGAAAGTAAATAAGCCAGATGGAAAAGCCTTGTTTTCTCCTGGGCGGAATTTAATGAGGGCTGATCGCCATGGAACAAAGAGAAGAGGAGATTGACATGTTCTCTAAATCACCTTCAGCTTGCTGAGGTCAGAGGGGAGTCCAGAGTGTCCTGGCCAATCACAGGAGGACTTGGGCTGATTCTTGCCTGTCTGGACTGGGCTGCTTTATCGCCTTAAGCCTGTTCAGAGCAGACACTAAGTTGCGCTGTATAAAGGGATGCCTTAGGGAGAACATGCAAGAAGGTTACTTCCTGTCATGCATTTGAATTTTTATGAACATTAGTTATCTACACTTGTACTATGACAGTGACAAATGCTTTCAGAAGAGAGCAAGAGAGAGATCAGACAATTGGTGTCATGAGTGCTTTGAGCATCTGGAAAGACCCTATGGAAAAAGCTCTGAAAATGAGGGGTCAGGAAAGCATTTGAGATCTGTGGACCCAGAATAAATAGGGCTGCGAATAGAACGGTTATCTATTTGGAGCTACCGTTGGGCAAAGCTTCAAGTGATCTGGCAGTTTCTCCTCGTACCCTGGACCTGCCCAGTTCTTCCAAACACATCTGTTGAGCAGCACTTCTCATGGCAGCTTAGACAGGGAGAGAGGTTTATAGAAAGAGGCCCTGGGGTTTGGAGCATAGACACATACAGCTACATACATCTCACCATACATGGATCATTCTGGCAAGTATTCTCATATAGTTTCTTTTCTTTACTTTAAATACATGATGTACAGTAGGCTACAGCTTCCCATTGTATGAAAATATATCTTCTTTTTTACAATTTGAAGGCAATGGAAAAAAACGACAACTTTATAGCAAATGATCTAAAACAAACATTAATATCCTCGTTTGAAAATCTTTATTGAAAAAAAAAGAAAGAAATTATTATAGAAAATCACCACTGGTCTGGACCCAATTCTACCTCTACCACATTAGATTCTCAAAACACATCAAATCATGCGTACAGTACACATACAGTAATACAAAAAAGAGTGACTCTTACAAAACATACAAAGGATTGAAATTCATTTCTTTTCGGGCGGGACTATGGCCACAGTATTCCTTGGCAAAGCTACAAGACGACTTGGCTGCATAGACATGCGATATCTTGGCAGTGATGCCGTCATCACTCAGACAGTGTTTGGTCTCGCTATATTCATGGGCGTTAAGAACCGGGAGATCAAATAGGCAACTGAACCTGGGTGAAAGTTGTCGTTTTCATAGCAGCCTCTTAATCTCTCATTAAGGAAGACTCGTATAAAGAAATAACTGATATTGCCATTGGTAAAGGAATACTGCAGCAGGGGAGGAGCTGATATTACTACCCACTAGTCACTACTCCTCCGCAAAAGATCCAACAGATGAAAATAACATACCACTAGGGGGCACTCAACACAAGGCAGATGTAACACCAGTTGAGCTCTGCGCGATCTGTATCATAGTTTTTGAAGAAGCAGATACAAACTATTACACAGAGTCAATAAAGTGAAGGTAGTGCAGGTACAGAGGTGAGATGTAATGTTTCTTTTAAGATATTATGTCAATTATTTCAAATGTAGATAATATTAGCCTAATCAGTCTCTCCTCAGTCGTTGTATCAGTTCCTGACCTGAAGTTGGTGTGACACTGTTGATCCAACACAGAACACATGAAGCATCCAACACAGATTCAAAAAGTCACAAAGAAACAAAACAGACTTTGACCAGACAATAGACAGAGAGAAAGACAAGACACCGTTGATGACAGGACGTTTTAAAGAAGGGGATTGCATTATGAAGTAATTGCATTTGAGTCTTTGCTTTAGGCTGTCCAAGCATTATGATGTAATTGCATTCTATTGCTATTGCATTATGCAATTATGAACTTCCATTTTGGGCTCATTGCATTATGATTCCTTGAATAATGATGTCCATGAACTGAGATGCCAATTGTGCAAAAATCATAAGGTTATTTTGATAACAATCAGGGTTTATGAAGATAATTACTTTTTTGTGTTTTCAATTTCTCCACAAAAAAATCCATAGGAAGACTGAAATGACATTAGGATACCTGAGGCCATGAATGTGTTTGGGGTTTGAGGTACAAAACACAAAACAACAGACGTTTTCAGCTTGTTTGCGTCTAATTAAATTCTAGACTTACAAAAACTGAATCTGCTGCTGACACATAAACACATCATCTTCTCCAGCTAGTGGGATTCTTTCATTCAAGGCACTAAAATGTTGTTAAGATATCAACGCCAAAACCCTCCCAAACAAAGACGGCCCTCTCTTAAACACAAACTGAGCAATGGGTGATGGAGGCTTAGAGAGCTGTGTATGTATGTGTGTGTTTGTGTGTGTGTGTGTGTGCATGACTGTGTGTGTGTGTGTGTGTGTGTGCATGTGTGCATGTGTGCCTGTGTGTGTGTGTATGTGTGTGACAGGGGGTCAAATCCACACAGAGGGCTTCCCCTCCCCCGACCGGCTACTGCTGCTGTTGCTGCTGCTACCCCCCTCGCTGCTCCCCCTCCGCCCGTGTTTGGGGCGGAGCTTGCGCTCCTTGTGGGGCGGGGCCGGCGGCGGGCGGGGCTGAGGCTGCGCCTGGACGATGTTGCTCTGGGGCTTGTCGTCCTGCCCCTCCCCCAAACGCTCCTCGGCCCGATGCTGCTGACTGTAGGCCTGGATGGCGGCCTCCAGTTGCTCGTGGGCGTGCTGGATCATGTCCTTGTTGAGCGCCACGCGGGCCTCGCCCCCCGTGGGGAAATTGTCCTCGTTGCTGCCGAACTGCTGCTGCTCCTCCTGGGCGATGTTGGCGCGGTTCTGCTTGCACGCCATCTTGGCGTTGCTCAGGTCCGTGTAGGGGATCTGCTCCGGCTTCACCACGATGTTGTAGCCGGGCGGCGCCGATGGCGTGTTCCAGGAGAACGGGTAGCCCACGTAGTCGGCGCCGCCGCCCACTGCCAGGCCTTCGCCGGGGCCCCTGTCCTCGGGGCCCGGCCCCCCCACGGAGCCCTCCCCGGCGGCGCCGTTGGCCGCCAGCAGCCCCAGCTGGTACTCGTCCTCCGGGGGCGGCTGGCGGCGGCGGCGAAGGATGTCGCAGATGGAGCCGACACCCAGATGGAGCATCTCCCACACGTTGAGGGCGAGGCAGAGCACGGTGACTCCGTACATGATGCGCAGGAAGATGGTCTTCTCCGTGGGCCGCGACACGAAGCAGTCCACGCTGTGGGGGCAGGGCTTCCGCTGGCACACGTAAACAGGCGCCACGCGGAAGCCGTACAGCAGGTACTGGCCCGCCAGGAAGCCCGCCTCCAGCGCCGTGCGCGTCAGCAGCTGCAGCACGTAGATACGCATCAGGCCCTCGTCGCGGATGCGCCGGCGCCCGTCGTGGCGTACCTTGGGCTTGGGCGTGGGCGCCAGAGGGTCGCGCGGACGCTTCGGGGGCTCGATCTCGGGCACCTCGTAGATCATGGGGTCATCCTCCTGGTCGTCTTGCTCCTCCTCGATGCCCCGGTGCTGCCGCGCGCCGAAGCACATCTTCCTGGGCCTCCGGTGGGTGTAGCCGCCTCCCCCCGCCGATCCGGCGGCGGGGCAGGCGCCGGCCACGCCCCCCTTGGCCTCCTCCTGCCGGGCGATCTTCCCAACGGCGTAGCCCATGTACATGAGGGACGGCATGGCCACCAGGATGATCTGGAAGACCCAGAAGCGAACGTGGGAAAGCGGCGCGAAGGCGTCGTAGCACACGTTCTCGCAGCCCGGCTGGCCGGAGTTGCACACGAACTTGCTCTGCTCATCGTAGTAGATGGACTCGCCGCCTACGGCGGTCAGCACGATGCGGAAGACGATGAGGACGGTGAGCCACAGCTTCCCCACGAAGGTGGAGTGGTTGTGGATCTCCTCCAGCAGGCGCGTGAGGAAGCTCCAGCTCATGGCGTCGCCGGACAGTGGGGACGACAGGGTCCCTCGATGGCCTGCTCACAGACTCTGCACATCGGACGGAGAGAAGGACGGAGAGAAGGATGGAGAGAGGGGGGGGGCAGAGAGAGAGTGGGGGGGGGGGCAGAGAGAGAGGGGGGGAACAGAGAGAGAGAGGGGGGGGACAGAGAGAGAGGGGGGGGGCAGAGAGAGGGGGGGGCAAAGAGAGAGAGGAGGGGAGGCAGACAGAGGTGAAGAAGGTGGAGATGGATGAAGAAAGATGAGATATGGAGAAGGGGAGGAGAGGAGGAAGAGGATATATTAAGGAGGATCACAGGAAGTACTTTTCTGCCTGACTAAAAATCACAGGGAGATCAAAAAATCTTTGTGACATCTTTTCAGAAAAGCTGATGAACGAAAGGGTTTCACCGCATACTGTAAGTGGAGATAGCAGATTTAGAAGTTGGCTGCTTCTTAAAATTCACCAGCAGACATGAGTAAGAAATAGATAAATTACATCCATAAAAACAAGTTTTCTCTCTTAAGGAGCACTCAGGCTAGGATTGAATAGGCTAAACTATTCACATTCTAATCTATTCCTTCTCAGTTGAGGACCAATTTAAAGGCGATTATATCTTTCCAAATTGATGACAAGCCACGTACTGTATATTATGAATTATATATATCAGAATCTCTTTCAAAACAGAAGGCCGATAAGCATTTTCGATTTGATCCACATCACCCCCTGTTTAACCTGCCACTGCTGTACACCCCCTGGCCTTGTTGGGGGGGGGGCCTGGGTGGGTGGAAAGGATATCACTGTACAGTATAAAAGCCATTCAAACAAGAGTACAGTGAGGCGGAGCAGGAATGGTCTCAACCGGGCCTGTGCTATCACAGAACACGCATGCTTTGTATATGACCCCCTCTCTCTTTTACAGGAAGTAAACCCTCTTACAGATCCCTCTGCCGTGTGAGGACTCTATAGGCCACGTATGGATGCATCCTGTTGTGATGTGTGTATTGTTGTGGGGAAGAGAGAGGGAGATAATGCCTAATATGTAGGTTAGCTCCCGGCTCCGGGGCGGTCCGACTGAACCAGCAGAACCAGCAGGTGGGCCGGCTCAAACCATCGGAGCAGGGACCCACATTAGCCCGACCACCGGAGCAGAACCTGGCACTCCTCCCCCTGAGGGAGGGGGGGGGGGTGCGGCCGGTGAGGCTGGTCTGGAGGTGGTGAGCAGGTGTCCCCGGACAGGTTGCAAACCGCAGAGCGTGACACCTCCGCAGCTAAAAAAATCACGAGAGCTCTCTATAAAACATGCCTGGTATTGATCACTCTGACCATATAAGGACATGAATTAGTTGGACACGGTAAATTCCCGGAATGTGGTTGCGTGCTGGTTTCGGTTACGAGTACGTGCGTGTGTGTGTGTGTGTGTGTGCCTCTGTGTGTGTGTATGCGTATGGGGTGTGATTCATGCCAGCGTAACAAACACTCAGTGCTTTCGCCGCCTGCATTGCGTGTATAAAGGTACTTTGGCGAGCTGATTAATAGGCGTGCATATACGCACGCGTTACGAGTCGCTCGCATTCTCAGAGGGTGACGTGTAAAAAGTGCCGTGCCATGCATGTAACGTTTTCACGCTCGTGTTAAGTCAGCGGGCACTAGAAGCTGCGAGCGGGGCTCATTTGTCCATATTGAATAAAAGTTAAGAATATTTATTTGCACTCAATCAAATTCCAGGACCCTCCTTGCATAACTTTTCCTAGATATGTGTCGTTTTATCTCCACTATCGCTACATTTTCAAATAAGAGCGCTCATCATCAACTGGTGCTGACGGTGCTGCAGCGCCCTCTATTGACAAGAAACACGTGTATCTGAACATTTGTTTTAAATTGCGAAGAAAGAGTCATTCAGATATTAGGCTTTATTAAAAACAAGTTGCTTAACATGTGCGAATTCCATTTATTGAGAATGCATTACCAATTGGCAGGGACGAGATTAGAACCAGCTATGATTTAAAGGCAACTGACCTTACACGTGCGGCCGCTAAAACGTCTGCTGCGCTAGCAAGGCACTGGCACGTTTGACACGTCGCTATGCAATTTCTGCACACATTACAAGGCGTACGTACATACGTACATCTATGATTTTACCAAACTGTCATGTGTAGTGTTGGTGTCGCATATGTGAGGCGCATCTAACCTGTAGTGTTGCCGTCACGCACACGATGCGCAATACGTGTAAACAACATGTGCACAGCGTCTGCGTTACAGGTACGTTACAGCTATGAGACGTCTATCTCTCCATTGTTTGTCAATGGAATTTATACACGTGCGTTTAGACGTTTGATGTCATCGCGTCTTCTTAAGTAGGCGCAAGTCAAGCGTTTCAGTAGGGTGTGCTGGCACTAATCACACCCCATAGTATGCGTGCATGTGTGGTGTGTGTGTAGGTGTGTCTGTGTGTGTGTGTGCATTTGTGTGTTTAGTGCAATTTGAAAAGAGGTTTGAACAACTAAGACACTTCAGTGCCTTGGAGATTATGTAGGCTACTATCCACAGAACAGGGAGTAATTGTACATGAGCCTCGACATGTGGCCTATCACGAGGAGAGACAGAGGAGAGATGATGCCATGTCCTGCACGCCTCTCACGGTTTATCAGCGCCCAGACACCTGCTAAGTTTTCCTCTGCTTTTGCTGCCGCCCAAAACACCAGGGCAGGTGAGGTGCTGTCATCAGACCCAGAGGAGCTTATGTCCGTGTTCAACTCCACCTGCCATTCTGTTCTGGACTCTATTGCCCCTCTCAAGATGAAAAAGCCCAAACCCAAGGCTGTGGCTTGGCTAAATGAGACCACCAGAGCAGAGAGGAGAGCATGGAGACAGGCTGAGCAGAGGTGGAAGAAAGATGGCCTGCAGGTCTCTCTTGAAATACTGAGGGACAGACAGAAGAGCTACCACAGGGTGGTTAAAGCAAAGAGAGCCAAGTACTTTGCTAGTCTAATTGCAAATGCTCCAAACTCCAGAATTTTATTCAGAACAATCAATTCTGTTGTTTGCCCTCCTACTACTGCTATCCAGGATGCATCCCCTACAAAGTGTGATGAGTTTCTGTCCTTTTTCTCAGAAAAGGTCGACGACATCAGAAGAAACATCCCACCCTCCACCCGGGACCTAGCTGTTACTCTGAGATGCTCATCCACCTTCTCCGTGTTCAGCTCCATCTCCCTCTCATCCCTCTCCAAGATGGCCGCCGCTTTGAGACCAGCCACGTCCCCTCAGGACCCCATCCCTGCCCCCCTCCTTAAGGAGGTTTTTGAGGCAGTTGGTCCTCACATCCTGTCCATCATCAACTGCTCCCTGGCCACAGGTATCGTTCCATCATGCCTAAAAGAAGCGGTGGTCCAGCCCCTTCTTAAGAAAGCCAGCCTAGATCCCACTATCCCCAGCAACTACAGACCCATCTCAAAATTACCATTTCTGTCAAAGCTGTTAGAAAAGGCTGTCCTCAGTCAGCTGCAGCCTTATCTCCAACACAACAACATACTGGAGAAATTTCAGTCCGGATTTAGGGCCGGCCACAGCACCGAGTCTGCCCTCTTGAAGGTGTTAAACGATCTACTCCTCATCGTTGACTCAGGGAAATGTGCTGCACTGGTTCTCCTGGATCTCAGTGCAGCATTTGATACTATAGATCACACCATCCTCCTCGACCGCCTCCAACAGGGGGTTGGCATCACCAACACAGCCCTGTCCTGGTTCAAGTCCTACCTCAACAACAGGACCTTTTCAGTGAATATAGCCAACCATTCATCCTGCCGTGTCAACCTCACCTGCGGGGTCCCTCAGGGCTCAATACTGGGTCCCATCCTTTTCTCCATCTACATGCTGTCCCTCAGCCAAGTCATTCATCGCCATAAGATTTCCTTCCATTGCTACGCAGACGATACTCAAATCTATCTTCCACTCAGGGCAGACGATCCCTCTGGGCTGGACCGTCTGAAGGACTGCTTGCGGGACATAAAGGAGTGGATGTCACAAAACTTCCTGCAGCTCAATGACACCAAGAGTGAAATCCTTCTGATCGGCAACTCCACCTCGATCAGTCAGATCAGAAATAATCTAGGACGTTTGTCCACCCTTGAAAAATCCCACGTCAGAAACCTTGGGGTCATATTTGACACAGACCTCAAGTTTGACAAGCAAGTGAGATCTGTGGTGCAATCCTGTTCTTTCCAACTGCGCACAGTATCCAAAATCAAGTCCTTCCTCTCCTCCAGCGACCTACGGAGGGTCGTACTAATGCTCATCTTCTCCAGACTGGACTATTGTAATGCCCTTTATGCCGGGGTCACCGACAAGACCATCCACAGCATGCAGCTAGTCCAAAATACCGCTGCCAGGCTGGTGACAGGCACTAAGATGAGGGAACACATTTCTCCTGTCCTCTCCTCCCTTCACTGGCTCCCTGTGAAGCGCAGAGTGAAATTCAAGATACTTACATGTCTTCAAAGCCCTCAATGGTCTCGCCCCAGCTTACATCAAAGATCTCCTGGACCAACCTACCAACTTCAGGCCTGGTCGCCAGCTCAGATCTGACAACCAGATGACCCTGAAGGTCCCACGGTCAAAACTTGTCACAAAGGGAGACCGTGCATTCTCTGTGATGGCACCTGGGCTATGGAACAAGCTTCCTCTGAACATCAAGTCCGCCACCACCCTGGACTCTTTTAGAGCACAGCTTAAAACTCACCTCTTTGTCACAGACGATCTATAATTTATGTCCTTGTCTTGTATCTTAAATGTAGTTTCATTTTGTGTCTCTGCAGTCCTTTGTTTTTGTTTGTCTCTTTTTGTACCCGGGCTGCGCCCCGGGCTGATGTAACAGTTGGTTGGGGGGCGCATTATAAATAAAAATAACATAACATAACATAACATGGGCGCTTTCCGCCTGAAATTGAAATTGCAGGAAACAGTAAGCAGTATAGGACAGTTTAGAGGGCCTTTATTTTGAAATGTCACATCAGAATGTCCTGAAAATCACTGGGTGACACCGTGAGGTGGTCTACTAGTACTCTGAAGTGGAAGTGTTGAGGCATTATGGGCGGTCTTCTTTTAATCATAATCTGAAATTGCAGGAAACAGTAGATTGTATAGGACAGTTTAGAGGTCTTTTATTTTGAAATGCCACACCAGAATGTTCTGGAAATCACTGGGATATACCCAGAGCCAGGAGTGGTCTGCTAGCTCTCTGGATTGGAGAAGGGGCAGCATTATGGGCGATTTCCTTTTATTTCTAATCTGAATATTAAGGAAATATAGTTATGACAATTTAGAGGTCCTTTATTTTGAAATGCCACACCACAACCGCCTTTCACTTCTTTAATCAAACCATAGTTATTTGACTTCACTACCTGTTGGTGAACGCGACGGTGGCAAGTCCTTCCAAGAGAAAAAACGATTTACCCTAATGACGCTAATGTTTGCGCAAAGGGGAATTGGCTGTGGCCTACATGACTTGTATTTCCGAATTGAAGGCTGGCTTGACCGCAGTCATCTTACAGTTCTGTATATGAAAGAAACACAGGTGTGGGTATCAAAGAGGTTATAAGAAGAACGTGGGTATATACATAGGTTTTCCACAGGCTTCCTATGTATTAGGACCCGTCGGCTACAGGTGGACAAACAATGCCTGAAGAAAGATCATGGGAGACATATTTAGTATTTAGTATTGACATCAATTGAATCTTTCCAAACGTGAAGTAAGCACGCGCAAGTTCCATGCACGAGACGCGCGTGAAAAGGTTTGGTGTAGCTCGGCTGAACTTCACTCACTCGCATTCACTCACGCGTTATTGTTCCTCACACCTTTCAACTTTACAGAGGCGGTGTTTCAACTTTACAAAGGCGGGAGACGACTCTTCTTCTGACGTGTTAACAACTCGGTGACTCGGCTCTCTCCTCGCCACCTCGAGAGTGTTGACACATCGGGATGAGAAAAGTGCTCCGCGTCCAAGAAATTCCGCACACGCTGTGCATTGAGCGAAGACACTTTGCCGTTTACTTTTAATTGCCTCAGACTATAAATGTGTGGACGTGTGTCTGGACAGTGGCAAGGACGTGTTGAGAAGAGCGCTGACAGTAATAGTTACATAAAGCGTGCAGAATGATGTAATGCAGGAAGGCCAGACAGAGCCTGAACAGTTGAAGGGACTCAGTCGCTAAAGGCGGTAAGCGCCCATGGCATCATCTCTCCTCGGTCTCTCTCCTCGTGATAGGCCACATGTCGAGGCTCATGTACAATTACTCCCTGTTCTGTGGATAGTAGCCTACATAATCTCCAAGGCACTGAAGTGTCTTAGTTGTTCAAACCACTTTTCAAATTGCACTAAACACACACACCTACACACACACACACACCACACACGCACGCATGCACACACACACACACAGAGGCACACATACACACACGCACTTACTCATAACCGAAACCAGCACGCAACCACATTCCGGGCATTTACCGTGTCCAACTCATTCATGTCCTTATATGGTCAGAGTGATCAATACCAGGCATGTTTTATAGAGAGCTCCACTCCAAACATTCCCCTCCCACCCCCTGCCCCCCTCCCCCGACCACTGCAGCCACAGAGCAGGGGGGACGGGACCAGATCCTCACCCAGACAGCCCCCCCACCACCACCCCTCTGCAGCAGCCAAACCATCCCCAGACCTGCTCCGGTGGACAGGCTAATGTGGGTCGGCCGTCGGACTCCCTGCTCCGATGGTTTGAGCCGGCCCACCTGCTGGTTAAGTCGGACCGCCCCTAACCTACATATTAGGCATTATCTCCCTCTCTCTTCCCCACAACAATACACACATCACAACACAATGCATCCATACGTGGCCTATAGAGTCCTCACACGGCGGAGGGATCCGTAAGAGGGTTTACTTCCTGTAAAAGAGAGAGGGGGTCATATACAAAGCATGCGTGTTCTGTGATAGCACAGGCCCGGTTGAGACCATTCCTGCTCCGCCTCACTGTACTCTTGTTTTATTGGCTTTTATACTGTACAGTGATATCCTTTCCACCCACCCACGCCCCCCCCCCAACAAGGCCAGGGGGTGTACAGCAGTGGCAGGTTAAACAGGGGGTGATGTGGATCAAATCGAAAATGCTTATCGGCCTTCTGTTTTGAAAGAGATTCTGATATATATAATTCATAATATACAGTACGTGGCTTGTCATCAAATTGGAAAGATATAATCGCCTTTAAATTGGTCCTCAACTGAGAAGGAATAGATTAGAATTTGAATAGGATCAGTTATTATTTTAAATGCCTGATGTCGAAATGTCAACCTTAAATTCCAGAGTTTAGCCTATTCAATCCTAGCCTGGGTGCTCCTTAAGAGAGTGTAGCGGAGGAGCCATACGCAGGCACTCATCTACTCCAGATGGGGCCAGACAAGGCCTTTCACACTCACACGCTCCATCCTCCTAACGGTCATTAAGAGGGTCGGATTACCTACACTTCATCCACATACTCCCTTTTGTTGTAAGGGGGCCTGTGTAAGCAAAAAGGAGAACTGGGACTGTTCACACCAACGTCCTGGTTCCACATCCAAGGACTCGGCCGGAACAGGCCAAACTTTACTGGTGAGGGTTAGAGGGTTAGGGTTAGGGTTAACCCTAACCCTCTCACTTCCTCTCTGCCTCTCTCCCCCTCCCTCTCTAGCACCAACTGTAGTACACAATATTGTCTGGACTTAGCAACCACCTTTAACACCAGAGTAAGGGCAGCCTTGGATTCTGTAGCACCTATTAAACTGAAAAGGATCAGAGCCAATCATAAAGCTCCATGGCGAAATGAGGAAACTAATCAACTAAAGAGAACCTGCAGAAGATCTGAGCGTATATGGCGAAAACGGAACGGTTGTTTTCATCAATCTGTCTTGATGAATCGCTAGTTGTGCTTACATAGAGCATAACTGTTGTGGTTTTCAAATGCCATGATCTTTAGAAACGTCTTTCGAAACGAAATAGCTTCCTCACTTGCTCTAGCACTAATGCGCACAGCGCGCAATCGTTGCTCCAGCACGCGCATGCGTGCTGGAGCAAGTGAGGAAGCTATTTCGTGTCTAAAGACGTTTCTAAAGATCATATTACAGAGGCATGTGAAATACCACAACAGGCCTATGCTCCCTATGTAAGCACAACTAGCGATTCATCAAGACAGGTTGATGAAAACAACTGTTTCGCGGCAGAAAATAGATTTTTTGAAACTGCATTCTAAGTGCCCCCACCACCGCCATTACATGGATATACTGGCTCGCGCTGGATTTTAAATTTCTTCTACATGCCTCCGAACTACACCAAAGTGATCTCGGTGAGTCAAACGTCTTATAATATGTCGTAAATAAGGTCCAGGTTGTCAAAACCGAGCATTGTCCTTTAATAAAGCAATAAGAAATGCAAGGAAAGACCACTTCTCAAAATTGATATCTCTCAACCGTAATAATTCAAGAGTGCTCTTCTCAACAATTGATAGCCTAGTAAACCCTGCCATAAAAACACCAGATAACCTGCTCTCTACCTCCAAATGTGAGGAATTTGCAGTTTACTTCAGAGATAAGTTTATGAATATTAGGAGGAATATCACCCAGGAAAGGCCATGCATCCCGTTCACAGATCCTCTTCCTCCATGTAATGGACATATGAGCTTGTTTACACTGATGGACACAGAAATGTTGAGAAAAGTAGTATCCAAACTCAAATCCTCCACATGCCTGCTGGATCCCATCCCCACCGATTTTTTTAAGACCAATCTCCAACCTTCCCTTTTTGAGTAAAATTCTGGAAAAGATTGTTTTCAAACAGATTAATGATTTCCTAGCTACAAGTTGTACCCTTGACCTTTTCCAGTCCGGCTTTCGTGCCCATCATAGCACAGAGACGGCATTAGTCAAAGTTGTAAATGAACTCAGAATTAATGCTGACTCCAAAGAGCTCTCTGTTCTCGTCCTCCTGGACATGAGTGCAGCCTTTGATACTATAGATCATGCAATCCTCATCGAAAGACTGGAGAAGTGGGTTGGCCTCTCTGGTCCAGTCCTTAATTGGCTTAGGACCTATCTAACCGGTCTTGATTTCTTCGTTGCCCTTGGTGAACATAGCTCAGGAAAGATCCCTATGACCTGTGGGGTGCCCCAAGGATCGATCCTAGGACCTCTACTCTTCAGCCTGTACATGCTGCCCCTTGGCAGTGTCATCAGGAGGCACAACATTAGTTACCATAGCTACGCAGATGATACCCAACTCTATATTTCTGTAACACCCAGTAACTACAGCTTGGTTGATTGTCTTGTCAAGTGTATTACGGATATAAATGTATGGATGTCACATAATTTCCTCCAACTAAACCAGGACAAAACAGAAGTACTGATCATTGGAGAAAAAGCTGAAAGAGAAAAACTATCTGGACACTTAAAAACTCTGGAAATTGACACCAAATGCCAGGCTAAAAACCTAGGAGTCATACTTGACTCAGATCTTAATTTCGAAAACCACATCAAGAATATTACAAAGACATCTTTTTACCACCTAAGGAACATTGCCAAGGTGCAACCCTTTCTCTCTCAGGCTGACACCGAAAGATTAATGCATGCTTTCATCACAAGCAGGCTGGACTACTGCAATGCTCTACTATCAGGCCTACCAAAGAAAGCAATCTCTAAGCTACAAATGATACAGAATGTTGCAGCACGAGTCCTCACTAAGACTAGACGAAGGGCACACATCACACCAGCCTTAAAATCACTACACTGGTTACCAGTCAACTCTAGAATAGACTTTAAAATACTATTACTAGTCTATAAATCTCTCCACAGTCACTCACCAGAATACATTTCAGACATGCTTGTTAGGTACATGCCCAACAGACCACTCAGATCCTCAGGTACTGAACTTTTAACAGTTCCAAAAGCCAGGACCAAGAAACACGGAGAGGCAGCTTTTATTTTCTATGCCCCCAACCTCTAGAACACCCTACCGGAGGGCCTAAGAAGGGCCGAAACAACGGAGGTCTTCAAGCGAGATCTCAAGACGTACCTTTTCGACCTAGCCTACAATCACTAGCCAGGACCTTGAGACACAGAAAGGCAGCCTCAAACCTACCTGTGAATCCTCTGTATACATTGGTGTTTATCCTGCTATGCACTGTAAGTATATCAAGTAGTGTACAGAAGCTGGTTACCCTGAAACAGGCTTATTCTGTTCTGACAGCTGTGTTGCTTCAATGGCTCAGTGTGCTACTAACCGTTTTCTGCCTCCCCTAGTGCCTCTCTCTCTCCCTCCTACCTTCTAACCAGGTCCAGTGGATGGCCCACTGTCGCCCGCAGACCACCCTGAGTCGGATAGATACCCCCGTGTCAGCTGTGGATGTTGTAGTATTTAGTTAACACACACACGTACACACAGACACACATCAGTCCACATCTGGCTTAGGCCTGGACCTGATGCTCTTAGGGGCGAATTCACTAAAGGATTGCGCAGCTTTTCCTGACGCAAAGCCTGTGCAAATAAGTCAAAAATTATGTTTGCTATTCACAAAGCCCTCGCAAAGGGTGAAATACGGTGTTAACTGCGTTGCGTTCGTCATTGCGTTTCTCTGCGCCGGTGTTATTAGCTCATATTTAAATTAGGTAATATGGGCGGAGAATGTTCCCCTTTCTATGCAAATGAACATTATTGCAAAACCCGCCCAATTCACAAAGATCGGCGCAAATTGCCTCACGCAGTTAAAGTGAAATTAATTGCGTTTTCAGAGACGTGGTGGTATTTAAGTGCAAGGAGTGTGTCGCGGCCAGCCTGTCCGCTGATCATGGCAGCAGTGATTGTTGCGAGGCGAATTCGGCATCGCAATGCCAGGCTTGTTGTTCGTGAGAGAATATTTAGAAGAAGGTCACTTTTTGATTTAACACTAGAACCACCGCGGTAGCTGTTTGGACACCAGAGCGCGCAGCTCTTCAGCCAACTGGAGGATGAAGTCGCGTCTGGGGAGGCTCAGTTGACTATGCGTCTCTCCACCCGTCCCCAGCGAGTCCAAGCTCCCCCAATGAATAATACTTATTTATAAAAGCCTACATAGCACGAAACTGTGCGTATAATAGTCTATACGCGAAACTGCGCATTCCCTATGGCTGTTCATTGAACGGCTGGGGGCCGATATAGGTATAAATAAATAAAAACATAGCCTACACAATATTTTATTTATTTGAATGGTCTTGAAAATATTTTGCTTTTGTATCATAGGTGACGGCAGGTATCATCTTCAGCCATGGATGATGACTCCCGTGCGTAATCCTTCCAACGTTGGAGAGGCGGCGTACAACTGGGCTCACATCAGGACGCGCGGTGTGATTGAGTGCACATTTGGAATCCTGAAAAGCCGTTTAGATGCCTAGATCGTACCGGTGGGGCAATGTTATACACTCCCCCAAAAGTATGCCAGATCATCGTGCTGCAACTTGCATAACATAAAATGAAAAATGTTCCTTTGTTCGTCTTTTCAAATCATTCCACCTCCGTTTGCAGTCTTCCGCGTTTACACACACAAATGGCACTGACTGATTGGGAAATTAAACCCCAAATACGATTTTTTGCTGCAGTCGTGATATTTTTTGCGGAAAGCTGTGAGACATGTTTTTGAACCTCGTCCGTGAGGCCTTCAAGTTCGCTGTCTGAAAATCGTATCTTTCTTTTTCTGTCTGCCATCGTCCAATGATATGCATACGAGTTGTATGCGCTGCATGCGCAGTATTTATAGTCATTTCCTATATCAGCAGCAAATTGCACTCAGCCGCAAACACCAAATGGGCGTGTTTGCGCTGGGATATTATTAGCGCAATGTCTTTAGTGAATAGGTTTTTAAAACGGAGCACATAGCTGGCGCAACTGACGCGCAATGTAATGGTGCAATTAGCGGGCGCAATTTGCTTTAGTGAATTCGCCCCTTAGCCTTTCTTGCTCTGAAAATTTTATTTAATGTAATTTTTTTTTTTATTGCTCTATAAATGTTCTTAGCCGTTAGACAAATATATTCCAGGAGCTTGCTCCAGGTTGCCTGTTTTAATATCTGTGTTGCTTTTATGCTTGCTCGATCGCCTTGTTGAGAGGGGTCAGGGAAGAATTTTTACAGCTCACTTATCTGGCCCCCGGGTGATTACTGTTTTTTTGCTTCCCTCTGGAATATGTAGAGGTGGGTCGTATGCCCACCTCCCTTGTTCTCTGTAAAGCACATTGTGTTGCCTCTGGGTATGAAATGCGCTATACAAATTAAAGCTTTGATTGATAGATTGATTGGAGAATTCCAGAGCCTGCATTCATAAGAAAACTGCCATGAAACTGAGCTATTCTCCCAGTGCCAGTGTTTATTCTTCAATAAGGGACATATCTGTGAATAAACGGGGTTTGGGGAGCAAACAGGCTCAGAGCGGTATTAAAAATTGTGAATCCAACATGTGAGTCTGATTAAAGATGCAAGTGTTTATACTCTATGTGCTCCGGCCAATGTACTGGATACAATAATGTCATTTTTACTAATGTCCTCCCAATGTGGTGGTAATGAGATCGGATTAAAACATTTCCTGAAAATTACTATCAGTCTCTCAGACGCCCCCAAAGGAGAGGTCACGAATCAACTGGCCAATCACCGGACGGGGGTCACGGGCACCCACCCCCCGACAAAGCGCAGGTATTTAAGCTGTGAGACGCCATTGTTCTCTATCTTGTTCTCTTGTAACCCTCAACTACCAGGGTCCGTGTTTCCCCAAGTAACATGACCGAGGATCCAAGCTGTGTGCCGGTTGATCAAATCAGCCTGTATCTGTAGAATGCTGAACCGCTATCTAAGAACTCTGTAGTCGACACAGGGCTTAGGAATTTCCACCAACTCTTCAAAGATCCACCTCTGGTGAGAGCAGAGGTTTTGAATGAGATATTTGCAACTTGTGGACTCTGAAACTGAACTTTGAACTCTGCGAACATCAACTTCGCGCAGCAACGCTACTTTCACTGTTTCAACGGGAGAGCAGGCGCGCTGCCCCTTCATCAAACCGAGCAACCACCACGTCACGTGCCTCCTCCATGCTTCGAGCCAGACAACACCGCCCGGACAACGCGCAACGCGCTAACACACCGCTACTAAGGTTGTATCCAACAGTCTCCTATGATTGTGGTGTGAGATGCCAAAGTGTTGTTTAAGCTTAGAAGACTTAGGATAGGCGGTGATAACCCATGACATCATTCTTTTCATTTCTGCTGTGTTTTCATATTGCCACATGTGTTCTTCCATATATTATTGAATTGTGTTCTAATATTATTTTGATAATTGATTAGTATAATTTCAATAAATATTATTAACTTTTGACCGTCTGAGCATCATTACATTATCTTAGGTCCCTTGATTGAGTCAAGGACTCCGCCTACAGAATGAGATTTATGAATAAATTAGACTATTGATAAAGGTTATCTTGTTTCCCTGTACAAAACAGGGTGGTGCCCCATACGAGTTGATAAAATCAATTTCCTTCATATTTCTGATAACCGTGGTATAATCATAAATTAAACCGGTCAGAGTCATAGCTTTAACCCTAGAAACATGCTACAAGAGAAAACTTGTTTTTATGGATGTCATTTATCTATTTCTCTTACTCATGTCTGCTGGTGAATTTTAAGAAGCAGCAGAATTCTAAATCTGCTATCTCCACTTACAGTATGCGGTGAAACTCTTTCGCTCATCAGCTTTTCTGAAAAGATGTCACAAAGATTTTTTGATCTCCCTGTGATTTTTTTTGTCAGGCAGAAAAGTTCTTACTGTGATCCTCTGTGAATGAAATTTCAGTCTCACCAATGTTACCCACACCATTTGTTCTTTTCTTTGTTTTCCTACCTGACTGTTGTTCTAACTTTATAGTTCGTTCCTCTAGAATCAGTCTGTTAAAACAACAAATTGTTCCTGTGTGACATCACTTCTGATGTATATTGATGAATTTGGTTGATTTTCAGAGAAATGTTGGTTTAATCTGATCCTGTTAGCTGTTCCTAATTATAATGATTGACCTCTGAGTATGGCTGTATCTGTAGCTTTCTGTAAGAAATGGTGTCCCTCTTCCATAGACTTATGAGATAAAGATGACATTCCATGGCTGGTACACTGGTTGGTGCCAAACAGCAATTGTTGTGGTTAGCGCCAAGGCGGCGTAGGTTAACTTGACAAAACAAGGCCACAGAAGAGACCAGAAAGACAGTCTTATCGGAGAAGAGACGAGGGGGGGGGGCACCCGAACCATAAGAACCTTGCTCGAGCTCTGATATTTTGATTTGAGTTCAGACAGCATCCAGACAGGTCATCTGTGCATTAGACTATATGCCATTGTCTTTTGTATGTTAAACCTTCTGGAATAAACCGCTTTTGCTTGAGGCTCAAATCCCGTGTTGGAGAGATTCATTTGGAATACACCTGAGAAAGGGGACTCTGGACTGTGTGGTATTGTGTGAGATTAGGGGCCGTCTTTTATTGAAATCAAAACACAACGCAGAGCTTAATAAGGACAATGATAAAAGACAACGAAAGTTAACACTTCCCTGTCCTCTTCATTCTGAAACTGGATGTCACTTCCTTGTTCGCGTTATAAGTTATCACTTTCGGTCCAGAGTCCCTCACCTTTGCTAGGATTCACTTCCCGTCAGAGTTCACTTTGCAAACCGTAAACATCAGATTAAACCTATTGTCTTTGTTTGAAACCAGCTTGACCGACCACTCAGCGTGTTCTTGAAATCTAAACTAAACCAAGTAAGATTCTTCATTCATAATTTGGCGGCGGGGATGGGATTTCAGGTATTTAGCTTACCTCGAAAAAGCCTTGTTGTTCTGAGTTGTGGCGTTGCATGGCTCGAAAGGAACCCTGATATTGAGGGTTTTAATTTTGCATTCAGTGTCGTGGGGTTGCACGGCTCAAGAAGTCTTGTTATTTAAGACTTATTTTCTACTCCTGTTGTGAAAGGCACGACATGGAGATGGCTGCTGGTACTTCGAGAAGTTCTTTGAATTAAAATCTGTGAGCTAAATACCACGGGTAGGCCTAGTTTTCGTTTTGTTTGATGGCCCGGGTGTGCGTGTTCGTGGCTAGACGGTGACCACGGGTGTCTTTCGTCGGCGTGTGCGTTTGGCTGTTTGCTGCGTCCTGCGTCTTTTGTGTTCTGTGTAAAGCTTTGGCTTTCTATTTGGCTGTTGGATCCATTGTATGTTTGAGTCTAGACCCGGGTAGATCTGTATTTGTTGGTCTTGTATTGGGATTTGAGATCCTGTTTTTTGTTTTGTTTACTGTTAAACCCATGTTTATGCTGGTTGTTCTTTGTTTTGTGCTGGTTTTGTTTTGTGTTTGTTTCTGTGGTTAATTTTGATGCTGACTAAGCTCTGTGCTGGCTAAATTTATTTTTCTGTTCATGTTACCTGTCCTTTATGTTGAATCCTTTATTCAACCATATGTTATATTGTTAATGCTAGCTCCCACATGCTAGCTAGTTCATCCACATGTTAGCTAGTGCATCCGCATGGTAAGCTGTTCTAAACCTTACTTTGTGCACATGTAGTGACTTCCTATTTCACTGCTTGTGTGAAAAAATAAAGTGAGACACTTCCTGTTTTCCTTTGTGGTCCACCATTTTGTGGCTCCGCCATTTTGTTGTTCTACTCAACACCATTTTGTTGAGTCTACCATTTTGTTGAACAAGGGAAGAAAAAATAAGGAAAAAAAAATAACAGGAAAAAAAATTATCTCCCAGCACAGCACGATAGGTTGATTGAACGTGTCTAATCTTATTTGTTGTACTTTTAACAAATTGTTTTAATCTATTTTTTGTACTCATTGGGTTTTCAAGTCCTGGATATTCTCAAATCTATGTAAGATTTTTCATTCATACTCCTTAATATATCCTCTTCCTCCTCTCCTCTCCTTCTCCATATCTCATCTTTCTTGATCCATCTCCACATTCTTCACCTCTGTCTGCCTCCCCCTCCTCTCTCTCTCTGTCCCCCACCTCTCTCTCTGTCTCCCCCTCTCTCTCTCTCTCTGTCCCCCCCTCTCTCTCTCTCTGTCCCCCCCTCTCTCTCTCTGCCCCCCCCTCTCTCCATCCTTCTCTCCGTCCTTCTCTCCATCCTTCTCTTCGTCCTTCTCTCCGTCCGGCATGCAGAGTCTGTGAGCAGGCCATCGAGGGACCCTGTTGTCCCCAATGTCCGACGACGCCATGGTCTGGAACTTCCTCACGCGCCTGCTGGAATGGATCCACAACAACTCCACCTTCATAGGGAAGCTGTGGATCACCGTGCTCATCGTCTTCCGCATGGTGCTGACCACTGTGGGTGGCGTGTCCATCTACAACGACGAGCAGAGCAAGTTCGTGTGCAACTCCGGCCAGCCGGGCTGCGAGAACGTGTGCTACGACAACTTCGCGCCGCTCTCCCACGTTCGCTTCTGGGTCTTCCAGATCATCCTGGTGACCATGCCGTCCCTCATGTACATGGCCTACGCTGCCAGGAAAATCACCCGGCAGGAGGAGGCCAGGGGGGGCGTGGCCGACGCGTGACGACGAGCGCCGGTGCATCTGCAACGAGGGCCTGATGCCCGCATACGTGCTGCAGCTGCTGACGCGCACGGCGCTGGAGGCGGGCTTCCTGGTGGCCCAGTACCTGCTGTACGGCTTCCGCGTGGCGCCCGTTTACGTTTGCCAGTGGAAGCCCTGCCCCCTCAGCGTGGACTGCTTCGTGTCGCAGCCCACGGAGAAGACCGTCTTCCTGTGCATCATGTACGGCATCACCATGCTCTGCCTCGCCCTCAACATGTGGGAGATGCTCCATCTGGGCATCGGCGCCATCTGCGACAACCTTGAATGCCGCCGCCGCCACGGCCAGGAGGACAGGAGCCCTCTAAACAACGACGCCGAGGGCGGGCCAGACCCCTAGGACAGGGGCTGTTAATGACATTTCAGTCTCACCAATGTCACCCACACCATTTGTCGTTTTCTTTGTTTTCCTACCTGACTGTTGTTCTAACTTTGTAGTTCATTCCCCTAGAATCAGTCTGCTAAAACTACAAATTGTTTCTGTGTGACATCACTTCCCTGTCCTCTTCATCCTGAAACTGCACGTCACTTCCTTTTTCCCGTTATAAGGTATTACTCCCGAGTGAGATTTCCCACTCTCGCGTAGGATACACTTCCTGTGCAGAGTCCGCTTTGCAAACCGTAACATAGAATAAAACTATTGTCTTTGTTTGAAACCAGCTTGACCGACCACTCAGCGTGTTCGTGAAATCTAAACTAAACCAAGTAGGATTTTCATTCATAAGGCCTGGCGGGGGACGGCGGTGCCGACTACATTGGCTACCAGTTGTTTCCTCTGGTGTCACAGTCGAAAAGGATCATAAAATATGTATATAAGTCAGGAGGGATCAATACTTAAATTGTGTTTCCACTGGCAAATAAATAATCTCATTCAAAGCTCAATCCTGTCTTCCATAATTGAATACCATTGATTGTGTTAATTGCTGTACTCCACGTCAACAGTAGTGCTTAAAGTTGCACAGAAACGGACGTTTGAGATCATCTAACTTCCGTAGTTTGACGTATTTCCGACGCAAACAAGCTATGAGGGTGGGACATATGTTTAGAGGAATTTGATTGGAACATTGACAAGTGGACGGGTTTTAAGAACTTTAGACAGATTCGATAGAAGGATAGCGTTGATTGACGGGTGGATGTCGTGAGATTATTGGCCTAAAATCTAAGGTACCTATTGTCGTAATTGCACGTGACCTACTGTTTTCCAGGAAGTAAGAAATTATATACTTTGATATAAGATTACAACAAAAGTAGAATTAAAAAAAATAAATTGGCATGCATCGTTGAATAGGTGAACACTATGACTAATTATGTGAACCAAAATGGGACAGAATGCTTTTTTCATTTCAGTGCGACTTTAAATCTTTAAGATCAAATGATAAACATTAAATCCTGTAATCACTTCCCTTTCACGCACGTTCATCCAAGTGAAGTGCCCCAGTCTGGTCTTGCGCGGACTTATATTCAAGCAATACACAGGTATGACGCTTCCAGGGATGTGATTGGCTAACCCATTGTACACGTCATATTAAATGGCGGACATCATTAACAGTGGTCGAGAATACAGACACGTGACATGAGAAAGGGCGGTAATTCTTGCAGGGACAATAGGATGGTTATTCTGGGGCAGACAACGTCTAGGTGTGTTGACCTCCTGGAGGTCATCCTGTCATAAATTAGATTAGCACAGCTATGTGAAAGGTTGAGGGAGGTGGTGAGGTGGTGAAACTACAATTTCTATGACACGGATGTGAGGTGGGCGCGGGTTCGTACTTCTGCGTGAGGTAGCCTGCCGAGGCGGAGGCAGCGGGGAGAGCGTGTGTGCGTGTGAAAGGGAAGTGATCATAGCCAGAGAGACGGTGTGAGATGACCGTGGTGTCACCCCTTTGCCCGGCGGTCAGGATTGGCCTCTCTCTGCACCCACCACCCAGGGGCTTTCCTGCCAGGGGCCCGTCCCGACACCACCTGCCCAGCCGAGAGCCTCCCGCGTGGGCAGCGAGGCGTCGGCAGGCTCTGCTCGGTGCACACGCACAGCCTGGCCTCGCCTTTCTCAACCGATCTGGCTGACGGAGCGGATGGGACGACGGTCAGGGGTGAGAGTGAGTCATCCCTCTCTTTCATACACATACACACGCATGCACACACGCGCACGCACACAACATACACACACACACACACATACATACACACACACACACACACATATACA
>NC_140247.1:10107523-10112523 GCF_949987555.1 Borostomias antarcticus | reverse complement strand
TTGGCCTATCGAGCGCTGTCTTTAACCATACCATAAAAATGTCATTTCATACCGCGCCAAAGCCTTTAAACTGAACGGCTCTTTTTTAGATCCTTGTCTGTAATCAGCATGGAGGAAATGAGTTACAGTAACCTGAGGTGAAGGCTAGCTATGAGCGATGTCAGTTCTGTGAGTAATTACGCGTCAGAATATGCACACACACACACACACACACAGACACGTGGGAAAATACGCACGAGAACACCTCCACCTTCTTTGGCTCCCTCTCACCTGTGAGCTCACGGGGGCATGTGATGTCTCATTAGCAGATAGAACAGGTGGATGGGAGGGGGAGATGTAGATATAGATGGGTCTCTGTGTGTGTGTGTGTGTGTGTGTGTGTGTGTATGTGTGTTTGCTGATGTGTAATTACTCATAGAACTGACAACGCTCACACTGTAGAGGTTGTTTATCCACCATCATTACATCACAAGTGCACACATAAAATACTTAAGAAGGCTGTGACACACACAGTGTCCCCTGACTGATACTTTAATACGCTCTGAGAGTGACAGGATCCCAAAAAGCACATTTCACCCATAAGTAAATGTGTGTGTGTGTGTGTGTGTGTGTGTTGAAATCACATTAATAGAAGGACAGGCAGTGCCTTCTCATATGCTGTAGTGTGTTGGCTATTTATGGACTTGACTACAGTAAAAGACTAAATAGAGATGAGGAAATGGAGGCAGAGGTAAAGGTAATCTGCTTCAGGCTTATATTGCATCACCGTGTGTGTGTGTGTGTGTGTGTGTGTGTGTGTGTGTGTGTGTGTGTGTGTGTGTGTGTGTGTGTGTGTGTGTGTGTGTGTGAATCAGTGTGGGGGTGAGTCAGGAGTGAATATTGTATTGTGCCTTGAGGCTTGATGTGGGTTTGTTGAGCATTGTGTGTGCGTGTGTGTGTGCATGTGTGAGTGTGTGTGCATGTGTGAGTGTGTGCATGTGTGTGTGTGTGTGTGTGCACGTGCGTTTATTCTCCAGGGTAAGGGGTGAGTCTTTCATTACTGTTTGTTCATTTGTCTGTCAGAGTCAGTTCTGGGGACGTGACGTCACTGCTGCTAAATAAACCGGTCACCTGTTCAGGTCACCTGTTCACCTGGTCACTCAGTATAACACCCCTCTACAAACAAAACACGCTTATTGGGCTTCATGCTGAATCTTTGGAGTGGACCTTCTTTGAAGTGGACCTTCTTTGGAGTGGACTATGGTTTAGAGTGGACCTTCTTTGGAGTGGACTATGGTTTAGAGTGGACCTGCTTTGGAGTGGACTATGGTTTAGAGTGGACCTGCTTTGGAGTGGACTATGGTTTAGAGTGGACCTGCTTTGGAGTGGACTATGGTTTAGAGTGGACCTGCTTTGGAGTGGACTATGGTTTAGAGTGGACCTGCTTTGGAGTGGACTATGGTTTAGAGTGGACCTGCTTTGGAGTGGACTATGGTTTAGAGTGGACCTGCTTTGGAGTGGACTGTGGTTTAGAGTTGACCTGCTTTGGAGTGGACTCTGGTTTAGAGTGGACCTGCTTTGGAGTGGACCTTTCCATGTTGGCCTCAATAGTCACTATAATACACCGACCCTGTACAGACACCTGAGATACTGAGCAAAACGTTAGACAGAGATGACAATATGCCTTTTAACAACACCAGGTAGTGTAGTTGATGTCAGAGCTGTTTAGAGGATATTGTGGGAACGATGACCATCTGGTAGAGCTGCATTATGTCCTGGGAGAGAGGAGACAGGGAGTGAGGAGACAGGGAGTGAGGAGACAGTCTGGGAGAGAGGAGACAGTCTGGGAGAGAGGGGACAGTCTGGGAGAGAGGAGACAGTCTGGGACAGAGGAGACAGTCTGGGACATAGGAGACAGTCTGGGACAGAGGAGACAGTCTGGGACATAGGAGACAGCCTGGGACAGAGGAGACAGCCTGGGACAGAGGAGACAGTCTGGGACATAGGAGACAGTCTGGGACAGAGGAGACAGTCTGGGACATAGGAGACAGCCTGGGACAGAGGAGACAGCCTGGGACAGAGGAGACAGTCTGGGACAGAGGAGACAGTCTGGGACAGAGAAGACAGTCTTGGACAGAGAAGACAGTCTGGGAGAGAGGAGACAGTCTGGGAGAGAGGAGACAGAAGGGAGCAGAACCTCCTCACAACACCAGGGAACATGACAGGTCTGCTCACCCTCATGGATGACCTGCTGGATTGGGCAGACCTACTGGGCAGACCTAGTAGTAGTAGTAGTAGTAGTAGTAGTAGTAATAGTAGTAGTAGTAGTAGTGGTAGTAGTAATAGTAGTAGTAGTAGTAGTAGTAGTAGTGATAGAAGTAGTAGTAGTAGTAGTAGTAGTAATAGTAGTAGTAGTAGTAGTGGTAGTAGTAATAGTAGTAGTAGTAGTAGTAGTAGTAGTGATAGAAGTAGTAGTAGTAGTAGTAGTAGTAGTGGTAGTAGTAGTAGTAGTAGTAGTAGTACTGTAGTAGTAGTAGTAGTAGTGGTGGTAGTAGTAGTAGTAGTAGTAGTAGTAGTAGTAGTAGTAATACTAGTAGTAGTAGTAATAGTAGTAGTAGTAGTAGTGGTAGTAGTAGTAGTAGTAGTAGTAGTAGTAGTAGTAGTAGTAGTAGTAGTAGTAGTCAAATTAAATTAATGTCATTATTGTTTTTACTAGCAGTAGTAGTAGTAGTAGTAGTAGTAGTAGTGGTAGTAGTAGTAGTAGTAGTCAAATTAAATTAATATCATTATTGTTTTTACTAGCAGTAGTAGTAGTAGTAGTAGTATAGTAGTAGTAGTAGTAGTAGTAGTAGTAGTAGTAGTACTGTAGTAGTAGTAGTAGTAGTGGTGGTAGTAGTAGTAGTAGTAGTAGTAGTAGTAGTAGTAATACTAGTAGTAGTAGTAATAGTAGTAGTAGTAGTAGTGGTAGTAGTAGTAGTAGTAGTAGTAGTAGTAGTAGTAGTAGTAGTAGTAGTAGTAGTAGTCAAATTAAATTAATGTCATTATTGTTTTTACTAGCAGTAGTAGTAGTAGTAGTAGTAGTAGTAGTAGTAGTAGTAGTGGTAGTAGTAGTAGTAGTAGTCAAATTAAATTAATATCATTATTGTTTTTACTAGCAGTAGTAGTAGTAGTAGTAGTATAGTAGTAGTAGTAGTAGTAGTAGTAGTAGTAGTCAAATTAAATTAATATCATTATTGTTTTTACTAGCAGTAGTAGTAGTAGTAGTAGTAGTAGTAGTGGTAGTAGTAGTAGTAGTAGTAGTAGTCAAATTAAATTAATATCATTATTGTTTTTACTAGCAGTAGTAGTAGTAGTAGTAGTAGTAGTAGTAGTAGTAGTAGTAGTAGTCAAATTAAATTAATATCATTATTGTTTTTACTAGCAGTAGCAGTAGTAGTAGTAGTAGTAGTAGTAGTAGTAGTGGTAGTAGTAGTAGTAGTAGTAGTAGTAGTAGTAGTGGTAGTAGTGGTGGTAGTAGTAGTAGTAGTAGTAGTAGTGGTAGTAATAGTAGTAGTAGTAGTAGTAGTAGTAGTAGTAGTAGTAGTAGTAGTGGTAGTAGTAGTAGTAGTAGTCATAGTAGTATAATAATTACTGTACTTCGAAGGTTGTTTATTAGCCACATGGCAATTACACACAAATGCATGTGTGGGTAAAGCGGCGACACAGGACACACAAACACACACACACAGGACACACACAGGACACACAACACACACACACAGGACACACAACACACATGCATTAGCGGTCGCGGATGGAATATATCCTCTGCATTTCTCCCCTCCAGGCTGTCCTCCTCCAGGGGTCTAAGTCCAAATCCTGGTCAAGGACAGGACTGAAGAGCATCTGTGCTTCTGCATGTTTTTCATATTGGGGTTCTATTTGGAGGGAACCCCAGTGAGCACGGGGAGAACATACAAACTCCAGTAGAATTAGTATTAATATTATTGTTGTTCTAGCAGTATTATTATTATTATTATTATTATTATTACTATTATTATTGTTTTGACTATTAACATTCAGTCGTGTATCATATTGTTCTGTAGTAATCCTCGTCTGCAGCTGGATTGTCACTGAGTTAAGTGAAGCGAGAGATTTAAATGGCATCAGTCTTGCTATTAAGGCAAACCAAAACATCAGACAGGGAGTGTGTGCTGATGTGTGGCAGCTCTTTCTGTGTGTGTGTTTGTGTGTGTGTGTGTGTGTGCGTGTGGAGGAGAGTGGAGAGGGTGGGGAGGGGGGGGGGGGGGTGGTGGTTGTGGTGTCCCTTGCCTCAATGTGTGTGGCAGCTGCAGACAAGATATTTCTGCTTGTGTAGACTTCGTGGTGAAATACAATAATGAACAAAATGATTTTTTTTTATTTTTCATCCACCACTCAGTGGTCTCATCTTATCACCTCTCCCTCCACAACGCCTCTGTCTGTCTGTCTGTCTGTCTGTCTGTCTGTCCGTCACACAAAGGAATGCCACAGACACACACACTGTACGTCCAGAAAGATTACCATGCTAGCAAAGCAATTGATTCTCACACATGGAAACACTACAGACACACACACACACACATCCACTAACAAAGACAGCCCGGCACGCACAGCGCCCTTAGTCTAATGGCAGAATAACAGTGTGTGTGTGAATGGGACGCCCTGTCCCGAAACCATGGCTCCGAGGACTCGGTAGACCCACAATCGCCACCGCGAGGGCGCGGCCGGGCGTGGACGGCACAAAGCCAGGCTCGGTGGGCTCTGAATGAAAAGGCTGAGAGGGGAAATCAGCTCACACACACACTTCACCATCCCCCACCTCCCCCGCCGTCTCCACCCCCCCCCCCCCACACACACACACACACCCTCCACCCCTCCTCCAATGCCTCTTCTACTACCAATCCCCCCTCTCCCATCCCCCTCACCCAACCCCCCCTGCCAAATCCCCTTCATCACCATCCACCAAGGACCCCGAGGACACGCACACACATGTACGCACA
>NC_140247.1:10000023-10102523 GCF_949987555.1 Borostomias antarcticus | reverse complement strand
GTGTGGTACGGTGGCGCAGAGTCCTGGGGACTATCTGTGCGGAGTTTGCATGTTCTCCCCGTGTTCGCAAGGGTTTCCTCCCGAAGAACAGATACTTCAGTCCTGTCCCTGACCAGGACCTGGACTGAGCACTTGGTCCCCGTGTGCCATGAACGATGGCTGCATGCTGCCCCTGGAGGAGGACAGCTTAGATGGGAGAAATGCAGAGGACAAATTCACACACACACACACTAATGTATGATATTTGTCCCTCTGTGATTGGACAGATGACGTTGGAGGAGACGGAGTCCCACAGGAGGCTCCAGCTGTATGCCAAGCTGGAGACAGAGAGGGTGACAGGAGCCAGACACAGTCTCACAGCACCAGCCAAGGGTCCTGCTCTCCCCTTCGTCCTGCACATACAAACACTAAATCATTATCATTCCCAGGACAAACACATCTCCCGTTAAACCTTTGTCTTTCTGGTGTAAGCAGTCAGAGTTAATGCATGTTTATGTGAGAGCCCCCCCCCCTCCAACGTCCCCAAATTTATGTAATTCTCCCACAACTGAGGAAACCATAGAGAAGTGGCCACAATAAAACCAAAACAATCACAAACTCATCTCTGTGAAACACAAGGCTATTTTAAACACAGGCCTGGGGCATTTCTCACGAGCTCATCGTTTTTTCCCAGTTTTTTTTCATTCTTCCCGTCCGTAGCCTACTGTCAAAGTGCGAGCGCCGCGTTAGCATGCTAGCATCTGCGCGTCTCTCCCGGGTCCTCTCCTATCCATCCTCTCCTATCCATCCTCTCCTATCCATCCTCTCCTATCCATCACAACGCGGAAACAATTCTGTGAGCCTTGTGGCCATGGAAACCCACTCGTGTATGAATGTTGCTTTGTTTAAAACGCGGCTCGGGAAGGACATGCGGGGCGGGGGACGCTGGGAGGAGAGGACATGCGGGGCGGGGGACGCTGGGAGGAGAGGACATGCGGGCGGGGGACGCTGGGAGGAGAGGACATGCGGGCGGGGGACGCTGGGAGGAGAGGACATGCGGGGCGGGGGACGCTGGGAGGAGGAGAGGACATGCGGGGCGGGGGACGCTGGGAGGAGAGGACATGCGGGGCGGGGGACGCTGGGAGGAGAGGACATGCGGGGCGGGGGACGCTGGGAGGAGGAGAGGACATGCGGGGCGGGGGACGCTGGGAGGAGAGGAGGACATGTGGGGCGGGGGACGCTGGGAGGAGAGGACAGGGCAATCCTGCAGAACAAACTCAGCTTTGATGAAACGCAGGCGACCCGAGAGAGAGCCTTGGCTGCTTCGACGTGTCCCCCAATGGCACGCTCGCCGGCGATTACTTAATGCTGTGTCTGTTTTAGCGGGATATTATCTGAGAGGGGACAGAACACCACTTAAACAGAGTAAACTTTAGATTTAGTATATGAAGCTCCGATTAAAATAACATATTCATGTGTATCTGCTTTTAAAGTAAACATTTTGAAATACCAACCTTTTGTTTGCTTAGACTACTCTCAAGATACTGTAGACTGTTAATGTAACCAAAGACAAAAGTTTGAAAGAAGCCTTGCACACAAAGAGTGCAGACTAGAAATAAGCAGCTTGTCTCTTTCTGGCATTATGCTCTGTGCAGCCCCTTAAAGATGCTCAATTAGCCGAAATTATTCTCTTGACTTGCACAATGCACATTCGCCAGACCATATTCGGTGTCTTCGGTTGACTTTCTTTGGTGTTGATTCGCCATAATATATCCCGATGGATCATTGACACGGTTTATACAATTTGAGAATGAGACTAAACTCTCCCCACACTGAGAGCAGAGGCTAAACCAGTGGTTCCATCTCTCTTGTGAATCATGTATGGGGAGTTTGATCCTGTATTAGCCCTACAAAAAACAAACAAAGAACATTTATGGTCATATAGTGGTTGCACAGTACATGGTGATGGGGCGTCAACGGAAAAACACACACACACACACACACACACACACACACACACACACACACACAGAGTGACAGGAGTGTCCACTGATGAAATTATCCTCTGCTCTTAACTCCCCTTGTCCTTCCCCCAAGGGCAGCCGGGAGCAGACAGTAGGCAGCGTGCATGCTGGGACGCGCCGCGGGGACCAACCAAGCGCTCCTGTCTGTCTTCGCCAGGGACGGAGAGCGTTAGCGATCTGTTCTTCTGCATGTTTTTCATATTGGGTTCTTTTTGGGAGGAAACCCTTGCGAACGCAGGGAGAACATGGTGCCACACAAAGACCTAAAACCTTCCTGCTGTGAGGCGACAGTACCAGGGACTAGAACCTTACGATCTCCAGCCTGCTGCTCTACCTCCGGAGCTACACACCGCCCTAGTGACCCTCTACCTCCTGAGCTACACACCGCCCTAGTGACCCTCTACCTCCTGAGCTACACACCGCCCTAGTGACCCTCTACCTCCCGAGCTACACACCGCCCTAGTGACCCTCTACCTCCTGAGCTACACACCGCCCTAGTGACCCTCTACCTCCTGAGCTACACACCGCCCTAGTGACAAGGGGCATGACCTCCCTGGAGGGGGGGGGCACAGGTCAAGGGGCATGACCTCCCTGGAGGGGGGGGGCACAGGTCAAGGTGGTGATTTAAAACTGGTCACTCACAGGAATGTCCAATTCATGATAATTGAATACATTTTCAAGGTACAGGCAGAATGACAGCGCGACAGATGTTTCGTGTGAAGTAGTGGCTTCTCCTTATATATAACATCACAACATGGCGGAGTGACGATCAACTCGTAACACGCAGCATTCAAGCTCTCACCTTCTACTCAGATCCTCGCTCACCCTCTCCCAACTTGGGATGTTTCTAAGAGGCTCACATCATCCATCATTAATAATCTCTGTGTTTCTGTATGACTCTCTCTCTCCCTCACTGGCCAGGACTTCGCTGTGCGTGTGTGTGTGTGTGTGTGTGTGTGTGTGTGTGCGTGCGTGACAGCAGAGCAGTGACAGGCTGCCTGCGGTCGTCCCTTGGCCAGGCTGGTCCGCTCATCTCTCCCAGTGACAGAGAGAGAGAGGGACAGAGAGAGGGGGACAGAGAGAGAGAGGGACAGAGAGAGAGGGACAGAGAGAGAGAGGGACAGAGATAGAGGGACAGAGAGAGAGAGGGACAGAGAGAGGGGGACAGAGAGAGAGGGACAGAGAGAGAGAGAGAGAGAGAGAGAGAGAGACAGAGGGTGATGGAGAGAGAGAGGGACAGGGAGAGAGAGGGACAGAGAGAGAGAGGGACAGAAGGTGATGGAGAGAGAGAGGGACAGAGAGAGAGGGACAGAGAGAGAGGGACAGAGAGAGAGAGGGACAGAGAGAGGGACAGAGAGAGAGGGGGACAGAGAGAGAGAGACAGAGAGAGAGAGAGAGGGACAGAGAGAGAGGGACAGAGAGAGAGAGGGACAGAGAGACAGAGAGAGAGGGACAGAGAGAGAGGGACAGAGAGAGAGCGACACAGAGAGAGAGGGACACAGAGAGAGGGACAGAGGGTGACAGAGAGAGAGGGACAGAGAGAGAGAGAGAGACAGAGAGAGGGACAGAGAGAGGGGGACAGAGAGAGAGGGACAGAGAGAGGGGGACAGAGAGAGAGAGGGACAGAGAGAGAGAGGGACAGAGCCGAGTCGCGTCTGGCGGGGCGGAGTCCAGCCGGTCGGGTGTGAGCGCCGCCGGCCGAATCGGCGCACGCTCTCCCGCTCCCGCATGGTGACACGGACCTCCTCGCCGATTCTTATTGGACGTTCACGGTCGCTCTGAGGACAAACCTCGCTAATCGTGTGTCACGGGATTTTGCGGCGTATTTCAGCCCGGTTATCATCACTGTGTTTGGTCTGAGATGCTGATACACAATAGAACTGTGTATTGTTGCACGTAGGTGCAGCGTAGCGTCTTAACTCAACTCAACTCAAACTTTATTTATAAAGCACATTTAAAACGACTAAAATTGACCAAAGTGCTGTACAGGTAAGTGAAAAATAAATGACAACAAAAACACAACCATACACGCACACACAACAATACCCACAAATACAACAATACACTCACTAGCCTGGGATGCTCAACTAGAATTTTATGCCAGGGAGAGAAAGTGGGTCTTCAATAAAGATTTAAGACGTCTGCTCTCTACCTTTCTGTACAAGTGCTCCCTCAGACAATAAAACACACACACACTCACACACTCACACACACACACACACACACACACACACACACACACACACACACACACTCACACACACACACACACACACACACACAGATGATACTGTAGCCTCCGTCTTCCAGTGTCGAGTGACTGACGAGCCCAGCGTTCCTGCCCGGAGTGGCCCTGTGCGCCACGGCCTGTCCATTCGCGGGTCTGGCCGTCCAGTGACCGGAGGGAACAGACATGGGACCTGTCCTCACAGATCACCGGCCGGGATCTCAGCCCCGCGCTCGTATGTAAATGTGTCAGCCTGGGTCCATTCATCAGGCTGAGGAATATGCCTGTCCCCGAATGAGCAGGGTTCAGATCTCTATGTGTACGGGGAGTCAGTGGATCTGTGTGTGTGTGTGTGTGTGTTGTTAAGGCTGTTGAGGTACCCTAGGGAGTATAATGTGTGTGTAGGTGTGTGTGTGTTGGTAAGGCTGTTGAGGTACCCTAGGGAGTATAATGTGTGTGTAGGTGTGTGTGTGTGTGTGTTGGTAAGGCTGTTGAGGTATCCTAGGGAGTATAATGTGTGTGTAGGTGTGTGTGTGTTGGTAAGGCTGTTGAGGTACCCTAGGGAGTATAATGTGTGTGTAGGTGTGTGTGTGTGTGTTGGTAAGGCTGTTGAGGTACCCTAGGGAGTATAATGTGTGTGTAGGTGTGTGTGTGTGTGTTGGTAAGGCTGTTGAGGTACCCTAGGGAGTATAATGTGTGTGTAGGTGTGTGTGTGTGTGTTGGTAAGGCTGTTGAGGTACCCTAGGGAGTATAATGTGTGTCTGAACTAATCCTTGTGTTCAGCTGTGACATTCCCAGTGGGAAGGAGTCACGGCCAAGCACTACCCCCACCCCTCACACACAAACACACACACCCACACACACACACGTATGCCCGCACGCGCGCACACACACACAAACACACCCACGTGCGCGCGCGCACACACACTCCCCTCTTCAGGCTGAGGTGAGGTTGACAGGTTGAAGTGAACACACACACATACACACACTCACTCACAAATTACAAACACACACACACAATACTCCTTTCCTGCTATGTCTCCCGTGTTGTGTCACATTTAATTAATGCATCATTGTCTCGCTAAAATGTAAAAATCTGTATACACCGCTGAAACATTTTGCTTTGCTATACGGTTCCCCGACCTATTAGCTTAAATGAATCATTGAAATAAGGGTTCCCTGACTTAGAACCGGAGATTTCCCTACATGTTAAAATGACAGATTCAGTCTTGGGTCACATTTGCGATGTCTGCAGGAGACTTTCATGTTTTCCGAGAGGCCCGGAGTGACTGCCGGGAACATTTCCTTCAGACTGACGTAGAAGTCATCATGAGTCACTGAGACGAGGCCACGGTCCTTCCCTGCTGCTCTCGGCGTCGTCTCCCGTCAGGGCTGCTGTCTTCGAAAACTACAACATCCAGCGGCATAACACGCACTGCTCTTGTACTACACAGGAAGTGCTCCGTGAAATACTTCAATAAAGATTGAATCTATCAACAAGGTATTCGTTAAACAATAGGGATATCGTTTTTATTTATTTATTAGATATTTTTTAAGGCATTTCTGCTTTATTATGATAGCACAGTGTAGGTGACAGACAGGAAAGGTGGGAGAGAGAGAGAGAGAGAGAGAGAGAGAGAGAGAGAGAGAGAGAGAGAGAGGGGGAGACATGCAGCAAAGGGCGTGGGCCGGATTCGAACCCATGCCACTGCAGAAAGGACTAGCCTTTACATGGCAAGGCATTGAGTTACCGGAGTGCCCCACAATAGGGATAGCCTTTTAAAGGCAACAAAACTCAAGTGATTCAAGTCAAAGATGCGACTTCCCAGAAGTTTTTCACAAACTCCATTAGCCCAACAAGAGTATACGTTTGTGTGATACTATTAAATGGACCATTGATTGGACGGACCGTTGATTTGATGGACCGGCACAAAATGTAAATAAATGTAAGTAAATAAATATTGATGGAGTGTCTCAACACATCTGTCCTGTTCCCCAAGGAAGGAACGCCCCAAATCACAATCCAGAACCAAAATGTTCCACAGTACCGATCCACAAACTATAGCCAAGCTGTTCTGCGATACCTGCTCCATCAGCAGCCCTGCACAGAACCGCTACACAGCATGAACCCAACCCAACACCCAGAACCGGGTCGGCACTCCAAACAACGGCCATGATGGCAGGCATGAACATACGTTTATATACAGACCACATTCACAACAGTCATCGATTACATTAAAAACAGGCCTTTCCGTTTAGGCTCACTCGAGACATTTCTCAAGGCAGTTTATATAAATGGACAAGTAGATGAATACACAGCGCAACAGACCGGCCCGCTGAGGGAACCCAGTCTCCCCTGGCTGGGTCGGCTCCACGGGTTCAAACGGCCATGTGCTCTCCACCAAACAGGCCTCGGATAAAAAATCAAAGACTTTCATTTTCTGTGAGAGATTCACACTGACTTGTTTGCCTTGTTTCACATGGCGTATATTTCAATGAAGGGTTGAGCGTTCAAAGTGTTTTTAAGCAGCGCAGATGCTTCTGTACCTGGATGTGATTTTTTCACGTGTACGTGACCTGCGTGTGTGTCCGTTTGTAGCGTGAGACCAATCAGGAGTCGTCAATACCGTTGCACACCACTAGAGGGCAAGCATGAGGAAGGCATGACCAGCTTCAGACAGCTCTGTCTCAAGAAGGATAAATGTCACAGTTTAGATATTTACATCGTAAGAATCCTGGGAAACAGATGAACATTTTGATATAGTATGTCAGTGTAGATAAAAAACTAGGAGTGACAAGTTACAAATGAATTGTGTATTTGTAGTTATCTATAATGAGCGCATCTCGGAGCCGGCGGCAACATTTCACTGTGACAGTACACTGTACATTACATACAAATGTACGAATAAATAATGATAATAATAAAGTGACAAATAAAGAATATGAATCAGGGTATGACTTTGAAATGACCAACTGACGCTAGAGTGGAGCACTGAACATTCCATCATTCGTGTGTACGGCGAGCATGATTTTCAAATAACACTGAATATTTCAAAAACTGTAAATGACATCACTTAGATATTTGAATTTGTGAGTGAAGAGTTGATCAAATTGACAAAAACTATGAATAAATAAATTATTGACAAAAACTAGTAAAACTTAAATGCAGTTGCTTCTATAGAGATTTAGACAATCAGGAGTCACTAATACTGCTGCATACCAGCACTAGAGGGCAGTAGAGATTGCTCATAAGCACCGCTTACTTCACCACCTGGATGTGATTTTTTCCAACCATTCAAACCATGGGCCCGCTTACCCCATTCTAAATCTACATTCATTTAAAGGACAATGCTCGTTTTTGACAACCTGGACCTTATTTACAACATATTATAAGACGTTTGACTCACCGAGATCACTTTGGTGTAGTTCGGAGGCATGTAGAAGAAATTTCTATTTCGAGCCAGTATATCCATTTAATGGCGGTGGTCGGGGCACTTAGAATGCAGTTTCTAAAAATCTATTTTCTGCCGCGAAACGGTTGTTTTCATCAATCTGTCTTTATGAATCGCTAGTTGTGCTTACATAGAGCATAGGCCTGTTGTGGTTTTCACATGCCATGATCTTTAGAAACGTCTTTCGAAACGAAATAGCTTCCTCACTTGCTCCAGCACTAATGCGCACAGCGCGCAATCGTTGCTCCAGCACGCTGTGCGCATGCGTGCTGGAGCAAGTGAGGAAGCTATTTCGTGTCTAAAGACGTTTCTAAAGATCATATTACAGAGGCATGTGAAATACCACAACAGGCCTATGCTCTATGTAAGCACAACTAGCGATTCATCAAGACAGATTGATGAAAACAACCGTTTCGCGGCAGAAAATAGATTTTTAGAAACTGCATTCTAAGTGCCCCGACCACCGCCATTACATGGATATACTGGCTCGCGCTGGATTTTAAATTTCTTCTACATGCCTCCGAACTACACCAAAGTGATCTCGGTGAGTCAAACGTCTTATAATATGTCGTAAATAAGGTCCAGATTGTCAAAAACTAGCATTGTCCTTTAAGGCTGAGTGTGCGACTGTTGGGTTCCAACTTCTCAAGCGTCAGCTTTCTCCTCCCTTTCTCTCAATTAGGGCCTTTTCTCCAAAGATACAATACAGAGAACCGTTCCCCCATTGGCCAGATCTCCCTATAGGTACAGTAATCCCCAGGAGCTGATTGGCCAGAGAGAGAGAAGCAGGGACAGGAGGAGTGTTGAGCCACGATGATGAACTGATTCAGAGAAACACTCAAACACTCCACATCCATGGTAAAAAAGGTGAGATGCAAAGTCAAAATGTAAGGTAAAATGATGATATGCAAGGCTGAGAATGTCTGAAACACCTACAGAATGAAAAGAGTGCAATAAGTATGGGGTCAACACTTGACTGCCAACTCTCCAAAGAAGAAATACTGAATAAATGCATATCATCCATATTTTATAAAAGCCCATAAGCATGACTACAGCTCTACTGGCTCCATGTCTAATACACAAATTAATCCAAGACTATGTTTCTTCAGCTTGGTTTGAAATCTGTCAATTAGTAAAGAAAATGTTCAGTTCAGTCTTAAAATATTTGACACAAAGCTGGCTGTGAATTCATTTTTCCTATCTAAATAGAACAAAGGAATAGAAGTCATTATCATGAAGCACAGCCAAGACATCTCCCAGGTTACCCTCTCAGACTACACCCAATTACTGAATGATGGACCTGCTCCTTAAAAATGAATGCATGTGAATAGGTTATAGGGAGGTGACTCTCAAAGCAACTCATCACTGCCATCATTATCATTCTATTGTCTAGTGAACCCAGTCAACCCATCTGATTTGTGTTGTTGGATCATATAATATTATCTTAAAGAACCTTTTGAGCCTAGACGAAATCTTATGTTCAATTGAATTATTGAGGCATGTTTAATTCAAGTGTAAATATTGATCGTCTTTATATGTATTTGTTTATTGTTGATATCTAAATAAACTATCAGTTTAATACGAATATAGTAGCCTATTAAATAAATAATTGAGAATGTAAGATTAATAGCAAAATTATGCAATGATATATTCAATACATACTTTTGCCATTAATCTTATATTCTCAGTGCCATTAATCTAGGCTACATTCAGTGGCAATACTGTTTAGCCTATTGATTGCCATTTAACCCAAGAAAAATCAAGTAATGAATGCGCATGCTGAGCATTCATGATTTCCTGGGAGACTGTCGCCTTCTCCATCAGGACAATCATATTTTCCCCATCCATCATTGACTTAAACTGCCGCGCAAGCATCACTGATAATTTGTGAATCCCATTGACTGAGCGCACAGTTTATCAATAGGTTAGATTGTAAGACTAGATAGATATTAGGACTACAGTATAGGCTACTCCGCTGGCACTGTTACGAAAACGAATAGACAATAGGCTAAGGCTAACTATGTATCATCATCATCATTATCGTCATCATCATTCTTCTTAATCTTCATGATAACAGCAGAGAACACTTGGAATGAAAGCGACCAGGGACTCTTGGGTCCGTTAACACGACTGGCTTGATGTACACATTTGTCTCAGAATGTCGAGCGGCAAATGTCCATTTAGCCGCGCCAACCTCTCCGCATCCTCAAACCTGACCACATGTCGCCATGTAGCCGTGTGATCAGATCAGTAGAAAGTTGCATTCCTGGCGCTTCGTATATTTGTGTAAAGATAGTGAGATAAGTGAAAACAAACCATTCATTTGAGACTGAGACGAACAGAGAGGACCACGCGGTTGCACCCTACATCTGTGCGTTCTGCCCCGTTGTGCCGTGCCATAATGGCGCGTGCGATTCCCGATCCCCAAAGCGCAGGATGGCATCTTGTGCCTAAAATTCGACGATTAGTTTAGTCAGTAGTATAACAGTATCTTGAATAAATAGTTGTTCTTACCGCACTGCGAGTCTGTGAAGATGCCTTAATATAGATAATGGTGTTCCGTGAAACTGACTGTCGGTTTTTGGCTTTACACAAGTCCAAACTTATATTTTGCCTTTGATTTTTTGTTTGTTCCAGTTCTCAAGAGAACCTAAAGAGTATTTCTTTGGTTATCTCATATCATCACCGAAGACTTGCATTAGGCTACATGTCCATTTTTCCTGGTAACTTAAAGACGCCGATTAAATCTATGTTCTCTGCCGCGTAAAAGTGCCAACATTCCAACGAGCGCATTCAGTAACGCCACAAAGCTCGGTCTTGTCATTTTGGCATTAATTGACGAGTGAAGCAATTGACTGCCAGTACAATGGTCTCCTTAGACAAAATTCGAGATATTTCGTTCTTTTGTTCGTAGTAGGCTCGGTGAGGTGGTATGCCATCATGTTCAGTTCTGATAAACCTAACAATCGCTCACATGGCAATATGCCCTCAAAAGGCTATCCATCGGTTCAGACCGGTGAATTCATCTTCAATCATCAATCACATCTGGTCTAAACCTCAATCCAATGATGCCCATGTATTCCGGTTGGTCGACTCTTTCACAATGTGCCATGGTCTTTGGGTAGCCTCGACACGTTCCGTTCCGAGAAACACCAACACCGGAGACACAGTGACAGCTCGGTTTTCCGGGAGTAGCGGAGATGTCTTCAAGAAACGGTAGGAGGTTGCGCGTAAGCATCTCTGACAGTGCGCGTGCACACCAAATTAGAGATGTTGGATTATGTTGCCGTTAGGCTCCCGACAAACTACACTACAACACTTCGGCGGAGTTATTCGCCGAGTCCTATTACATCACCTCGAAACATCTTTTTGATTTCAGTTGATTCGACTGAAGAATTTAGATTTTTTTTTTTTGCATTGTCTAAATGAGGGTTAAACTACAAAAATGATTCATTTCAAGACGTTTGGCTATGTGCTATAGGCTATCATATTCGAAAAAGGTTTGCTTTTTTTCTTCTTATTAAAAGGAAGCTATTTAAAAGTGTATTATTCCCTAAATTGCTTGGGACTCTGCAGACCCAACCTTTTGCCTGTTCATAATTGAAGGACACTTACCTTAAAAATTGCTTGATGCAAGCCTAGCCATTATAACTGCCAGTACAAATTGGGGTGTTCCTGGGGACACCCCGCTTTCTTTCTCTACCATCAGAAACGCGTAGACGAAAACTTCCAACGATAGTCTTCTTTTTTACACCACCGCGGGGTAATGCTATGGAGAGTGGCAACAGAACCGGAGTCCCGCAATGACCAGTGGCATCCTCTGATCTCCGGACCGGCTCCGTTGTGGTACCGTCTGTCAAATCAGGATAGGTTTGACAGGATTGGTTGGGTCGGCTCGAGACTGTGAAGGCGGCCAAAGATGAGGCATGCCAGCATCACTGGTTTTTCCAGGTTGTTGTTGTTGTTGCTGGAGGGGTTGAGAGGGATTCTAATACATCTTTGATGAGCTCATTCTGTCGGATGGAAAGTGACACAGTTTAATGACCCGTAACACAGAGTCAAATTGACAGACATCTCCAGGCTTGTAAGGTTCCGTGAGGTCAAGTTTCAAAAGAATCCCTCCCAATCCCTTCCTGTGGAATCAGTCCTTCCACCCTCGAGCCCCTGGAAAGGAACATGTTCTCTCCAAGGTGTTTCAGCATTTGAATCCATTTTAACAGTGGAGAGGGGGCTTTGGTCTAAATGTGCTTTTGTGTAATCCCCCCAAGCAAGGGAACACATGGCTTATTTGGCTAACTGGAAAAGGCCTGCAAGCTTGGAACTTGATTATTGGGGACGGCAAAAAAATTCCCCTGCCTCCCCTTCCGATTCTCCTCGTTCAGTGTGTGTGTCAGTGTGTGTGTGTGATTGTGCGCATGTGTTGGTTATGTGCAGTCACAATCTCCGTGCCTGTAGCCTATTCTCCGGGGTGGCTTGACCTCCGACCTCCTACCTGATTGGAGGATGATTCAGTGCTGCCTTGGGTTGTGGGAGGCACGCGGTGTCCCCCCTCCCCCCCCCCCCTTACCCTTGTTTGTTCAGTCAGTCGACCGACCTTGCCGGACCTCCCCATGGCCGCTGATCTGCCGGGCAGCGGCGGTGCGCCCGCGTGTCTGCCGGACATGTCTGACCGTTCGGGCCGGCGAGGATGGGAGGGGAGCTGAGGTCGCAAACCGCCGCTCCGCTCTAAGGAAATGACCTCCACATTTTAGCTCTGACATCAAGTCACCTTACACCCCAAGGTTAGTTAGCTGTATTAATGTTTTCACCGACTGAAAAGGCTGCGCAGTCAGCACTGATAACCTCTGAATCAAATTGCATCACAATCCATCGTCTTTCACAACATCACTGTGACTTTAGTTAATTCAACTTATGAGTAACAGTGCGCCACTTACAAATTGCAATTAGGTAGTATTATTCTAGTCTGTGTGAACATGTCTGGTAAACGCTGTAGTGGGGTGGATGTGAGTGGTGTCTGTTTGTGGAGAACAGGGAGGTGTAGGAGAGGCCAGAGCAATGGCCGAAGTAGAGATGTACATTAGGGACAGATAGAGAGAGAAATGAAAGAGGTAGAGAAGAGGAGGAGGGATCCGGCAGATGATACGAGGCAAATTAGAGCCGTTAGGAGGAGAGAGGGATGGAGAGAAGACGGTGAGGGAGCGGAGGAGTGATGGAGTGATGGAGGGAAGGCCTCGCTTCGGAGGGCGCCCTTAGCCGGACCGCCACAGAGCTGAGCCTCACTGCGGTCTATATTTAGCGCGGGGTCCACAGATTGCAGCGAGCGCTCCAGGGGCCTCGCGTTCAGACCGGCGAGAACCGCCGCCATCCGTCCCGGCGCCCAGGGGCCGCACACGATCCTCGCTCACGCCAGCACGCGGGGGGGGGGGGGGGTGGGGGGGCCTGGAGCTGATCAGATTGTCATATCGGACTGCTTAATCAAAGGAAAGGTGAGAGTGTGAGGGGTCATAGTTTTGCAAACTCGCTTGTAAACCATCTGTGTTTTGATACTGTATTGTGACAATTTAGGGAAGTGACCTACGCATCATAAAACAGCTCAAAAGTTGCCCTGGCATAAGTAGTCTGTTCTTTTTTAATATTCTAACACATACAAGGTGTCGACTGCATTTGCGCCTGCAGCATGGGTTCTAATCCCAACCTATTTTCACACACACCTCTTGTGCACTGCTTTCCTGACATTTGCCTGCTTTCATCAAATACTCAAAAACGGCGAAAATGTGTGTGGATTCCCGATGAGAAAGAACCACAAGCTCCCAAAATGCAGTCCCCCCCCCCCCCGTCTCCAGCTATAAACATCACACACCAGGGGGTTCTCTCAGACACGGTCTCCACATTCAGTCAAAATGTCAAGGCCGGTCAAGCCGATGTTTCCCCGACGCCCCCATGTCCTCTCTGATCTTCTACCCCGCCGTGCGTGTCACAACCATCGTGAGTGACGGGGAACCGTGCGTTTCGGATGTCAGGACCCTCCGAGGGTGACAGCCTTAGTGTTACCCCCCCCACTAAACCATCAGAACAGAAGAGGCTAATCCGTTAGCGGTGAACCCGTGCGTGCGAGACCCTGCTTTCTACTCAAATTGCGGGCTGTTATGTAACGCAATATCCACACTGCAGCGGGACTGGCATTGTTTTTGTTTTTTTGCTATTGTTTTTTCTAATTAAAAGGAAATCCAGCACCACACGGATGGGCTCCGGAGGGTAGCTGCCCCCCCCCCCTGCTGTTGTGCTCCAGTTACCAGACTTTCTTCATTACCAGTCGGTTCCCCAGTTCCAGCACTACCACAGCCCCCCACCCCCGCCTTCTCTCCCCCGGCACAGGGCACGCCCACTGCAGGGACCAAGGGGACGCGCACCCCCGTCTCTCTCCGTGCTTGCCTCCTCTCATCCCGCCACCTATCCATCACAGTCCGCCCCCCCCCCCCCCCGAACCAACACGCCAATCAGTCAAGGCTGGTAGCGGACTCTCCAACGTGGCAGTGTCACACCGCCTCCTGTCCACTCCCTCCTCTTGTGTCCAGATGATCACTTCTACGTCCAGCAGGTGCCTGAGTGTGTGGCTCTTTGCTGTCCGCTTAGTCTGACTCACTGGATGGAGGTCATTAGTTTATTACTGCCCAATCTGTGGCACAGATTCATGTGGTCAGCCAATCCAGACGACGTGAAACAACCTAGCAACCACTCCGCCGAAGACGATTGTGATTGGTTTAAAGGTTTTCCCCCCCTATCCCAGAATGCTAACGAGTCCAGCCAGAACTTTTTCCAGCGCTGGCACAGCGCAAACAAAGTGTGGATAAGTCTGTCCACTTACTACTGTCCACTTAATACATGTTAATAAATGCTGAATAGAGAAAATGATTTCGCTTATGGGTAAAACCTGCGCAGTACTGGATTAAACGGGCTCATTCTTTTATTCAAGTAACATGACTTCCAATTTCATAAGAAAACATCAAACAATCAGCCTGCTCTCCAAGTTATTGTATTCTACAAAACATGAGAATTTATACATGTAAAAAAAAAAGAAGCACAAACAAGACATAGATGACATGGACTTCACCTCAGGACTATTAACCAATCAGAGGAGACCGATTTCAACGAGTTGCGAAACACATCAGGAGAAACCTCTTGCCTGCTGAAACTGCTCTGTGGCCAGTGAGTCTGGAGGTGTTGTCTGCCATGATGGTTTTGGTGGTGGTGGGGGTGGGTCAGGTGTGGACAGTTCCCCTGTCTCTCAGTCTCTCACATGGGGTAGTTGAGCACCACGTCCTGTTTGGCCAGCTCCAACAACATAGGGTCGTCGAAGAACTTGCTGATGCTCACATCCTCACTCAGACCCTGCAGGGAAGCACACATGGAGACACGGGTCAGTGATGAGTCCCATACAGGCACATCATCCCCAAACACAGAGTCAGAGTCCCATACAGACTCATCATCCCTAAACAGAGTCCCATACAGACACATCATCCCGAAACACAGAGTCAGAGTCCCATACAGACACATAATCCCCAAACACAGGCACATCATCCCCAAACACAGAGTCAGAGTCCCATACAGACACATAATCCCCAAACACAGAGTCAGAGTCCCATCATCCCCAAACAGTCCCATACAGACGCATCATCCCTAAACACAGAGTCCCATACAGACACATCATCCCCAAACACAGAGTCAGAGCTCCATACTCAGACAGACTCAGAGCTCCATGCTCACCTTGCGTCTGCGGGTCTTGATCATGAACTCCCTGGCCAGATGGGGGGCCGGCTGGGGCTCCAGAGGTCGGATCACGATGCTCTTGTCCAGGGGGTCACCGGGCACGATCTGGGAAATGAGAGGGAGGGCCAGGGTCAGAGACACGCCAGTCAGGCTCATTCTATCACAGATCAAGGTCAAGGTCAACTTTATTTATAAAGCACGTTTAAAATCAACCGAAGTTGCACCAAAGTGCTGTACAATATATAAAATAAACTAAAACAAAAAACAGAATAAAGTGCACATAATCACAGAACAATAAAAGGACAGGACACAAAACAGGACAGGGGATGTAGGCTATCAGGCCTCAAAAGCCAGTGAAAACAAGTACGTTTTAAGCTGAGACTTAAAGAGCCCTAGGTTCTGTGCGTGTCTAATGTGTGGAGGGAGGCTGTTCCAGAGCTTTGGGCCAGCCACCGCAAAAGCTCGGTCACCCTTGGTCTTAAGTCTCGATCTAGGGACTATTAAAAGAGTCTCGGAGGAGGACCTCAGGGTTCTAGATGTCGCCCGAACTTGAATCAGTTCAGCCAGATAGTGGGGGGCCAAACCATGTAGAGCCTTATAAATAAACATTAAGATTTTAAAATCAATCCTGAAGCGAACAGGAAGCCAGTGGAGGGAGGCCAGCACCGGTGTGATGTGGTCCCGCTTCTTGGTTCCAGTCAGGAGGCGCGCAGCAGCATTCTGGACCAATTGCAGGCGCCTCAGTGACCGCTGGCCAAGGCCCACATACAAGGCATTACAGTAGTCCAATCTTGAAGAAATAAAAGCATGGATGACTGTCTCCAGGTCCTTAAGAGAGAGGTACGGTTTCAGTTTGGATAAGAGCCTCAGCTGGAAAAAATACCGGAGGAATGCGCGCACATCAGAGTAGTGCAGGTGCTGGACCAAACAAATAAGACTGTGAAAATGAAAGTCCGCACACTGAAATTAGCTCCCAAGGTGAGTTTACTGTAGTACCACAACGTTTCGGCCATAGACATAAACGTTGTGCTGAGTGAGTACTACAATAAACTCATCTTGGAGGCTAATTTCAGTGTGCGGACCCCTTTCGTTTGATCATTCTATCACAGACTCATGATATGAGATGGGACATGTCAAACCAATTAAAAACAGCCCAAATATCTGACTCCCGAGTCCATCACCACTCCACATGTAACGACTGAGTCAGGGACAAGCCCATCCACAGAACAGTCACACCACCACCTTCCCTCCTCCCCTCTCCTCAGAATAGCAAGGTTTGCACATCTATCCGTTTGAAAGGCCTGTTGAAATGATTACAAAAGAGCATCATCTTCCACAGCGCCTCAGAACAATCCCCAGGTTTCATTGGTTCATCGTACATGCGTGCGTGTGGAAAGGAGGGAAGGTCCAGAATGCACTAGGGCTGTCAAAAAAAAAAATCGAAGTTCGAAAAAATTTGAATATCATTTCATTTTCATTTCAACATATCATAAGTTCAAACTTAAATTTGAGAGTTTGAATATTGTAATATTAATAAATAATATAATTTATAAAAAAATATGCATCGATGTACATTAATAACAGAACATTTTAGGCTACAATTTATTTACGGGCAATAATCCAGACCCAGCACCTTATCGAAAGATGAAAGTTAACACCTCAGCGAGGGGTAACAGTGTTTACAGTACAATATTACAGTCAAGGGTTATTTTATTAGGCTAATATATTTATTTTTTTATGTATAAATTCGAATATCGTTCAAACTCTACTCAATTAATTTGAATATATTCTAACTCAATTTCATGGCACTTTTGACAGCCCTAGAATGCACGCCTCTCGGCAAGAAGGTCCTGTGTTCGATTCCCGCTTGGGACAAACTGTCGGCACTGGGGATGTTCTCCCCAGGGTTGTCAGGTACTCAGGTGAGGTATCTCCCAGGGTTGTCAGGTACTCAGGTGAGGTATCTCCCAGGGTTGTCAGGTACTCAGGTGAGGTATCTCCCAGGGTTGTCAGGTACTCAGGTGAGGTATCTCCCAGGGTTGTCAGGTACTCAGGTGAGGTATCTCCCAGGGTTGTCAGGTACTCAGGTGAGGTATCTCCCAGGGTTGTCAGGTACTCAGGTGAGGTATCTCCGGGGTCTTTCTGTGCGGAGTTTGCATGTTCTCCCTGTGTTTGCTAGGGTTTCCTCCCAAGAACCCAATACGAAAAAAACATGCAGAAGAACAGATGCTCTTCAAACCTGTCCCTGACCAGGACATGGACTGAGCACTTGGACTTGCTGCCCCTGGAGGAGAACAGCTTGGATGGGTCAAATATAGAGGATAAATTCCACCGGCGACCGCTGAACATTTGTGTGTTTGTGTGTGTGTGTTATGTGTGCTTTGTCACCGCTCACACATGCGTGGCCGATGTGTCGCACCGTGTGGCAAATAAAGACCCCCTCGACGTCCGGTAATTATTATTAGATCTCTCGCCCCAGGTGGGCCGGCGGGGGTCTGTAGCGACCTTTTAAAAGGCCACGCCTGGCCTTGCTTCCCCGCAGCGCTGTGACCAAAGAACACCGCCCCGGGGGGGGACTGAACGGGAGGTAAAATCAATGGAGTGCCAACGGTCATAATCAACAGATGCAGAGGAGACCGCTAACCGCTCTCGCGCCACTAAATGCTTTCGCGCCACTAAACGCTCTTGCGCCACGGCGATGCGACGGTAGCCCGTTTGGTTACGGGGGGGGGGGGGGGGGGGGGTTTGTGATCGCGCTACTGAGAGGGAGAGCAACAGCGAGCCTCTCCTCACGATTAAGAGTGTGTGTATGTGGGGGGTGAACAAATTAATTTCTCCTGACACAGCCATTAAGTGTGAGCCACACACACACGCACGGACACGTGCACTCTCGTGTCAGACACGGGGGTAGAGAAGACGGAGCGACAAGCCTACTGTACACAAAAGTCGCTGACTCAACACCCTCATCATCAGAACTAATCCTGTCAAAAGGCATGACCATGGCGTTCGTGACTCCGCCACGAGAGCGGACACCACCGCGCACAGCATGCCGTGTGTGTGTGTGTGTGTGTGGGCAACTGCAGGCGGTGGACACGCAATTGTCCTTGTGCGTGTGTGTGTGTGTGTATGAGATCCTCCCTGCCAGTGGTGGAAGATGGACAGAGAGAAGGCCTGTCCCTGTGTGTGTGTGTGTGTGTGTGTGTGTGTGTGTGTGTGTGTGCGCATGCGTGCGTGTGTGTGTGTGTGTGTGAGATCCTACCTGCCAGTGGTGGAAGACAGACAGAGAGAAAGCCTGTCCCTGGGTGTGCGTGCGCAGGTCCGTCTCGAAGCCGAACGAGTCGATGGCGGGGATGAAAGCCTTGATGGTGTAGAGGGGCGACCCCGGGATGGGGGCGTCCTGGGTCACGTGACCTCTGTTTCGCAACGAAACACACATCGGGCACATTAGAGCACCGCAGACAGTCATTAACACCTCTGTGGGAGGAGACGCACCAGCCAACGTGTGAGAATGGGCCTCGGATCTGACCTAGACTTCCTCTTTAAGGGCCCATTCATAGTCAACGCAAGCTACGCTAGCGTGAGCTACGCAAGGTGACGTTGACGCGTCCTTGCGTAGCAACGTGTGTAGTGCAGAAATGTGTAACTTTATGCGAACGCAAGTGCTATTTCACACAAACTTATAGTAGGGATGCACCGATTGCAAAATTCTGGGCCGATGCCGATGTTTAAAATAACAATCCGGCTGATGGCCGATGCCGACAGCCGATGTTTATTTAATTTAATTTGTATTCCCCCTTTTGTGCCAGGGAAACAAAGAAATGAAGTGTTTGGTTCCAAAACGCTGATTTTTATTTCACTTTAATTTGAAAGCAAACTACACGTGTGTTTGCGGCATTATGTCACGGATCTTCTCCGAATCTGCAGCTGGGTAGGCTACGTTTTGCAACAAAAAAAGCAGTAATTGTTGCGACATTACATCGGCCACTACCATTGGTGAATGTCATTTTATTTGCCGATGGGCCGATGGCAGTCAACAAGGCCAACATCGGCCGATGCATCCCTAACCGATAGGGGCGTAGCTTGCGTTGACTATGAACCAGGCCTAAATCTCTAGTCTGGACTATCTAACGGCAAAGCTGGGATGGGATGCGATGCGATGAGCTCAACAGTATGATGGTACATACCTTTTAGCCTCTTTTAGCCTTTGTGCCTGTTATGTGCTTCTAATTATGTATATATATATATATATATATATATATATATATATGTAATGTACTGTCTTTACTATGTGGGCTACGAGCCTGTAATAAAGTTTATTATTATACACCTGATGTTAGGTCATGTGATATTCCAGTGGTGTTGCATCTTACTCTGATTTGTGTATTAACTGTATATATGTACATACTTTTACACTTTTTGGGAACGTATTTGTACACTTAGGCCTTCCCATTCATTGACTCAGTCATGTTATGTCATGTGACCCCTCTGACTAGGTCGCCTATTATTTAAGGCGTGTCTCTGCTGGTGTTCTTCGTCTGAAGGAGGAGCTCGTAGCCCCAAACGTCACCTCGGTGTCAATTAAAAACCCTGGGAGAATATTTCTGGTGTGCAGACTCTGCTTCTCCTGACGGGATGGTGAGCTCACCTCCGCCGAGCCAAAACGGTGTAGACGGCCGAAACGCAGTCGGCCGGCGCCTGAACCTCAACGAAGTAATACGGCTCCATCAGCCTGGGGGTGGCCTGGTGGGCGGGGCAAAGAGACTTAATTATTATTATGCTAATTTGCAATTTCAATGAAGTACACTGCTATAAGTACTAAGCAGACAAGAGGGAGGTCGGTGGGGTCAAGGGCAGAGAGATGACGAGATGAGAGCTGATGAAAGAACAAGGGGAGAGATGAAGACTTCTGGAGACCGTTGGTCAGCAGATGGCGATGGGGGGGGGGGGGGGGGAGGGGGGGCGAGGGATGACTAGTGGTGGAGAGAGAGAGAGAGAGATGGAGAGAGAGGGAGGGAGAGGGAGGGAGAGAGAGAGAGGGAGAGAGAGAGAGAGAAAGAGATGGAGAGAGAGGGAGGGAGAGAGAGATAGAGAGAGAGAGAGAGGGAGAGACAGAGAGAGAGAAAGAGAGATAGAGAGACAGAGAGAGAGAGACGGAGAGAGAGAGAGAGAAAGGCACGTCAGAAAAAAGGGGGAAAGAAAGTTATCACACCTCAATAAAGAAGAGCCAGTCAGCAGAAGCCAACATTGTAATCAAGGTAATGGAACATTAAAAGAAAAAAGGGGATGATGAAAAGGCAACGGAGAGAGAGAGCTGATGGGAAAGGCGGGGGGAGGGGGAGGAGGGAGGGGGGGTGAGCTCACCATGAGGAAGGCGGAGTACACCACTCTCCTGGCCGTGGGGATGACCTGGCCCCCTCCTCTGTGTAGTGGCTCCTGGGCAATGACCGCATCCAGGATCTTAAACTTGACATTTCTAATGGCTAGAGAGGGGAGAGGGGTTGTTTAATGAGTGTGTGTGAGTGTGTGTGTGTGTGTGTGTTAGGCCTGCACAATTAATCGTGAATTAATCGAAATCGCGATTATGACCTCCGCAATGAACTAATCGCAAAAGGCCGCAATTCATGTGATTAATAATTTTGCTTTGAATTGAGTGTGCTAGGACTACACGGACGAATCACAGGCGCTTATGCTGTCTGACCAATCACATGCGTTCCCGCTGAGTGCGCTGTGCGCAGCAATTTCACTGAGAAGACAGATAGCAGTAGGTCAAGACAAGTGTCACAAGAGTACCTGCAGCCGTGAGTAGTGACAAAATGAGCGAAAACGAGGTCAGTCAGTTAGTAGCAACGTCTGTGATTTGGGAGCATTTTGGTTATTATATATTAATATTATATATAAAATATTAATCGCAATTATTAGTCACAATTACCATTTTGAAGCAAATAATCGCAATTATTATCTTTTGTGATAATCGTGCAGCCCTAGTGTGTGTGTGTGTGTGTGTGTAAGTGGTGGAGACTTACGCTCATCACAGAGAGGCCCCTCCCTGGTCCCCCACTGGAAGCCCTGGACGATGCTGTCTTTGACCGAGCCCAGGAGCGCTTTGTCCACCTACGCACAGAAACACACCGGCTGACTGACCGACTGGACACTTCAGCTGTCGGCGGTACTCAAAACACAGTCCCACCTCACCCTAGACTCGCGAGTAGGGCTGGGTATCGAGTCGAATTTCAAGAATCGATTCGATTCCGATTCACAAGGTTCAGAATCGATTATCACGATTCAATTCAATTCGATTTTTTTTTTTGTTGCTGTAACCTTAATTAAATGACTGCCAAGTTATGCAACACATCAATACTAGGGCTGGGTATTGATACTGATTTCCAAAAATGAATGAATGAATCATTGAATGAATGAATGAACTATTAAATCATTCATTCATTAAATAAAAGATCGATTTTGGGATTCATGAATCGACTCTGAATCATTTGATTCAGAATCGATTTTTTAAACCCAGCCCTACTCGTGAGTCTAGTCTGGACTCTCCTCAACAGTCTGTTTGGAGGATATATTTCCGCTAAGGCGGCTCTTTCACCCTACTGGTGTGTGTGTGTGTGTTCCTCTGGGACTCTGTTCGTCGGTAGCGTCGGTTTTCGGCGCCGTTCTAGCGACGATTTTTCCACGTCTACAGACTTTCAGAGGCGGAGATCTTTAAAGTCTGGTATCGGCAGACCGAACCTAACCCTGACCAAGTCCGACCCGAGATCGCTTCGAAGCCCGGTTCGGCTCGGCCCGGCCGGTCAGCTCACCTCGGATGGCAGGGTGTCGTCCACCAGGATGTTGGGCCCGGTGGTGTCGGGTCCGAAGGCCCAGATGGACCTGGCGGCCAGCAGATCCCAGTCGTACTTGGTCTGGAAAAACTCTCCCAGCTTCTTCCTGTGACATGTAGAGGTTGAGGGAGGGTGGGGGGTGGAGGGGTTGGGGTTGGGGGGGGTGGAGGGGTTGGGGGGGGGGGGGTGGAGGGGTTGGGGGAGGAGGAGGGGAACACAGTCGGTTTAGTCACGCCCCCCGGCTTCCTCTCGCATGTTGGCTGAGGCGTTTGGACCCAGATGGGCTCACAGATGAACAGAGTCCCAGAGGAACACACACACACACACACACACACACAGACACACACACACAGTCTAGCAGCAGGCAGACACGCACGCTCGCGCCCTATTGGCCGTACCTGTTCCATGTGATCTGCACCACCTCGTTCTCGATGTCCTCGGCCAGACCCTTCTCCAGGGGCTCTGCGATCATGGTGATCTTATTCCTGTCGGTCAGAGCACAGAGCTGTCAGTCACACACACACACAGCCACACACACAGACACTCTCTCTCACTCACACACACACACACACACACACACACACACTCACACTCACACTCACACTCACACACTCACACACACACACACGCGCACACACACACACACACACACACACTGAACTAGAGGGGCAGGTCACGACTCAACCGGCTCGTTAGGGAGGACTAATGACCAGTGAGAAATCAAACTCAGGTGCCTGAGTTTCGTTGAATCCACCGGCGCAACGACAGTAAAGAAATTCAATTCCAGATCAGCGGTTGATACTTACTTCTTGTTTGGCGTTTCGGCGAAGCACTTGAGCGACGACGTCTCCACCACCGTCTCGCAGAAGGTCACGACGGGGTCGGCGACCTGGGCAGGCGAGGAGGGTCGGGAGAACGCATGAATTAGGAATTAAGGAGCACGTTTGAGAAATGCAATTATTGTAGGGATGCACGATATATCGGCAATGATATCGGTATCGGCCGATGTTACGTAATTTTTTTATATATCGTATCTTTCCAATGTGCAAAACAGGCCAGATGTGAACAACCGATAATTATTTCTGTCTAGCTGCTGTTGTGTGTGTTGTTTTTGAGAGGAAACAATGCAGTAAATCTATGATTTATCAGCTTTTCCAAATGATTTGGAAATAGAGACAGTGTTTCCATGTGTTTTTCAGTATGTATAAAATGTCATTATCATAGAAATGTGTTTTTATACAGATCTCGATATCGATGAATATTGGTTATCGGCCATAATAGCAAAGTTAATATCTGTTATCGGTATCGGGCAAAATTTTCATATCTGTGCATCCCTAAATTATTGTAAGTCGCTTTGGATAAAAGCATCTGCTGAATGACTTGAATGTGATGAGGTCAGAGGTCATGCGAGCGGTCAGGGACGACAGCGAGAGAGCGGACGCCCACCTTGATGTCGATCTCAGAGTACATCTTGCGCAGGTCGTGCATCACACAGTCCAGGTAGAGCTCCCCTGTACCTAGGATCACATGTTCACCTGACTCCTCCACCTGGAGCACACACACACACACACACACACACGCACGCACGCACGCACGCACGCACGCACGCACACGCACGCACGCACGCACGCACACGCACACACACACACAGCACTTATTAGGCAACAGCTTGTCAATCGAAAATCTTCCGTCACCAGTTCCTCCTTGGGGAGGTGAGGGGTAAATACCTTGGTGGTGAGCGAGGGGGTAAATACCTTGATGGTGAGCGAGGGGTAAATACCTTGATGGTGAGGGGGTAAATACCTTGGTGGTGAGCGAGGGGGTAAATACCTTGATGGTGAGGGGGTAAATACCTTGGTGGTGAGCGAGGGGGTAAATGCGAGGGGGTAAATACCTTGGTGGTGAGCGAGGGGGTAAATACCTTGGTGGTGAGCGAGGGGTAAATACCTTGGTGGTGAGCGAGGGGGTAAATACCTTGATGGTGAGGGGGTAAATACCTTGGTGGTGAGCGAGGGGGTAAATGCGAGGGGGTAAATACCTTGGTGGTGAGCGAGGGGTAAATACCTTGGTGGTGAGCGAGGGGGTAAATACCTTGGTGGTGAGCGAGGGGGTAAATACCTTGGTGGTGAGCGAGGGGGTAAATACCTTGGTGGTGAGCGAGGGGGTAAATACCTTGGTGGTGAGCGAGGGGGTAAATACCTTGGTGGTGAGCGAGGGGGTAAATGCGAGGGGGTAAATACCTTGGTGGTGAGGGAGGGGTAAATACCTTGATGGTGAGTGAGGGGGTAAATACCTTGGTGGTGAGCGAGGGGGTAAATACCTTGGTGGTGAGCGAGGGGGTAAATGCGAGGGGGTAAATACCTTGGTGGTGAGCGAGGGGGTAAATACCTTGGTAGTGAGCGAGGGGGTAAATGCGAGGGGGTAAATACCTTGGTGGTGAGCGAGGGGGTAAATACCTTGATGGTGAGTGAGGGGGTAAATACCTTGGTGGTGAGCGAGGGGGTAAATACCTTGATGGTGAGTGAGGGGGTAAATACCTTGGTGGTGAGGGGGTAAATACCTTGGTGGTGAGCGAGGGGGTAAATACCTTGATGGTGAGCGAGGGGGTAAATACCTTGATGGTGAGCGAGGGGTAAATACCTTGATGGTGAGCGAGGGGTAAATACCTTGGTGGTGAGCGAGGGGTAAATACCTTGATGGTGAGCGAGGGGGTAAATACCTTAGTGGTGAGCGAGGGGGTAAATACCTTAGTGGTGAGCGAGGGGGTAAATGCGAGGGGGTAAATACCTTGGTGGTGAGCGAGGGGGTAAATACCTTAGTGGTGAGCGAGGGGGTAAATGCGAGGGGGTAAATACCTTGGTGGTGAGCGAGGGGGTAAATGCGAGGGGGTAAATACCTTGGTGGTGAGCGAGGGGGTAAATACCTTGGTGGTGAGCGAGGGGGTAAATACCTTGGTGGTGAGGGAGGGGTAAATACCTTGGTGGTGAGGGAGGGGTAAATACCTTGGTGGTGAGGGAGGGGTAAATACCTTGGTGGTGAGCGAGGGGGTAAATACCTTGATGGTGAGCGAGGGGTAAATACCTTGGTGGTGAGGGAGGGGTAAATACCTTGGTGGTGAGCGAGGGGGTAAATGCGAGGGGGTAAATACCTTGGTGGTGAGCGAGGGGTAAATACCTTGGTGGTGAGCGAGGGGTAAATACCTTGGTGGTGAGGGAGGGGGTAAATACCTTGATGGTGAGCGAGGGGGTAAATACCTTGGTGGTGAGGGAGGGGTAAATACCTTGGTGGTGAGGGAGGGGGTAAATACCTTGGTGGTGAGCGAGGGGTAAATACCTTGGTGGTGAGGGAGGGGTAAATACCTTGGTGGTGAGGGAGGGGTAAATACCTTGGTGGTGAGGGAGGGGTAAATACCTTGGTGGTGAGGGAGGGGTAGCTCTTGTTGACCTTCCTCAGTCCGTCCAGCATCTTGGGCAGCTCTGACGGGTTGACCGGCTCCACGGCGATCTTGATGACCGACGCCGTGTTGAACTTGAGCGCTCTGAAGATCTGGGCCTGAGAGACAGGATATGAAGAGAGAACGGCTTCATACGGGAATGTATGGCCTCTCTCGCTCTCTCAGAGGAACAGGTCTCTCTCTCTCTCTCTCACACACAGAGGAACAGGTCTCTCTCTCTCTCCCTCCCCCCCCTCTCTCTCTGTTTCTCACAAGGGATCAGGTCTCTCTCTCTCTCTCTCACACAGAGGATCAGGTCTCTCTCTCAGAGAGGAATAGGTCTCTCTCTCAGAGGAACAGGCCTCTCTCACAGAGGAACTGGTCTCTCTCACAGAGGAACTGGTCTCTCTCACAGAGGAACTGGTCTCTCTCACAGAGGATAAGGTCTCTCTCTCAGAGAGGAATAGGTCTCTCTCACAGAGGAACAGGTCTCTCTCTCAGAGAGGAACTGGTCTCTCTCACAGAGGAACTGGTCTCTCTCAGAGAGGAGCAGTGTGGCCGGTCTCCCTCTCACCTCCTCGTTCCCCCTGGGCTCGGTGATGGTGGCCGTCTTGACGATGGGCTGGTCGCAGCCCTCGATGAGAACCCAGTTCCCGGCAGGAACCCGGTTCACCTCGATCTGGTATCTACGGGGGAGAGAACAGCCGAGGCTTAACACGTACCGACCGCGCGGTCGTCAACGCCGTCGATGGCGGCGGTCGGGGCGGGGGGGGAGGGGGCGGGGCCGTTACCTGGCGACGGAGATCCAGAGGCGGCCCACGGTGCAGACCTGCGAGTCCTCCTCGTCCTCCAGGGTGTAGTTCTCTCCCAGGACCTTGACCGGCTGGCCGGCCTGGATGGTGCCGCTCAGCACGCGGCCGAACGCGTGGAACTGCACGCCGTCCTCGGTGCTGTACATCTTGGTGGTGTGGCACATCAGCGGACCCTGTAACCGCGGAGACGGAGGGGGCGGGGAGGGGAGGGGAGGGTCAGGCCCGTGTGACGGAGAAGGAACCGGGGTTATCGGACGGTGGCGTTTTCACCTCACCCCCCTAACGTCATTAGGGCCGTGGGTTTTTAACAGAGCGATCGGACATTTCGAGATCGATACCCCTCATTGGCCAGACTTCCATTTATTGGTTTTTTTAACAGCTCACTTCATTTCCTGTCAATTGTGATCGGGCGCTTGCTTTATTGCTGGCCGGCGAACAATGAGGGTATTGATTACCGCTGGAAACAGACTCCACCAATTTGGAGTCAACCACCAGGCCCTGTAACCACCCCCCCCCCCCCCCCTCCCCCACTCCCCTACTGCGTCACGCCGCACTCACATCGGGGTCACATTCCGCCATGGCCTCCCCCAGGTCCGAGTCCAGCCCTCCCATGTAGCTGTGCTCGATCTTGTTTCTGGCGCCCCCTTGTGGAGACGGGATGTGTTGCACGCACATGTCGACAAAGCCTGGAGGAGGATTAGGAGGAGGAGGAGGAGGAGGAGGAGGAGGAGGAGGAGGAGGGGGAGGAGGAGGAGGAGGGGTGGGGGAGAGTTCACGCATGGCTCCAGATGACTGTGTTAGTCACACCTACCAGACACATGTAACACATGTAACCACATTTAACCCTAGCGTGCAATTATAAACAACTAATCAGAAGCACAGGGCAGATATGAGGCCCTGGGCACTCAGTATTAAACAGCATAGATGCAATGGGAGGATTGACTGTTTACCTAAACAAGCCATGGCTGTAATAGCCAATGGAAGAAGAGACACCATCAACGGTCATTTACAGATGTATGATGTGGAGGCGGAGTGGATAGGGGGGAGGGGGGGGGGGGGGGGGGGCGGGCGTACCGGTAAACTCCCCGAAGAAGCGGCTGCAGACGAGCCGGAGGAGAGGCCGGATGTTGAGCTTCAGCTCCTCCTTGGTCAGGTGGATGCCCAGCTCGTCCAGCACCCGGGGCAGCGAGGTGTCCACATCACCCACCACCTGGGGACAGACGGGGACAGGGACGTTTAGTCTGATGGTGTGGTGAGTAGGGCTGGGTATCGAGTGGAATTTCAAGAATCGATTCGATTCCGATTCACAAGGTTCAGAATCGATTATCACGATTCAATTCGATTCGATTCAATATCGATTCGGTTAGTGTTACTAAAACCTGTTTTTTTTGCTGTAACCTTACAGTAATTACATGACTGCCAAGTTATGCAACACATCAATACTAGGGCTGGGTATCGATACTGATTTCCACAAATGAATGAATGAATGAATCATTGAATGAATGAATGAACTATTCATTCCTTAATTTATTCATTCATTTATTAAATAAAAGATCGATTTTGTGATTCATGAATCGATTCTGAATCAATTAATCGATTTTTTAAACCCAGCCCTAGCGGTGAGTGACGAAGGTGCTTCGCCTATGTGTGTATTTACTCTGTATGTGTGTGCATGTACACAAGTGTGTTTCCTGTGTGTGTGTGTGTGTGTGTGTGTGTGTGTGTGAAGGGTCTCACCTGTGAGAGGATCTTATAGAGAGGCTCCAGGACGAACTCAACGAAGCTGCGCTGGGAGTTACTAGTGGGGGCTTTCTTAGTGAACTTACGCCTGAGGAGAGAGAGAGAGAGAGAGAGAGAGAGAGAGAGAGAGAGAGAGAGAGAGAGAGAGAGAGAGAGAGAGGGGGAGAGAGAGAGAGGGAGAGGGAGGAAGGGAGAGAGAGAGAGAGGGAGAGAGTGAGGGAGAGAGTGAGGGAGAGAGAGACAGAGAGAGACAGAGAGGCAGAGAGAGAGACAGACAGAGAGAGAGAGGGAGTGAGACAGAGAGAGAGAGAGAGACAGAGAGGGAGAGAGGGAGAGAGTGAGGGAGAGAGACAGAGAGGCAGAGAGACAGAGAGAGAGAGAGAGGGGGAGTGAGACAGAGAGAGAGAGAGAGAGAGAGAGAGAGAGAGAGAGGGAGAGAGGGAGAGTGAGACAGCGAGAGAGAGAGTGAGACAGCGAGAGAGAGTGAGACAGAGAGAGAGAGAGATAGAGAGAGACAGAGAGAGAGGGAGAGTGAGACAGAGAGAGAGAGGGAGAGAGAGAGAGAGAGAGACAGAGAGAGAGACAGAGAGACGGAGAGAGAGAGAAAGAGATGGAGAGAGAGACAGAGACAGAAAGAGAGAGACCGAGAGAGAGGGAGAGAGAGACAGAGAGAGACAGAAAGAAAGACAGAGAGATGGAGAGAGAGAGAAAGAGATGGAGAAAGAGACAGAGACAGAAAGAGAGAGACCGAGAGAGAGAGACAGAGACGGAGAGAGAGAGATAGAGAGATAGAGAGAGAGGGAGAGAGAGGGGGGGGAGAGAGAGAGAGAGAGAGAGAGAGAGAGAGAGAGAGAGAGAGAGAGAGAGAAAGAGAGAGAGGGAGAGAGAAGACATGGGGAAAGCGAGAAGTGGGTTAGCATCATTCTGCGTTTGAATCAATCACATCAACCTGAACTCAACGTCCAAGAGAGCTCCACTTACGTTTTGGGGTTGAAATAAATGTCTCCCCACAGCCTCTTGGCAAACTCTGTGTAGATGATGTCGCCTGAAACAGACGATACTTAAAGTCACTCTGGTGTCATTCAGATTCCATATGAGTCCCTCCTACTGCCCAGGCCATCAGGAGCGAGAGAGGGTGTCTAGTAGGGCTGGGTATCGAGTCGAATTTCACAAATCGATTCGATTCCGATTCACAAGGTTTGGAATCTATTATCACGATTAAATTCAATTCAATATCGATTCAGTTAGTGTTATAAAACCTGTTTTTTTTTTAGCTGTCACCTTAATTACATGACTGCCAAGTGATGCAACACATCAATACTAGGGCTGGGTATCGATACTGATTTCCAAAAATGAATGAATGAATGAATAATTGAATGAATTAATGAACTATTCATTCCTTCATTTATTCATTCATTAAATAGAAGATCGATTTTGGGATTCACGGATTTTTTAAACGCAGCCCTAGTGACTAGAGACTCGCCCAGCTGAGGGCCGCTCTGAGCCTGGACTCTTTATAAAGCAAACTACCTTTTAAAAAAAGCCTTTGTCTGTTAAAATTGTGTTATTTTTGTTCAGTTGTGCTTTGTTATGCTATACTTTTAAACCTGTAGCACTCTGAGATTTTTTTTAATGAAAAGTGTGTTACAAATAAAATGTATTATTATTATTATTCTCATTAGAGAGCGTGTGAGAGGAGACGCGCCGCGCTGTGCTGTCTCACCGTAGGTGTCTGAGTAGATCTTGGCGAAGGAGCCCAGCGTGAAGCAGATGCTGTACTGAGAGCTGGCGAAGCACACGTTCCCCAGCAGAGGAGAGACCACCAGGTTCTCGTCGGTGGAGTAGGTGCTGAGGGCAGAGAGATGATCCCCGTCAGAGAAGAACGGACCAGACCGGCAGAGAGATGATCCCCGTCAGAGAAGAACAGACCAGACCGGCCATCACCTGATCTACCTCAACGCCAGTGGTTTGTGATAGACAGGAGGTTAACTACATTACATTAGACATTTAGCAGACACTTTTAATCCAAAGCGACTTGCAATAATTGCATTTCAATACGACCACGTCACCGGCAACATTTTAAAAATATCTAACAAATATTTAATAATATTAAAAATATATCTAACAAATCTAAAAAATTCCTCACTCAAACACTTGCTGAAAGCTGAGAAACTGCACTTTCTAGTATTATAGGGAAAATCCAATTAATATTTGAAATGTTGTCACTGTACTTTCAGAGTTAAAAGGGTTAACTGTGTAGTACTACTCGCCAGAACTCATTTGCATTTCCTTTCTAAACAAGTTTATGAACTATTTATTCATTTAATTTATTCATTTATTCACACCGGGAAATCCCTAGGCTCCTCCCACCGGAGCGCCCCCTCCCGTCACAGTACCTGAGCATACCGTTGACCTCGTCCACGATGTGACGCAGTTTGTAGTAGGCGTCCGTAGGGGGCAGCTTGAGCTCCACGATGAGCCGGTCCACCTTGTTGATGCAGATGGTGATGGCCAAGCGCTCCTGGACCGCATGCTTGATCAGCCGCTCTGTGTTCAACATCACCTACGCAGAGGAAAACACGCAGGGGGCGGAGTTAGGTCAGAGGTCAGAGGCCTGAGATGCAGGAGAGGAGAATCTTTCGCCCGGGGGGAGGAGAGAGAGAGAAAAGAGAGACGCACTCCTTCTGCAGCGTCGATGAAGAGGACGATGCCGTCTGAGATCCGGATACCTGACGTGACCTCGTCCGAGAAGTTCACGTGACCTGGAAGAGGAAGGACAGGCGACGGGTTACGTCACGTTTCTACAGCCGGACGTTCTACCGCCGGACGTTCTACCGCCGGACGTTCTACCGCCGGACGTTCTACCGCCGGACGTTCTACAGCCGGACGTTCTACCGCCGGACGTTCTACCGCCGGACGTTCTACCGCCGGACGTTCTACCGCCGGACGTTCTACCGCCGGACGTTCTACAGCCGGACGTTCTACAGCCGGACGTTCTACAGCCGGACGTTCTACAGCCGGACGTTCTACCGCCGGACGTTCTACCGCCGGACGTTCTACCGCCGGACGTTCTACCGCCGGACGTTCTACCGCCGGAAAGCCAAAATCCCAGAAGTTGAGGGTGCACGTCTAGTAACGAAGATCTCCCTCCCTCCCGTTCCCCTATACTCACCTGGGGTGTCCATGATGTTAAACAGGTAGGATTTTCCTCTGGAGTCAGGCAGCACCATGGTCACCGGGGTGCTCTTGATGCCCACGCCTCTCTGTGAGAAAACACAACACGAGATTCAGCAGGTGCTGCACCACACCTACAATTCTCCAGAATGACATGGAGCCAGAACTTTACAACTGACAGAGCCAAACACTTAATAATAATAATAATAATAATAAATTGTATTTATAACGCACTTTTCATTTAAAAATCTCAGAGTGCTAACTTACTTCCTGTTCAGTGAAGAGGATATCGGTGTATCGGAGCTGGAAGAAAAATAAAAGTCATGTGAGCAGAATGAAGATTATGGTGTGATAAACTGAACCTCACGGCCTGGTAGGAGACCTGGCTGGTACTCACATCCACATCATCTCTCTTCCTGATCTCTGGGTGTGTCTGTTCGATCAGGCAGTCCACGAAACATGTCTGAAATTAACAAACAAACCCATGAGGTCACAGGATCTTGTCCTTGAACGGTAAATACTTTCCAAAGACACTTAGGATCAACACAGGTGTCTTGACCGGCAGGTAGGGCTGGGCATCGACTCGAATTTCAAGAATCGATTCGATTCCGATTCACATGGTTCAGAATCGATTATCACAATTCTATTTGATTCGATTCAATATCGATTCGGTTAGTCTTACTAAAACCTGTTTTTTTTTGCTGTAACCTTACAGTAATTACATGACTTCCAAGTAATGCAACACATCAATACTAGGGCTGGGTATCGATTAGGGCTGGGAGTCCGAACTTCGGGATTCGAATATAATTCGAATATTGACAGAAATACTGGTATTCGAACGAATATTAGGCAGCCCTTAATATTCGAACCTGTTATAGGCATAATTTTTTGTAAATGTGTTGGCTAGCAAACGTTGCTTTTGATTCAGATTCAGAGGGTTTTTCACGCCTGGTGAAGTTGCAATCGCGAGCTCATTAGCAAGGCTATTGGACACCTGGGCTCCTGTAGGAGGTGACGTTAGTTAGCACGCGTTCCAGGCAACCCGTAACTCGTGTTTTTCCGACCTCCTACACGTGAAAATGCTCTGGAATGGCAGTCAAACCCGTAACTTCCCACCCGTGAACTCGTACAGATCGATGTAGGCTACTGCCATTCCAGAGCATTTTCACGTGTAGGACGTCGGAAAAACACGAGTTACGGGTTGCCTGGAACGCACCATAAACCCAAGCATGTAGTCATGCCTAAACACTGACTAAACTCTTAGTTGCTACTAGTTAGTCGCATATTAGTTTGGTGTCTAATTTCGGTTGCACCACGGCAATTTAGGCGTTGTCTTAACTAGTAACTACTAACTAGTTACTAAAAAATAGTCGTTGTATGACTGTGACGGCAGGATCCAAATAGCCAATCGGTAAGCAAGTAAAAATGTAAACAAGGAGGTTGATCGCCCTTACCCAGCCCTTACCAAGGAGCTTGGGCCGTGTCCGAATGTCCATATTACATACTATATAGTACATACTGCAACTCGCCTACTACATGCGATTTAGTACATACCTGTACTACTCCACGAAAACATGTTTAGAATGCGAGATAAATGAAGCATGCTTCACGAGTCATCCAGTGAAAGCGACGGGCTCCGGCTCACAACAATATTGAGCTAGCCAGGCATTTGAGTTGGTCATCCAACACAGGCTCGATCCTCACCTTTCTGTATAATCCCAACTGTGAAATGGATGTGATAATAGTCCACAAAATATTCTTCCTTTGCCTCGTTTAGCACCAGCTGCAACTCTCCTCCAAATGCATTATCTCCGTTAGCAAGGCTAACGTTGCACTCGGTAGCTTGTGCTTATTATTATTATTATTATTATTATTGGGGTTGGTGCTTGTGCAGTGGAGGGGTTCTTTTGGGGGAGTTGGAGCCGTTGGATTGTTATGCTTAAATGATCCTAGCCAGCTAGTTTGATAACCTTCTTTGATTCAGACATAGCGTAGGCTGCCTGGTACCGTCCACTGACCAGTTGCTGGTTAACTATGAGAGGCAGGATCCCAGCCGACCGTTGCTTCCCCCCAACCCGCAACGGAGGGTTATCAGCTGGGCTGGGACTCCCCTCGCAGTTAATCTTGATATAACTAAGACATCTGATAAAAAAATCATTCTGAAAACATCATTGCTTATCGATATTGCCTATGATACAATGCCCACTAGTGGACAGAATGTGCACAACTTTATTTTAAAACCTAGGTAGGTCTTTCTGTAAGAATTTAATGGTAAAAAATATTATTAATAATAATTCGAATATATTCGAATATTATTATTAATAAATAAACGAACTTCGAATATGATTTTTGGGCAAAAGTCCCAGCCCTAGTATCGATACTGATTTCCAAAAATGAATGAATGAATGAATCATTGAATGAATTAATGAACTATTCATTCCTTAATTTATTCATTCATTCAATAAAAGATCAATTTTGGGATTAATGAATCGATTCTGAATCATTTGATTCAGAATCGATGATTCAGAATTTAGACCCAGCTCTACCGGCAGGACCAGCCTGACCTTGCCGTGGTGGAGGTGACCGCAGAGGGTAACGTTGCGGATCAGCTCCGGGCTGTCCATCAGATCAGCCAGGAACCTGCACACAAAGAACAGATCTGAACGCTGTACTATAACCATAAAAGTAAAAATGTCTTTGACAGGAATGCAATGTTGGAAAATATTCAGGCAAATCACTTTTATATATGTATATATCTTGAGCTGGTGAGAGGTTTGTACTCACTCCATGTCATAGACGGTGACGGGCAGCTCCTGCTCCATCAGAGTGAACTGCTTCATCTTCACGGGCTTGATGATGGGCTCTGATCAGGGCGGACAAGAAACAGGCTCAGGTCCGTATCCTTTTCCTACCCCCTCCCTACCCCAACCCCTGCCTCTATCTGGGCCCAGGCACATTCACGCACACACAGACATACACCAGTGTTTGCCATGTCTCTCCTATGATGTTTTTAGCCTCTCTTACTCTGAAAATGTAATTTTATGTAATTTATTGCTTTATAAATGTTCTTAGCTGGTAGACAAATATACTCCAGGAGCTTGCTCAATCGCCTTGTTGAGAGGGGTCAGGGAAGAATTTTTTTACAGCTCACTTATCTGGCCCCTGGGTGATACTGTTTTTTTTGCTTCTGGAATATGTAGGGGTGGGATGTATGCCCACCTCCCTTCTTCTCTGTAAAGCGCATTGTGTTGCATCTGAGTATGAAATGCGCTATATAAATAAAGCGTTGATTGATTGATTTGATTGATAAAGCAGCGTTTATGGGAGGAGGCTGTGTGTTTCTAAGTCATAGGACCCAAGATCGAACAGAACTTGGACGGGCTGCATTCTCTTATGATGCATCCGTATACCTGGAACTCTCTCCAACAGACATTGAAGCTAGAGCTGCTTCCCTCCCATACGGAGTTCAGAGCCATGGCTCTAGATATTTGTTCATCAACTTGTCACTGTTTTGGATCTTAATTGTATTATTGTTGTAAATTGCTTGTTTTGTTGATGTTTGTGTTTGCTTGTGAGCTCGTCGGCATTGGAGATGAGGGAAACCTCAATTGCCCCACTAGTTTAAATAAAGGTTTGAAATGAAATGAACCCAGAGACCCCATTTACACCTTGCATTAAAATGTGTCTCCTATCGAGATTGTATCTAGATAATGATTTAGCCTGATTACATTTACACCTGGCATTAATATGCGTTTCGATTACCTTCAACCCGATCCGTTTGAGATCCGATCGACTCTGTCCAGCTAACAATCGAACGTCACATCCTGTTTGTGTTTGAATATTTTCATCTGACTAAATTGAGAGTAGACACTTTTGTCTCGTCTGGACTCCAACCTTGACCAGGATCCATTTTAATGCTTTCTTGCTAGCTGCCATGGAAGCCTGCTCCTCGCTGGTCTGGAACCGGCATGTTCCAACGGCATTTCCATTTACACTAATATTAAATGTGGTCGAAATGCGTCCCTGGCCGATCGGATCGCAATCCGTCCTCAAAACGTTTTGGGCGCATTTACACCTGTAATTTCATGTGGTTTAGCACGATCAGAATGCAATCTGATCACCAAAAACGCATTTTAATGCCAGGTGTAAACAGGGTCAGAGAGGGGTTAAGTGAGGGGGGAAGCAATACTGATTGGCTGTCCAAGCGTGTGTTATCCCTGACCTGTGAGGGGTTGTGTATCTTCCTCCTGGACGATAGTTTCCACCTCCGGCCCGTACACCTCCTCTGCTGTCGGATAATACTTCTTATCTTCATGCAGGACCACTTCCATGCCTGGGACATCTTCATCAGCGTCGGCAGGCTCATCATCATCATCCTCATCAGCCTTCACAGAGGAAGAGGGACACAAATGAACAACGTGTTCAACAAAATGATGCTACACAGATGAGCCTGATTCAACTGAGGTGGTAGACGACTCAGTTACACCAAACTGGTGTCAATCAGTCTGTTAGAGTACAATGATTTTGCCCATAGCTACCTACCTCGTCCACATCTCGGTCGTCTGCCTCCAAATCATCTTCATCATCCGAGTCTAGTTCTGGACCAATGTAGTTTCCAAACTCGTCGTAAAGATCCGTTTCCATTGTGAAATCCGCTGAGTGGAGAAAGTAGGTACAATTATCTTTCTAACGGATGGAATTAACATCACATAGCCTACTATTCCATTAGCTAACGTTAGCTAGTTGTTATTTTGTAAGGTTAGCTAATCGTCTACTAGGAAGACATTCACCACCAATGAATGGCACCCAAGCCGAGTTATCGTTAGCCTAGCTAGCTAGCTACGTATGAGCTGCGTTGCAATTGATTTCATGCAAATTGGTTGAGGAAAAATTCTTGCTAGCATAAAACATCAAGTGTACACTTACCAGTGCGTGCACAAGCAGTGGTTGTGTGTAATATATTGATTCAAGAATGGCACTTAACTTCGGTTGTACACAATGATTTACACTAGACTGTTTCGAACTCAACCATGCCACCCAACCGTAGGACCCTTCTGCGCAAACGCACGATGAACGCGTGTAGGCTACCTTAACGATGCCGGATATGAATAAAACTCGAAAATTATTCTACATCTACAAAAATACTATTAGAAACACGGAGAGCAATGGTTTCAGTTTTCCCGTTGTATAAAATACTAGTGCCAACAAGTTAAACTGTATTTGACGGAAGTGAAATGAGCTAATTTATTCAGGCAAATCACTTGTATCATCCTTTAAACGCATGCGCACAACATCATTGACGAGAAGGAAGAAGAAGGAACGGATTACGTTGGCCTCGTGTGTGGAAAATAGCCTGTGTATGTAGCAAAATTTGTGTTTTAATTCAATTTTCAGCCGAAGTTTGGGCTACCATGTCCTCCTATACATGCATCAGCTGCCGCGTTGCGTTCTCTGACGGCGAGATCCAGCGTGCGCACTACAAAACGGATTGGCACCGCTACAACCTCAAACGCAAAGTAGCTGACATGCCACCTGTGACGTCCGAGAACTTCCAGGAGCGGGTTGTGGCCCAGCGGGCCGCCACCGAGCAGCAGGAGAGTGGCACGGCGGTTGTCGAGGGCTGCGCCGTGTGTAACAAGAAGTTCTCCAGCACCAACGCGTACCAGAACCACCTGCAGTCTCACAGACACCAACAAGCGGAGAAGCAAGCCTTGCTAGAAGCACAGAGGAAAGTGGAAAAGATGAATGAGAAGAATCGGGAAAAGGGACTGGCAGAGGAGGATGGAAAGGTGGATCACAACGCCAGGAATGAAGCACTGCAGCAGGCCCTGAAGGGGCAGCTGAGGTCCACCCCGGCTACAAAGGCCCAGGATTTAGGGCAGGGGGGGGCAGCCGAGAGGCCAAGGCCAGAGAAACCGCCCAGGCTGCAGTGGTTTGAGGAGCAGGCCAAGAAGATGGAGGAGGAAGAGGAGGGGGCTGTAGCAGAGGAAGATGAAGAGTGGGAGGATGTTGATGATGATATGGAGGATGATGATGATGAAGAGGAGGAGGAAGCAGAAGAAATGGAGCAGGAGAGAGGTGGGGACAGCACACGGTCAGCGCCCCCAGCTCCACCCGGGGCCATCCCGCTCACGGACTGTCTCTTCTGTCCACACCACTCGCATTCTCTCATGAAGAACCTGGCGCACATGACGAAAGTCCACAGCTTCTTCATACCTGACCTGGAGTTCCTGATAGACCTCAAGGAACTCATTCGTTACCTGGGTGAGAAGGTGGGCACCGGGAATGTGTGTCTGTGGTGTAACGAGAAGGGGCGGTCCTTCTACTCCACAGAGGCGGTTCAGGGTCACATGGTGGACAAAAGCCACTGCAAGCTCTTCACCGACGGCGACGCGTCGTTGGAGTTCGCGGACTATTACGACTTTAGGAGCAGCTACCCTGACCAGAGGGAGGGAGGTGACGCCGAGGCGGAGGACGAAGGGTTGCCGGACAAGAGCCTGGAGTACGACGACGACACCCTAGAGCTCACGCTCCCCTCGGGGGCGAAGATCGGCCATCGCTCCCTCATGCGCTACTACAAGCAGCGTTTCGGCGCCCCCAGGACGCTGGCGCTAGCCCGGAACCAGAACGCGGTGGGTCGGGTTCTCCGGCAGTACAAGGCCCTGGGTTGGGGCGGAGATGTGGGGAAGAACTCCTTCTATCAGAACCATAAAGATATGCAGTATGTCCAGAGGATGAAGTCCAAATGGATGTTGAAGATGGGGCAGAACCACAACGCTACCAAGCAGCACCACTTCAGACTCCAGGTTATGTTCTAGGCCTGAGACTGGAAACATAGGGGTTGAACTTGTTGGACTGTTTCATACTCCTTTTATGCAACTTCTCAACAAGTGATGCAGTTATAATAAGTATCTGCAGAACAGCACCTTTCACTCTGTAATTATGGCTTCTGTTGATGTTGTCGGAGCTGAGGCAAACAAGATTATTTGATTTATTAGGGATTTATCTTGTGTGTGTCACTCATGCAAAGGTCCCCAAAAAAATTCAGAGAACCCTTGTGCATCCTCCTGCTAGTGAAATAGTAATTTCTTTACTTATTCATGGTAAAAAGTGTGATGTTTCTATTCTTAGCAGATATGTTTCAATTAAATCAGTAGAGGTTTGATAACATCAGATTAAAGACATCCATTAACTATATTAAAGACATCCATTAACTATATTAAAGACATCCATTAACTCTATTGCATACTGTAGATTGCATGCTGATGAAAATAAAGATGTAGACAATGTGTTTTTTTCATGGCTTTATATTCCTGCTGGTGGTAAGAAATACAAGTACATTATCATTGAAACAAGACAAATATAAACACAATCACATGCACACTGTCAATGCACTTATTGACAACAATGTTAATATATGTTATAGATTTTTTTTTTTTATCCAATATTTTTTAAAATCAGTCAACATTAATTTGGGCAAAAATGCAGTTAATACAATTGCCACTAGATGGCAATATAGTGTAATATTTCCCTGAATACCCCTTTCTGACATGAAACCTCTTTTCCTCATTCTACAGAGGGCACTTTTTGTCTGAAAACATGACTCGGCATTACTGACAGAAGAGCAATACAATTATCCCAGTAATTGAGAGTATATAGCCATTGTCCAAGAATAAGGCGACCATTAAAAGTGCCAGGTAGGCAGTTAATAATAAAAACTGAGATTTAGTATCAACAATGAAACATAAGTGGCACATCTTCTCTAAATGAACAATTCAGACACCTTCAGGATGACCTTTCCAGTCAATGATTTATATTAAGGACTTCAGTGTAACAAGGCATGATCCTTCTAAAAGCTTAGAGCACCGCGTTGATTAGGTGAGTATAAACTAGGGCAAAGGTCTCCTTAATCATTGACAGAGATGATGTTTTTGTTGGGCTTCTGTCCTATTTGACCTTTGTACCAGAGTGAGGGGAAGGGGCTGAGACTGCAGCAGTATCTGGCAGAGAACCGATTGACTGAAGAACAGTCATTTGTTTTTGTTTTATGTGTGAGCCACTATCAGTTCTTCTGTGAATTTGACCTGAGAATTTGATTAGCAGTGTGTGCCTCTGTGTGTGTGTCTATGTGTGTAGTAGTGAATTGGAGTGTGTGAATGTATGTGTGTGTGTGTGTGTGCTTGCGTGGCATCAACTGGTTTGCCCAGATTCATTTTTCCTCCGCCAGCTTCCTGAGTCGCTGCACCACATCCTCCCCGCTGACCCACGGCACGGTGACCGCCTTGAACTCCCCCGGCCGGGCCTCGTGCGTCTCCGTGATCAGCCGGTGCATGGGGTAGTCCCGCCGGGCGAACGCCACGTCACGAGGCCCCAGGATCAGCGACGGGCAGAAGTCGTTGGCACCGTCGCCCACATAGAACACCCTCTGGAACGGCTTGCCACGCTCCTGCGCTCGGCGCGTGACGTAGTCCCTCACGATCACCTGCTTGCACATGTTCGCGGGGCAGCGCTGGCACCCGTGCGAGTGGAAGGGGCGCAGCATCAGCCGGCCGTCCTGGTTAAAGGCGGCGGGGTTGGTGAAGATCTTGACGAAGAGCTGGCGCGCTCCCACGCGACGCAGCCAGGACTCGATGAAGAAGGTGTTGGCGTCGGACACGAGCACGATCTCAAAGTCCTGCTGGGGGCGCGTGCGCAGGAACTGGAAGAGGGGTAGCATGCCAGGGGAGGCGGGGATCTTTTCGATGACGGAGCGGATGGCGCTCTCGGTGACCCTGGACTCGGCCAGGTAGGCCAGAACACGCTGCATGTACTCGTTATAGTGGCCCGACCGGTAGGTGTCCTTCAGCCAGCCCGGGAGGTGCTGCCCGGGCGCCGCCTGCACCACCACGTCGTCGCTGCTCTCGTCCACGATGGTCTCGTCAAAGTCGAAGAAGATGAGGAAGCGCTTGTCAGAAGAGGGCAGCGCAGAGTTTCCGGCCATCTTTGCCGCTCGTCTGGATCGGGGTTGGGGTTGGGGTTGTTCCTCCTCGCCTGAGGGAGGGGGCAAACAGCAGTTGAACACACGGTCCCGCATGATTGGTCACACCACCAGGCTTACTGCTGCTGAGTGGCACCAGATCACTCCTCTCCTCTCTCTCTCTCTCTCTCTGTCCAGAACACCTCGTCCTCTGCTTCACTTGAAACACAGTGAGGAAGGGTGGGGCGTTACCAAGGTGGGCTTCTGGGAAATATCAGCAGATGGACAGAGAGGAGGAGAGTAAGGAAAATAGAAGGATAGATTAAGGAGGAAAACAAACAAACAAACAAACGAGACTTCAGTTGATGATTCATATTTTTCCCAGAGGAACTTAGACTGTGAAAGGACATCATGGATGCTATGCTATGCAAGAGACAGAGTAATAAATCATGTAATAACCGTAGGCCTACTTAAACACAAATTGGAATTTGGTCAAACCTGTTAGGCTACTGTGGGAGAACAAGTTATACGAGGGTAATGAAAAACTGTTTGAAGTTCATAATCTTTTACTTGTGTTGATGTATGTAGAGTATGTACGCAACAACTTGACTCAATTGATGCCAAACTCAGAGCACAAAACCCAAAAGACGAAACTGTTAAATTCATATTTCACTACTATCACCGTAAATAAATATTGATATCCTTCATCCAAGATAATTTTGAAGAAATTAGAACAATTCGAGTCCATTGCATGCAGAATAATTTGATACTCAAGTAACCGAGGTGAGAGACTCAAGGGCTTTGTATGAAGCAGAAAGGTAGTGGGACATCATGCTCCTTGAAAATGCTGCACTGACCTTCAGTTATCCGTGGTGCCAGAAGCTGTTTCCTTGCAGAGCATCGGATCTATAAGCATGAGGAAAAAGTACTTCCATCAACCACGGATAAAATTAAAAACCACTTCCCTTTCCTTCATTAACGACCTCACGGTCCTCTACATTATTTATAGCCTACTGCAACTAACAACAAAGGACAACAATAACGCACTGGATTGTAATAAACGGTGTAATAAATTGTAATAAATGGTGCACACTCATCATGAATGACCGAAGTCATGCTGATGCACTTTTAACTCATCCTATAACGTATCCGATTGTACAATTTGTCATTACATCATTTGGTGACAGCATGTTATGTATCCCAGTCGATAAATAAACATGCATTTCGACCTGACAGACTACTCCTTTCCCTCACTATAGTTACACCTCGACTTTCCAAGGTTAGTTTTGCATTTATATCTGCAGCGTTGAGCAAAAAAAAATCACCAGCGGGGATGTATGTCCAGAAATTGCGGTGCAGCACGGGATGTCACGCCAGCCAGGTCCGGACTCGGTGTTGGCTCAGGTGTTCACGGTCAGGTTCAGATCTTATGGGTCCCGTGGAGTTCTCCGCTCCCTGACGGCGCTTGTTTTTCGAGGAGTCGTCGTCTCTCCTCGCCGGCTTTATGGGCTGTCTGTCAAGACCTACCTCCATGGTCCAGACCTCCCTCCATGGTCAAGACCACCGAGGCTGCGCGCGGCGCTGTGACGTAGGCTACCGCGGGCAGTCTCGCGCCGCCCCATCGCGCAAAGATGAGAATCAGCGACCTTCTCGCTCCCCAGAGAGAAAATAAGAATTTGGGGGCTCTAATCTCTAAACTTGGCTCGGGAACATGTGTGATGTGCATGAATATAGCAAAGCCTACACCTACACCTTAACTGGTGAGCTGGCACCACAAGTTAATGAAAAATTATAAGTTGAAAGCAAGTCTCCTGTTTATCTGTAAATGAGACTTTGTGCAGAGACACTTTGACCCCGAAGGCCGGCCGCCCTAGCGCCCATCCCTCCTCTTTATCTGTCAGCAGCACACAGAAGCCCAACCCGCTCCTTCGCGACCACACAGGCTCAGTAACGAGGAACAGTTGGGCGTCCGGCTATTTTTGGGCACAGATGGGATTATGGAGGTAGGCTATTTGCTGCGCTATTACCTCCCCTCTCCCACTTGTGGTGACTGACTGTGTCAACCTGACCACTTACTCGCCAGCCACCGGCGGTGAGTCAGTCACACCTTCTGCCCAACCAGCTTCTAAATCACTGACTCACATCCTGTATATATGAGCCTAGTCCATCAAGCACATAGAATATGATGAGGAATTATTGTATCAGGGTCTACTGTGTCGTGGATTTGCTTTCTCCCATACTGCGTTATGAGTTATAGATAGTAAGGTGTTAATAGGCAGGCAAGCAAGTAGTCAGACACACCAAGCACACATAGACGAGTTCATGGTTGGGGTCATGGACCCCCCCACCCCCCCCCCCTTTAGACAGTCCGCTAATACCTTTCCCCACTTCCCTTTTCCACGCCACAATCACGACAGACATCACAACCCCTCATGATGACCACACAGTTTGCTTCCTCATGGATGGCTTGTTTGTCCTCAATATTACACCAAGAACACGAATTTACGAACACGATCGACCTTGCAGTTAAGGGGTATCAGTATTTTATGTTGAAAGACACCATAAAACTGGACAGGGGCCTCGGGGACTGAGCTCACGTGCTTGGGACACAAGGTTGAGGGGACAGACCGTGAGGTCAAACTCCAAAGATAGTCGGTGGATGACGGGACGGGAGGAAGGGAACCCACTGTTTGATAAGGCTGCTTGCTGTATGACCACTAAAACAGAACCACTGTTCAATTACACCCACTATTACAAAATCTCCCAAAGATCAACAGCCCTCAGCTGAGCCTGCGTTGATGAACCCAACACGCCACTGGATCCAAAGACTAGGGTGGCAGCAGAGAAGAGAAATCAGGAATTCCAGCTCAAGGCGTCCGGGGGCATTTGCACAGGCGAGGGTTGAAAGAACATACCTACTTTGTAATCCAAATACCCCAGAACACTGTGAAATAAACCCATGCAGTTAATACAACCACCTGGGATTACATCTTGGTAGCAGATTGGGTGGTGTGGGAGGATTAGTCATGGTGGCATTGCTTGGCATGGAAATTTGAATAAATCCTACTGAATCCCACATGTTGTTTCCAACAACATGGGGCCAAATCTTGATCACCTTCACTGGTGATTGATTACTTGATCACACACAACAGTACGCCAGTATGTGATAATCATGGCTACTTGTTTTTACTTCTGAAAGTTAGCTGAGTCTGTTAAATGTACATTATCAAAAAGGCCCAACATTTCCACTCCTTTTCCTTAAACTCCAGAAACAAACATACAAAAAAAAAAAACGAGGACAACCCAAGACATTATAAAGCTGCACAATATTGTACCAGATACTCACAATAATAAAATACACAATGCTACATTAAGTGGTTAAAAATACAAGGGGGAAAAAAGTATATTGATTTTTTTTAAACATCTTTAAAGAATATACAATGTTATTTTCCTTAACTAGCAAGATTTTAGTAGAAAGTGCATTCTATACAACAAAAAAGGAGGAGGAGAATCATCCGGTAAATTGAAAGAGAAAACGGTACAAAACAAATATAACTCCATATGAGCAAAACCAACCAATAGAAGAATGTATTTCAGATGAAACTAGGAGGGATGGGGTTAGTGTAAAATCACCAAAGCAAGAGGAACATTTAGCGCTCTTTGGGGTCCATATTAGAGCAAAAGTAAATTATATATCTTTAGAGAAAACAAAACAAATATGAACAAATAAAAAATGTCCTTCTTATGCCATGGTCCCCTCGACACTACCCGCCCCATCGAGATTCTCCTCCTTCTCCTTGCTTCCAAACAGACACTCGCCAAATCAATCACCACCACAGCTTCCATGCAGCCGAAACCTCACTACCCACAATGCACCCAGTCCCTCTCTTCACTGCGCCTCGCTCACGCAGCAGTAAAGTGCAGAGGATACACACAAATCAAAAGGCTTTCTAAAATAACGTGGCTTAATAAAAAGAAAAAAGACTCGTACGGAGACATTCCAAGCACGGTAGTGATCTGGAGGCCGACTTGTTAAGCCGATACAGGGTTGGACCCGCAGCGTTTGTAGCGCGCAACGCTGGAAGGATTTCTGGGCCTACGCTGTGTTGAACCACTCAAGGACCGAATGCCCTCACGGTGCGAGTGGGACGTGCTGAAGATATAGTTACTGCTATTACCATCCATCTCTAGAATCCCCATATATCACACTTACTGGGCCAGATCACTTAAAAGCAGCTTTTGATACGCAAGAGCACCAGAGGGCTTCCTGACAATCTCTCTCTCTCAATCTCTCTCTCTCTCTCACACACACACACACACACACACACACACACACACACACACACACACACACACACACACACACACACACACACACACACACACACACACACACACACACACACACACACACACACACACACACACGGAACAAGGCTCAATGTCATTCCTAGACACTCTATACTGATAAGTCCCACACTGCGCGAGGGAGGGAGCAACAACCCCCTCAACAATCCATCAAGAATACTTACTAGTCTTTTCTTCCATGTCTGTCAGAATACCACACAACAGTACATTCATACAACGCAAAAAAATACTACATTTACAAATGTGATTTCTTTCGACAACTTGCGTAAATGTACGTATATCTATACAAGAAATGTAAGTGTGTTAGAATTACATAGCCATCAGCGTTTCCTATGGCTGTCATGGGAACCATTCACCAGTCCGGAAAGTTCCAGAAGGTGTAACTGAAGAGATTGAACAGAACAGATGCCCGATACAACATGTAGGTAACATTCAACAGGTTTTTGATTCATCTTTGTTTGCCCGAGTTTGTGATAAGTGGATAAAAAGTATGCGTAAAGTGTCCGGTTTTGTAAGTGTCCCGCTCCACACCACACAGTAGAATAAAAGCAGGCTGGATTTAAAAAATAAAAAACACGTTATATTCGGTTTAGAATTGTGGTGAGAAAGTCTGAACTACTGTACTGTTTGTTGTGTTAAATGACCTTTTCCAGAGTAACCCGTATGATCCCGGCAGCAGCAGTGGAAGAGGTGGTGTCCAAGAAAGGTCAAAGTGCATCCGACCCATCACACAGTGGCAGTATTTAACTCTACCCTGACAAGAAAACAATCCCTTGACGAAGCAGTCAAAGTCAAGGTATAGCCAGACTAATAATTATGTGTGTTTGTGTGTGAGTGTGTGTACTTGGGCGCACTCCTTCACCTGATTGTTCATGTACATGTTCATGTACAAAAAAAATCCTGTCCACTTCTTTTCAGAGCCAATGCCATGAAATCAAGCTAACCACACCTGCAACCCACTAAAAAACACTTGAGGAACCTAATATGAAAATAGAATTTAAGAATTATATGTCGGCTAGTACTGATAGAATGGAAAGCACCCATTAAACATCAAATTAGTCTCTGCAGCACAGCACACCATAATTAATCATGACTTCCTCCGAAGGAGAAAAACCTGCCTGCAATGTGTGACCTGTGACCTTTGCCCTCACCTTACTGCTGTAGGGAGGAATGCCTGTTGGGGCAGGAGGAGGCCCAATGTCAGTGAGGACCTTAAAACAATCACGAGGGCCCAGTGTCCTACTTTGAAACTGGGAGCGGACAAGACACACCAAATGACCTCACTAGTACTAACATCTGATCCCTGTTCAGCTGTTGTCCAGTCAAGTGAGAAACATGAGAAGGGGTGAAGATGATGAGATGGATCCTGTTCTGATCCACTAACCTGGATTATACAGTCATTGAGAAATAACAGCAGCAGCCGTCAAAAGACATACTGTACACAAACACGTATGAACGCACGGAGGGAAAAACCCACATTATACATATATCTTACCAGAGGCGGCAGGTTCTCTACAAATACATAATCTTATGCCAGTTGACTACGAATGTGGTTTCATTTCATGAAAAGATACTAGCAAGAGGTTGTAAAACCTGTGTCAGTTTGACTGGGTTCTCTTAAGTGGGTCACACACTCATCTTAAGTGTATACTGAGGGTGTAGCAGTCCATGTCTGTCACACACACGCACGCACGCACACACACACACACACACACACACACACACACACACACACACACACACACACACACACACACACACACACACACACACACACACACACACACACACAGGTTTGTGTTATGCGCTTGGTTTATCCACGTCAGTTCTTGAAGAGGCCCTCTACATCTGCAGTCCAGGTAGAAGGCTGAGGCGTGGGGGGGCAGGGGGGTGAGGTCGGAGGTCAAGATGGGGGCGTGGCACGTGGAGCCAGACGGCGAACGGGCCGCGCTAAGGGTTCAGTGGTGCTGAGGGGCTCCGGGGCCTTTGTCGGGGGGGGCCATGTGACGTAGGTAGCCGCTGTCCTCGTGCCCGCAGTGGTTGAGGGGCTCGCTCTTGAAGAGGGCGGGGGGCGGGGGCAGGTGGGCGACGGGCTGCACCGACAGGTGGTGGTGGGGGGGCAGGGCCCCGGGGTGGTGCTGGGCCCCGTGGTGCTGCTGGGGGTGGTGGTGAGGGGGGGGTGGCGGCGGCGGCGAGTGCAGGTGCAGGTGGGAGAAGACGTGGCCCGCCGGTCCGCGCGGGGGCGGGAGGGCCCCCCCTGCCGGGCCGAGGCCCAGCGGGGCGGAGGGGGCGGGGGCCACGGCGGTTTGGGGGACGAGGCCGGGCCTGGAGGAGGAGGAGGCGTTGGCGGTGAGGTGCAGGGGGAGGGGGAGGCCGGCGGACTGCAGTGACACGGGGCTGGTGACCCGGAAGCACTTCTCCTTGTGGGCCTTCAGCATGTTGGAGAAGCGGAAGCGCTGACCGCATACCTCGCAGGGGTACGGCTTCTCGCCCGTGTGGGTGCGGCGGTGGCGCTTCATGTTGGGCCGGCTGGTGAAACTCTTCCCGCAGATCTCACAGATGAACGGCTTCTCTCCTGCAGGGGATGGAGGGAGGGATGGATGGATGGAGGAAGGGAGGGATGGAGGGAGGGAGGGAGGGAGGGAGGGATGGATGGAGGAAGGGAGGGATGGAGGGAGGGAGGGAGGGAGGGAGGGAGGGAGGAAGGGATGGATGGATGGAGGGAGGGAGGAAGGGAGGGAGGGAAGGGAGGGATGGAGGAAGGGAGGGAGGGATGGAGGAAGGGAGGGAGGGAGGGAGGGAGGGAGGGAGGGAGGGATGGAGGGAGGGAGGAAGGAAGGGAGGGATGGAGGAAGGAAGGGAGGGATGGAGGGAGGGGTGGCGGGAGGGAAGGATGGAGGAAGGGAGGGAGGGATGGAGGAAGGGAGGGAGGGATGGAGGAAGAGATGGAGCAAGGGATGGAGGGATGGAGGAAGGGATGAAGGGATGGATGGATGGAGGGAGGGATGGAGGGAGGGATGGAGGGAGAGATGGAGGTATGGAGGGAGGGATGGAGGGAGAGATGGAGGGATGGAGGGAGAGATGGAGGGATGGAGGTATGGAGGGAGGGATGGAGGGAAGGATGGATGGAGGGAGAGATGGAGGGAGGGAGGGATGGATGGAGGCGGGCACAGGACACAAGAGAGGAGAGATGAGCTGATTCGGTGTCGACACAAAGACGTGTAATTGGCGCGAGACAGATCTTTTAATTCGGTCGCCGTGGCGCAGTATGTGACGCACCACCTGGCGGAGCTCTCTAACGACCGCGCTGACGAAAGCTCTCGAACGCATAAGAGGACGCTGGCGCCTTTGCTCGAAAAACAATCTCCCTCCCGCCGAGCGGCGGTTACCCGGCTATCGAAAGCGCTAATGGCTTCCTCTCTCGTGCGAGGGGGTCTCCGCTGTCGACCCCCCCACTCAGCGCCAGGCGCTGGCGGAGCGCGGCAGAACGAGAGGGGATGTGAAAACGAACAGCGGATCTCTAGCGGAGCGCCGCTCTCGTTAACCCCCTCTCTGGCGGGAGCCAATCAGAGTCCCTGCCGCCTGGCGCCCGTCAACGCGCCCACTCCAGTCAGCGGAGGAGCTCTCTGAACACTCCCGCGCTCCCGTGTTTAGTGCGGAGCTCCTCTAGAACCATCTATTGCGGCGTGGAGCTGAATGTCCGACATCAATCGGTGGCCTTCGGTGAACGCGGTTTTGTTTTTGGAAAAAGCTCCAACTTCAGGAGAGCGAGAAAAAGAGGGCGAGTGCGAGTATGTGTGTGTGGCGGCCGCACGGGTGTGTGTGCGTGTGTGTGCGTGTATTACAGGGCGCCGCTGGGTGTGCCCTCCCAGAAGGCTAAATCGGTCAGTGTGGGCAGGGAGGAGAGAGAGAGAGGGGGTAGAATAATTACACCTTCCGAATAGAACCGCCATGGCCGCCGGGAATCCGCCCACTCTAGGCAGACGGCTCCCCGGCGCTGTTTAGCTTCGGCGAGAGGAGAATGGCGGGGAGGAAAGGCGGAGGGACGTAGCCGAGCATGTGTCTGGGTAGTCGTTAAACCGCACGGCGGGCAGCGCCCCGTGTTTGATGTTTCTCCGCCCTCTTATTTGGGAGCCTGGGCGCGGTCTCTCTCCTCCCGCTGCCAGCGCTGCACCCCCTCATCACGAGACGTCCTACTTATGTTCTCGTGCGCAGAGACTAGCTGACTAGGAGCTAAAACAGACCCGAACTCTTTCCGTGGCTTTGGACTGGGGGGGTATTTCTGACAGAAAGGAACGACAACAAACCCAAATAAACCCTAGTGATGTGATGGGGGAGAGGGGGAGGGGGTAGTAGTCTCACCTGTGTGTGTTTTCATGTGCTCGTCGAAGTACTGCTTCATGTTGAAGTCCTTGCCGCACCACTGGCACATGAACTGCTTGTGTCCGATGTGGATGCTCATGTGAGACCGTAGCTGGTACTTGTACTGGAACCGCTCGTCACAGTTCTACACACGGGGGAACACGGGAGACAAAGTGAGACCGCGTTCCACCGGGACTGACCGGAGAACACATTCCTCACCCCCGCCGCCCGTGGAACACGGCAGCCTAGGTTCTCCTTGCAGAACGCCGGAGGAAACGAGTGCTCTGAAGCCCCGTGTCTCCGCTAGTCTTTCATGAGAGCGTAATCACATGCTAGGGAAGATCATTTAAATCGTCCCGTGCGGCGGCCCCACCCACCCAGACGCATGTTCCCTGTCTAGCGGCCAGCCCACCCTCCGGTTATGTGGTCTGCCACGAGGAGGCCCGGGGTGGGGGGCAACCGGGGGAGAGCCTGGCCTAGTACTGGCCTAGTACTGGTCTAGTACTGGTCTAGAACTGGTCTAGTACTGGCCTAGTAGTACTGGTCTAGTACTGGCCTAGAACTGGTCTAGTAGTACTGGTCTAGTACTGGACTAGTTCTGGTCTAGTACTGGTCTAGTACTGGTATAGTAGTACTGGTCTAGTACTGGCCTAGAACTGGTCTAGTACTGGCCTAGTAGTACTGGTCTAGTACTGGCCTAGTCCTGGTCTAGTCCTGGCCTAGTAGTACTGGTCTAGTACTGGCCTAGTACTGGTCTAGTAGTACTGGTCTAGTACTGGACTAGTTCTGGTCTAGTACTGGCTTAGTCCTGGTCTATCACTGGCCTAGTCCTGGTCTAATACTGGTCTAGTACTGGTATAGTAGTACTGGTCTAGTACTGGCCTAGTCCTGGTCTAGTCCTGGTCTAGTCCTGGCCTAGTCCTGGTCAAGTCCTGGTCTAGTGCTGGCCTAGTAGTACTGGTCTAGTACTGGCCTAGTAGTACTGGTCTAGTACTGGCCTAGTAGTACTGGTCTAGTACTGGTCTAATACTGGTCTAATACTAGTCTAGTACTGGTCTAGTACTGGTCTAGTACTGGCCTAGTAGTACTGGTCTAGTACTGGCCTAGTAGTACTGGTCTAATACTGGTCTAATACTGGTCTAGTACTGGTCTAGTACTGGCCTAGTAGTACTGATCTAGTACTGGCCTAATACTGGTCTAGTACTGGTCTCTTACTGGCCTAATACTGGTCTAGTACTGGCCTAATACTGGTCTAGTACTGGCCTAGTAGTAATGGTCTAGTTCTGGTCTAGTTCTGGTCTAGTTCTGGTCTAGTTCTGGTCTAGTACTGGCCTAATACTGGCCTAATACTGGTCTAGTAGTACTGGTCTAGTACTGGACTAGTTCTGGTCTAGTACTGGCTTAGTCCTGGTCTATCACTGGCCTAGTCCTGGTCTAATACTGGTCTAGTACTGGTATAGTAGTACTGGTCTAGTACTGGCCTAGTCCTGGCCTAGTCCTGGTCTAGTCCTGGCCTAGTCCTGGTCTAGTCCTGGTCTAGTCCTGGTCTAGTGCTGGCCTAGTAGTACTGGTCTAGTACTGGCCTAGTAGTACTGGTCTAGTACTGGCCTAGTAGTACTGGTCTAGTACTGGCCTAGTACTGGCCTAATACTGGCCTAGTTCTGGTCTAATACTGGTCTGTAAACTGCAAACACTGGTGAGGGACACTGATGTTTCACACAAATAAACCTGGAAAAACAGGTGGAAAAAAAGAGGCCAGTTTAAAACAACGTTGTTTCAGTCTGCCTTCATCCCAGTTCCATGGGATCACTGTGTGTTCGCCCTGCTGATGTGTGACGCGGTGGCCTGCGTTTGCTCCCACAATATGTGGGCGACAGTTTAGCCATGTGGACAGGGACGCAAGTGTCCCTGGGTTAAATACAACTGGCTATTTTGGGGCAGTCTCAAACCTCGGAACACAAGCTGTACTTGTCTAGTCTAAATACACAACTCAATACAAAGAAATGAATGTATTCGCAAGAGTACTTGCTCTATTCTGAATGCAAATAAATGTCAACTGTCCTTATTGAACAAACACGTTGATTCGATGATATTTGTGCGAGTGAGGGCACAGCATCTTCTGTGTGTGTGTGTGTGTGTGGTGTGTGTGTGTGTGTGTCTCACCTAACAGCGGAAGGGCTTCTCTCCAGAGTGTTGGAGGGAGGGCTGTGTGTGTATGTGTGTGTGTGGGGTGTGTGTGTGTGTGTGTGTGTGTGTAGGGTGTGTGTGTATGTCTCACCTCACAGCGGAAGGGCTTCTCTACAGAGTGTTGGAGGGAGGGCTGTGTGTGTGTGTGGAGGGAGGGCTGTATGTGTGGTGTGTGTGTGTGTATGTGTGGTGTGTGTGTGTGTGGAGGGAGGACTGTGTGTGTGTGTGTGTCTCACCTCACAGCGGAAGGGCTTCTCTCCAGAGTGTTGGAGGGAGGGCTGTGTGTGTGTGTGTGTGTGGAGGGAGGGCTGTGTGTGTGGTGTGTGGAGGGAGGGCTGTGTGTGTGTGGTGTGTGTGTGTGTGGTGTGTGTGTGTGTGTCTCACCTCACAGCGGAAGGGCTTCTCTCCAGAGTGTTGGAGGGAGGGCTGTGTGTGTGGTGTGTGTGTGTGTGTGTGTGTGTGGGGGGGGTGGGTGTGTGTGTGTGGAGGGAGGGCTATGTGTGTGGTGTGTGTGTGTGGGGGGGGGGTGGGTGTGTGTGTGTGGAGGGAGGGCTGTGTGTGTGTGGTGTGTGTGTGTGTGTGTCTCACCTCACAGCGGAAGGGCTTCTCTCCAGAGTGTTGGAGGGAGGGCTGTGTGTGTGGTGTGTGTGTGTGTGTGTGTGTGTGTGTGTGTGGGGGGGGGGGGGGGGGTGTGTGTGTGGAGGGAGGGCTGTGTGTGTGGTGCGTGTGTGTGTGTGTGTGGGGGGGGTGTGTGTGGAGGGAGGGCTGTGTGTGTGGTGTGTGTGTGTGCGTGTGTGTGTCTCACCTCACAGCGGAAGGGCTTCTCTCCAGAGTGTTGTAGAGAGTGCACCTTCAGGGACATACTGCGCTTAAAAGACTTGCCACACGTCTCACAGGTGAACGGCATGTCCTTAGTATGGGCTAGAGAGAGAGACATAGAGAGAGAATGAGAGAACGGCATGTCCTTAGTATGGGCTAGAGAGAGAGACAGAGAGAGAGAATGAGAGAACGGCATGTCCTTAGTATGGGCTAGAGAGAGAGACAGAGAGAGAATGAGAGAACGGCATGTCCTTAGTATGGGCTAGAGAGAGAGACAGAGAGAGAATGAGAAAAAGAGAGAGAGAGAATGAGAGAGAGAGAGAGAGAGAGAGAGAGAGAGAGGAGGGTGGGGGTGAGAGAGAGGGACATAGAGAGAGAATGAGAGAGAGAGAGAGAGAGAGAGAGGAGGGCGGGGGGGAGAGAGAGAGAGAGAGAGAAAGGAGGGTGGGGGGGAGAGAGAGAGAGGAGGGCAGGAGAGAGAGAGAGAGAGAGAGAGAGAGACAGAGAAAGAAACAGAGATACATACAGAGAGATAGAGACAGAGAGAGATACAGATAGAGTTAGACAGAGAAAGACAGAGAGAGAGATAAGAGACAGAGAGATACAGAGAGAGAGAGAGAGAGAAAGAAAGAGAGAGAAAGAGAGATACATACAGAGAGAGAGAGAGAGAGAGAGAGAAAGGGACAGAGAGAGGAGGGGGGGGGGGGTATGAATGGTAGGAAACAAAGTCAGCCGAAAGTTGGCGACTAAAATAGCATTGATAGATATTCTGGAAGAACAGTAGCTCAGTATGCGCCAGACAGGAAGAGGGATGATGTTCGGAGGCCTGTGCGCTCCTGTCAGAACTAACAGGTAGAGCAGGAAGTGTCAAACCGGGCTCCACCTACCGACCATGTGCTTGCGGACATGGGCCATGGTGTAAAACTTCTTCTCGCAGATCTCGCAGGCAAACTTCTTCTCTGCGTAGCCGTGCACGATCTTAATGTGCTCGTGCAGCGACCAAAGCTTCTTGAAGGACTTGCTGCAGGAGACGCACTGGTGGAACAAACGAATGCACACACACACACACACTAAGAAACAAACGAGTAAACATATTTATAATGTTGACTAAGGATGTAGCGATGATGTAAGGATAATGATAAATCGGGATAAAATTCAATTTAGTTAATTGTGATTAATTTTCATTAAAACCGTGTTTGATTACTGTCCAGCATCAGAGTTAGAAACGGTCACTAAGGACCCTTTCACACCTACGTTGTTTAGTCCGAACTTTCAGACTTTCCAGTTTGATCCGAACCAAATTGACAGGGGTGAATAGGGCTGGGTATCGAGTCGAATTTCAAGAATCGATTAGATTCCGATTCACAAGGTTCAGAATCGATTATCACGATTCAATTCGATTAGATTCAATGTCGATTCGGTTAGTGTTACTAAAACCTGTTTTTTTTTTTTTAGCTGTAGTTCTCGGTCTTTGGTCCGACCTCAAGAGGTGGTCTTGGCTCGAACCAAGGTTCGCTGCTGCCTAATGTGAAATCAAAGGTTCGCACTTTCGGATCAAACAGACGCATGTGCATCCACAAACCAATCAGGGTCAAGTATAGGGAGACGCACCCCCATGCAAGCGATGACGACATAATGTAGGTCTGCCACCAAAAATCCTTTGGTCCGCTGGTGTGAAAGCGTAAGTTATGGAACTAATCAATAAAAAATAACAAATGTGAAAGCGCTAAACGGGATTCTGGTTCGGACCTTGGTCTAGACCTTTAGGTGTGAAAGCGCCCTAAGACGCATTATTTTAATGCAAATAAAGTGCATAATGTTGTTAATTTTACTGTTTTATTTGTGGTTTTCAACATAAAATTTGGTTAAATTATTTGTGTGTATCAGTAGATTTTGAACATTTTCAGCACATTTTAACAATACCGCGATAATACTGATAACCGTGAAAATATCGGTCACTATAATTGTGATATTAAATTTTCATACCGTTACATCTCTAATGTTGACCCACTGATGGTGACAGCATAAAGCTAACGTCTGTTACTTCGAGTCAAAAATCCACAGTTCCTCAGAGGGCTGACAAATACGGTGGTTGAGATGTAATACTCTAGACCATGGGTTCCCAAACTCCATCAATGTGGGCCTCCCCTCTGAAAACAGTGACACACCCGCGCCCCCCCAACCCCCCCAAATTTGTCCATTTTGCAAGGCAGCGTCAGCTAGCCCATAACGTTACACAGCTAAGTTAGCTCGGTGGCACCTGTTGCTAGTTAACGTTATGACATTTTCCCACAATACATTCATGCCTGCGGGGGGAGGCTCTCTCTGCACTATCCACACATTTAGTATACATCTCTCCCATTATTTATTTAAATCTTCTGACCTTTTAAATCACGTTTCATTCATAAAAACCATAGACATTTCAAAAAAAACAAAAACATGTTTTTCCTTCTGTTTTTTTCTAACCATCCCTCCGCGCCTCCCCTGAATTTCTTTGGGGCCCCCCAGGGGAGGTCCGCCTCACAGTTTGGGAATGCCTGCTCTAGACTCTGGACTGGGCCTGGAGCAGCAGGTGCAGATGGTGCTCCCACAGACCCCTGTGCTCTGGTGCTCTGGCTCCCTCTGCTGGAGAGAACATCCCTCACAGTCCCAGGCCTTCCTCGATGTCAATCTCCGGACGTACTTCCATTAAGCCTAATGAACCTGCTCTCTGCAGTCACAATTGAGCAGACCTGGGTCCAAATACTAAATCATTTCAACCACTTATCTGTGCTTGATTGCTTGTCTGATACAATGGAACCAATGAATGGGTTGTTCCATGAAAATGCAAACTGCACCCACGTGACACTACAGGCAGACCAAAGCAAACGCTTCAGGCCTTCAAATAGTATTTGTACCAAGTTCAAATTAGTTTAAATACGAGCATTGTGTCCTCATTTCAGATGCACGGTTGTTCATGTCCATGGTATGGTACAAAACTCAATTGCTAGGATGTTAATAGTTAATCGACTATCGATTAATTGCCGATCAGAATTTACTCGAGTAAGATTTGGTTACTCGATTAATTGCTTGTTAATGGAACAGAACTTTTTTTGGGGGAACGGACGTTTTCAACGGGAGTTGCATGAAATGTAATGAAATGGACGTTCTTATCAATTAATCGACTATCGTTTGTTAAGGTTAACAATTAATTAAATTCCTTGAAATGCGCAACCCTATATAATGGTGCGTTCGTTTATTACTGGGAGGTGGCAAATTGCGACTTGCTACTAGGAATGATTAAATAAAACGCCGCATGAACTCGCTGTTCCTCGTCGCAAATTCGGATATGTTTCTCAGCCCCCAGTTGCTGGCTGACGTCAATATCATATCATCATCATATCATTCGCTATAGCTCGAATGCACACAGGTCGGAGGAAGGTATTTTGCTACTTGCGACTTGCCAGCTCCGACCACAAATGAACGCACCATAATCCCCCTTCTCTCTCTCGTCTCTCACCTGGATGTTCTTCTCACAGTCAGTCTGCTGATGCAAGGCCAGCTCGCTCTCCAGGACAAACTTCTTGCCGCACTTGTCACAGATCTGCATGCGTCTGTGCGTGACGTTCATGTGCTTCTCCAGGTACCAGCGCGTGTTGAAGACGCGCGGGCACTTCTCGCACGCCAGCGACTCCCTCTCCTCGCCGTCCCCCTTGCCGCCTGCCGCGGGGCCGGCGGCGGGGGAGGGGCCGGTCTTGGCCGACCGGCGCTTCCTTTTGGGGGGCTCCACGCGCTTCCGGCGCCCCCTGGTCGTCATGCCGGCGGCGGTGGCGGCGTTGGCGGCGGTCCGCAGGCTCTTCCGGCGCGGCTGGCTGGTGGCCGTGGCGCCGGCGGCCCCGCGTCGCGCCCTCTTGGCTCTCGTCCTTCGGCTCTCCATCTCCTCTTCTTCGTCTTCCTCCTCCTCCTCCTCTTCCTCCTCTTCGTCGGGACTTTCATCCTCCTCTTCGTCCTCCTCTTCGTCGTCGTCGTCCTCCTCCTCCTCCTCGTCCTCGCTGCCGTGCCTCTCGGTGGCGTCTACCGGAGGGGCCGCCTTGTTGTCCCCCTTGGACACGTGAAGCGTCTGATTGTTCAGGTTGACCTCCACGATGATCTGCTCCCGCTTGTAGGCCTCCTCCTCCTCGCCGTCCTCGCCCTCCTCTTCCTCGTCCTCCTCAGAGACGTCCGTGTCCTCGGAGGTGCCCCCGTTGCCCGGCCGGGCCGCTGGCACGCCCCCCTCCGGCCCCGCCCCCTCTCTGTAGTACTGCTGCTGGGAGGCGGCGTGCTGCGGGGTCAGCTGACCGAGCGCCTGCTCCCCCGTGGCGGCGGCCTTGGCGGCCATCTTGTTGTCCACCAGCACGGAGTACGGTTTGCCGCCACCCTCCCGCTTGTACAGCTTGCCCGCCAGGTCCAAATCCGGCGGGGAGGACGAGTGGAAGTACGCCTGGGACACCTGTGTCCTCCGTCCGTCCTCTTGGGACATCCTGCCTGGGCTGGGGACGGACACGTCTTCCTTGACGCTCTGGCAGGATTTCATGTAGGGGGGTGGGGGAGGGTGTACTAGTTCACGCACCACGGGGGGGGAGGCAACTTTTCAATCTGGCTTCGCCCGCTAAATATGTCACGGAGGGGCAGGGTGACCCTAACCGACCCCCACCCCTCCCGCCACTCAGAAGGGAAGGAGGGGGAGAGAGGGGGGAGGGTTCACCCTGACTCAAAGAGGGCGTCCATGTTCTCCACGATAGAGACGTAAACCAGCGCGAGGAGAACTCTGTTGCAGCTTTGTTCCATAGGCTTCTATCAAACTGGACTGTCAGAGCTTTCGTCTGGCCGGGAGGCTAACCTACTGACGCTCTGCTCGGTTTCACTTCTCTGCTCGGGGGAAAGCGCTCGCTGCTATCGGCTTTCTGCTTCGGTCTTCAAGCTCAACACGTGGTCAGGGGCGGCTTCGCGCTGGTCTCGAAGCTCCGGTCAGACCTTCTACGCCTCGTTTCGTCAGCCATCCCTGTTAAAGGGTTAAAAGATAAGAGATGGGGAAAAAAAAAGGGAGGGTGTTAAATTCACAGAAAGCGCTGCCGTTTCTTGGGTGTTTCTGAAGTGAAACTACGACTTGGGAAGGCGGCGTTAACCCAAACGCTACGATACGCTTCACCACAAGCGTTTCGGTGCACAGCGTGAGCATCAAAGACACATCCTTCAGAGATGTCTGAATTCAGAGCAGACTCGCACCGCCTCACAATCTAGGAGTCCCTTTCACATCTGACAATCTCCATATAAGTTTAATTTCACAATCAATCCTCGCCTGATTACTTGATATTATGGCTTTTCTTGATATCCAGTACACAACCGCTTATCAATACATCACCACAACAGCATCAAATCTCAAGCCCATGGCTTTAATACGATATATTAACAATTACTACTAATCAAACATCTGATATAGCCGATATAAAAATAATGATTTCCCAGCATCAGAATAAGCATACATACTAACCTGGTGGTGTCACCAACTATATGACCCCACTGTTATTTTGAGATTAGAATAGGCCTCAATATCTGTGTGGCTGACTGTCCTAGAAAGCTTCACACCTATTACAAACGTTATTACAAACGTTCACACCTATTACAAACGTTACCCACATCTTCAAATGAACAGCTACAGTATGGTGGAAGTTACAGGGCATACAAGTTCCACCACAGAACTGGGACACACTGCAAACGCAACCACCGGAAATTGTATTCTACACACTGTACATGTGTGTGTGTGTGTGTGTGTGTGTGCTAAGGTGTAATGTGCACAATGTTATCTATCGCTGCATCTTCCAATGCATGCGTGCAAGCGATTTAAGGGCGACGTGATTGCATATGGACAATGATTTCATGTCATTTGTGTGAATTGGCTTTTCAATGAATTGTCCATCTGCGACTTTCCATAGTCCGCGTCTACTCCATGCACGGCCACCGCGTGTGTCCTGCTTTCCTCGGAGGGGTCGGCTGCGACCGACTGCAGGTCCTCGAAACGTACACGCTGCAAAACGCATGCTCGTCTATGCGTGCGCGTCGCTATATGACGGGTGTGGGCTTGACACCCCGACGACCTCAAACCTCGGGCGCAGTCGCAGCGTCGGCGCCGGGTTCTCAACTTGCGACGGTTCGGAGAGGCAGAGAGACGTTTCCTCTGGCGCAAACAATAAACATCCTCTCGACTCGCGGATGATCTCAGTCACATACCTTCGCCCTGAGCCTTCTTGAACTGCTAAAAACTCTCTCTCCCATTTTGTTTATTTCTGCACTCTCCTCTCCTCTGATATCGCTAGCAGACCTGCTGAACTGGAGGAGGGCAGCTGAATCCACATAAATATGAACGGGTCTTTATGCACGGCTAGACTATAGCTGTGTTGGGAATCGCTCCCTATTCACTATATAGTGCACTATATAGGGCGTCAGCAATTTTGTTTGCAGTGTCCGAATTCTCCACGGAATTTTCGTTCCCTATATAGTCCACTATCTATTACCCACAATTCACCTTGATTTGCAGGGAACAGTGCATGTACCCTACGTTTTCTCCGTTCCCTAGGTAGTTCACTACATGGTGAACCCTATATAGGGAATAGGGAGTGAGGGAACGAGGGAGTGAGGGAACGAGGGAGCGATTCCGAACACAGCTTATGAGTCAAATAAGTGAACTTTGACAGCGTGTGTTAAGACACCGGCGCTCAGAGACATCGCATCACTTCCTGTACACGCTCACCGCGATCCTTTCTAAGAAACGGACACTGAGAGGGAGTATTAAAACCTGTTGAGGAGTGGAGGCAGGGTCAGATCAACTCAACTCACCTACATTTTAAAATCTCGTACAGGTCAGTCCATGTAGATGAGATAGAGTCTCTGTGTGAGACAGCAACGCCTCAGACACTTCTAACAGCTGGTCATGAAGCACGCCACATCTATGGGGAATGTAGTGTCGAGACAAAATGTGACGAACCCTTTGGAGTGTGTATAGATAAGAGTTATGCATCGACTATATATCTCGCTCACATGCGCTCTCTCTCTCTCTCACACACACGCAGGGGTGAAAATTAACTTTTTGGCTCACGGTGCCTGTCACCTACCAAAGGGACTGTAGATGAAAAAATATACCGGCCAAGTATATATTTTTGTCAGATAGCCTTCCCAAATCTAGTCGCCAATTGGAAATTTTACCTGCATTTGGCCGGTGGCAGGTGTTAATTTTCAGCCCTGCACACACACACACGCGCGCGCACACACACACAGCAGCTGAGGTTTTTTCCCTGTTTAGTAAAATCTTGCACCCGCCTATCGCGATGAGTCACCTCAGACTTTCACTCACACTGAAAGAGCCGAATCCTTTGATGTGGGAAGTAGGAAGAGAACAGCCTCCATTATATCAGTGGCAATTACGCGATTACCTTGTCAGATTTCGGGGTCAAACTCAGTGTAACGTTGATCGTTTCTGACCGCGTTTTTCAATTTGGGCAGCTGTTAAAGATGAACTTTATTCCCTAGAAGAAAAAAAAGAGAAAAAAAAAAAGGTCATTTAGTTAGCTCACTCAGATACATTTATTTTAAGCTGGAAGGCCTTCAAGTACTAGTGATAAGAAACACACTGGTGATACAGCCAAATCAAGTCAAAGTCTTCTCCTCTACAATACATTTCAGACCTTCTCTATTCTGGCCTCACTGGGCTTATGACTGGTCAAACCTAATCAATTTGGGGTATGACTTCAAAAAGAGGCCTTGAGCATATGGTACTAAGCTATGAGTTAGCTTGACAGAGGAGGAAAGAAGTACTAACATGGACAGAGAGAAAGAAGGACAATACTGCCAACCTCGTCCTTTCCCTTGTGTTATCCTGAAGCATTCAAATCCTCTCTCCATTTCCGTCTGAACTTTAATGAGCTTTTTCTTTCACAGCTTTGAGGGAAACGCATGAGGGTTCACATTCCTCACGGCAAACTCATAAGACCTTACACAGCTCGCTGTGTGGCACACAGCAGGGGAGCAGTATGGCCCTGTAGGCATGTGGACCTAAAGCCTGTGTTACAACTACAAGCGTATAGACAGCAGTGTAATCAGCAGGCTACAGAAGCTGCTCAACGTGCTTTAGACCGAAACCTCTCTAGACCTCTGCTCTTTCCTCTACCCAAATGATAAATTTTCTCTCGCACACTTTCCTTAACTGAAAGTTGGATGCAGTGACGCGCAAATAATTCAATGGTAATGATACACCTGATGTTATAGTTTCTTGATTTTGTGAAGGAAACGTGAGCCAAACCTTTTCTTGGGAAACCAAAAAATTAAATTGAAACGGGTATTCTCACATTGAGTCATCAGACATGTCCAGATACTTACTTCTACTACTACTAATCTTACAAGAAACAAAACAAAGGGCTTTACAACGCATCGATGTATTGAGATGAACCCCCCAGCGTTTCCTGCAATATCTGGTTGATATGACTTTTTGCCAACTAGCGTGTAAGTTACTAACAAGATAGCAGATATCAACTCTGTAAATAACGTTGGTAGGACATACAGTGCGGAATCGTGGTCAAATAAAGCTGACTTTAGATTTCGCAAGATTGAAGAGTTGGCAAGGCTGCTGATGGGCCTAAACCACCGCTGACACATTACCCTGCATTCCTCTGCCCCTTCCCACTGCATAGCCGGCTATCAGGCTCAGCAACCTCGCTCTGCGTGCAATCATTTTTGGCCTAAAAATAAAATGTTAGCTAACCAAGCGGGATAGCAACCGTGGGCTATGGTAGCCGCTAGCTATAAGTTATGAAATGCATTCTTATTTCCAAAGCAAGTAAGATATCCAACATTACCCAAAGACAAAATAACTTCAAATGCGATACTGTAAATGCGATTACATGGTTTGTCACTTGGCCGGTACATTCAACATGAAACATAAAAGTAAAGAAAGGGTTAAACAAAAAGGAAACATTGGTTGGTCATGACAGGCCGAGCGTCTGGCTGCCTAACTTCTAGCTGGCTAGTAAGTTAGCTAAGCTACGCGTACATATGAGCTTGCAGCTACCTAGATTGTTCCCTTAGCTAACGTTAACTGGACACGATTATGTCAACAAAGCAGAAGAAAACAGAGCTATTGCATTAGCTAGTAAGCTAGCTACCTACCCAAAAAACTACAATGGCAATAACATTACACTAAGCGATTGCATGCATGCTCCTGCAAATTTCACGCAGCTACTTGGCTATCGTTAGCTAGCTAGCTACACCACAGCACGGGCTGGCAAGTCCTAATACCAAACGACTTTCACTTTTTAACCCAAAACCGCCCAGATTTCAGCACGCAATAGCTAGCCAATTGTTTGACCTAACGTTGTTAGCTATGTCACACAGATTGAACAATTACGTTTTACTGCACCAACCGTGCACTGTTGGTATCAACTGTACATAATTCCAATCTCTGTAGATGGTTTAGCTATCTATCCACTTTATAGGAATGTAAAAAAACCTATTCTCGAACAAAAACCTGCCTGTGCTAATCAGCTAGCTAACGTTAGCAAGCTAGCACAGCTCAGTGACGGCGACCAGCTTGATCATACTGTCAGACGTCATCGAATTAGTGGAAACATCTTTTTATTAAACCCTGTTGTTTTCTTTTGCCTAGTTAGTGACTGTCACTTTTGTAAATATGTGTTTTAAAAGAAAATAACTTGTAGCAAGGTCTTGCCCTGGTTACTTACCTTCGGCGAGAGCGCCCTCTTCTTATCCGTGCAATCAGAGTTGCAGGGATTCAGGACTCCTGCAGACGCACAAAAAACAGCTTGTGTTACTACTCCCCACATTGCATGCACGATTCTGTCGTTTCGGTTATATAAGTGTTTGCAAATATTGTATCCATGTAACGACCAATGTTTTGCATTCTTGCATGATCCGTACCGCTGGTTCCATCGCTACGTGGCCCGGCCAAGGTCTCGCGCGCACTGCTGTCCCGCTCATCCCGGGCAGAAGGCAGGCCGCCGTGTCCCAGTCTGTCTGGGTGGTGTGCATGCGCGCGGCGTGCGTGTCCCAGTCTGTCTGGGTGGGTGTGCATGCGCGCGTCTCCCCTCCAAAGCAGACAGGGCACACAAAGCGCGCGCTCGTGGCCAGCCCAATATTAGCGATGATCATAAAACCACATCTGACGCTATATAAATGTCTTAAGGGTCAAGGGACGTTTTCGTTTAATACATTGAATAAATCGCGCATACCTGTAGCTTACACAATTTGGTTAATCATCAAAATCACAATTGTGCCCCAATCCAATTCTGTCTATCGAACTGGCCCGGCTTGGCAAGGTAGTCGGTAGAGCATCCATGATACTCAGGGTCGTAGGTTCGAGCTCTACGTTGGTTGTTTTAGAGTTCCAAATATCCTTGAATCCCATCCCATTACATTGCTGTTGCCTCGTATCTCCTCACCTCCATCTCAGAAACACATAACTTATACACACGGTAGGTAAGAGTTAGAGTACGGTGGGAGTTTGGAATACTAGAGGCTCCTATAGTGAGCTTGAAATACCCAACGTCCCTTTTAATAGAGTGCAGCATTACTCTGGATGTGTTTATCATAGCGCCCTTTATTTGTGTAAAAACCAGGAAACCCAGCTAAATGTGACCTTACCAGTCAGACAAGTATGAATTTTGAAAAACAGCCTGGCAAATTTCATACAATTCATGACAAATGTCAGGAAATTATACATTGGAGGTCACAAGGTAAAATATGTCACTGAGTCAACTGTCCAGCTCACGACGTACAGCGCCCTCTTGTGGCTATAAATGAAAAATATAGTATGAAAAATCACGCGGTCTGAGCTTTGCTTTATAGACCAAAATGAGACAGACAGAATGAGTTACAGCTGTAGAAATAAGTTTTATTATTGAGACATTTTGAGCAGCCTACAGGGGCGTGGATGTCCTTACAAAATACAGATATAGCAACAAGTTGTAGAACAAGGGAAGGTTGCCAATCTCCATTTTCTGACAGGCACAATTCATCTACTAGATAATGGGGTGTATACTTCAGTGAGGAAGGTGGGTGGACTTGCTAGATATGATTTTACGATCCAATATTCAGTCCGGTACAGGACTGAAACAGTAAGGATTTCAGGACGGCCATCTTGAGCTTAAGATTTTAACAAGCCGTCTCAATGGGTCTATACCCTATATTCAATCAAAAAGAACGGTGGTTCTGACAAATAATTTACAAGATAAATGTAGCTGCAGTTTATTGAATAGTTTGTCACCCAAAATATGATTGACCCCCTATTAGGATATTTGTGACCCCCTATTAGGATATTTGTGTTTACATAAGTGCTGTTAAGTCACATCTTTTCATACAATTCCACACTCTCTAATGAAACAGTCACACACTCCGCAATCACATGCTCATCACCGCCAGTACAAAGCAGACAAATCCATGGAGAATTGACGATCACCAATTGTGTAATTCTGACAGAAGGTACTATGCGTAAGTTCAAGCCATAACTCTCCCTCCACTTCCCCATACATGCTTCACAGCCAATAAGGGACGCCCACCTCAACCCCCCCCCCTCCCCAGCCGCCATGACATCATTAGTCCTAAGTCAGTGGGAGGGGGAGCGAGAGGAGGTGGAAAGCCCCCGCCGCCAGCTCCTCTAACCCCCCCCCCCCTCCTCCGCGGCCCATGGTGGCTGGTCGAGGGGAGAGAGGGCGCCGTTTAGAGGGTGTGGGGGGCATCACTGGGGCAGCTGGAGGAGTGTGCCCTGGCCCGAGGGCAGGTAGGTGATGTTGCGGGACCGAGAGAGCTGGAAGGCTATGTCCTCTGCGGCCTCCAGCTTGCGCAGCTCCACCAGGCCGTCTCCGGCCTCCTGCAGGGAGTTAGCGATGAGCAGCGCGGCCTGGGAGTCGCCCTCCGCTGAGATGATGGCCGCCTGCTTCTGTTGCTCTGCCTACAGGAGACGACAAAGCAGCGGCCATTGAGTTCAACTTGCGTTATTTATTATTTCAGAACCACCTGCAGCTTAAACTGAATCCCCCTGGCCCATCGTTCCTAGTATGAGAGGGTAGTTAGAGGGGGTACATTGTTGTTTGAAGAACAGACCGGCACACTAATACCCTCTTACCTTCTCCACCACAAACCTGGCCCTCTCAGCCTCCTGCTGGGCCACCTGCTTCATCTCAACAGCCTCAGTGAACTCCTTCCCGAACGTCAAGTGCGTCTGTGGGAGGAACACGATGGGGGTTTTTTCCGTTAGAAACGCCAAGGACAAGCACACGGCAGTCATCCCCAGGGTTGTGGGGGGTTTAACAACAGGGACCGTACCAGTGAGACGTCATCCAGGATGAGGCCGAAGGTGTTGGCTCTTTCTGTCAAGTCCTCGCTGACCTGCCTAGACACCAGCTCTCTCTGGGTAATGAGCTCGCCAGCATCGAACCGGGCCTGCGAAGGGAACACGGCGACACTCGAGTGAAAACTGTCCCCCACTGACCTCTAACATTGCCTGGAAGCCAGACTTCCTCGCAAAAAAAGAAATCTCTTTTGCGACAGTCTGGACTTCTAGCCGGCCAGAACAATTTCAGTGGGCGGGAGTGCTTGCTTTCCTACTCCTTAAGCCAGCGTAACAAAACACTTCCCAAATCCAGGCAGGAAAATGGGGAAAATGTATTTTTCCCCATTTTGGGGAAAATACAGAAACTCTGCTAGTGCATACACTTCGGGAGACTTTTGCCAGCAGCTTGCATTTCATTTTCATGCATTAACTACGGGAACCAATCAGGGGCTGCGTCCCCACTGGGGGGGGCGGAGCAGCAGTTAAAATGCAGTCACTGATTGGCCCATTATTTTGTAATTCCTGGAAATCAATGTGGATGGAGGAGAGAGGTCCAGACTGATCCATGGAGAGCAAAACATGAGCTCACACGTGGTCAGGATTAGGGCTGGGTATCGAGTCAAATTTTAAGAATCGATTCGATTCCGATTCATAAGGTTCAGAATCGATTATCACGATTCAATTCGATTCGATTCAATATCAATTCGGTCGGTGTTACTAAAACCTTTTTTTTTTTTTTTAGCTGCAACCTTAATTACATGACTGCCAAGTTACACATCAATACTAGGGCTGGGTATCGATACTGATTTCCAAAAATGAATAAATGAATCATTGAATGAATGAATGAACTATTCATTCCTTCATTTATTCATTCATTCATTAAATAAAAGATCGATTTTGGGATTCATGAATCGATTCTGAATCATTTGATTCAGAATAAATTTTTTAAACCCAGCCCTAATCAGGATGGCGAGGCCAGGCTACTCTCCGACCCTCCCACCTGCCTGTATTCATTAACACTCACCACCACAGACTTCAGGACCTCTGTGGTGATAGACGGCAGCACCCTTTCGTCGTAGTCCTCCCCGATGCTGGTGAAGATGCGCGGGAGCTGGACGGCCTCCGGCCTGAAGAGGATGCGCAGCGTGATGTTCACGTTCTGCAGGTCTGCGGAGAGGAGAGCGCAAGAGCAGGATGGGGCATTATCCACTGAAAGCAAGACAGTAGTTGAGTGCTGCTGCTAGTTGTTGTGAGCTCATGAGCTAACTGGCTATCCCGCTCTTATTGTGCTGGATTAGCATTGGAAGCGTTGGAACTGATGTGTCCAGGCGACAAGACCCATCTTTAATTTATCAGACATTATTTCATGTCATTTCAATTCACAGCTATTTCAGTGGCATGACTAGCTTCTGTCCTACCAGTCCTGAACAGAAACAAGCCAGCCACGCATACCACAATATAACATAACATAATATATAACATAACATATATAACACATTAATGTTATGGAAGCTGCTGCTAGTTGTTGTGAGCTCATGAGCTAACTGGCTATCCCGCTCTTATTGTGCTGGATTAGCATTGGAAGCATTGAAACTGATGTGTCCAGGTGACAAGACCCATCTTAATTTATCAGACATTATTTCATGTAATTTCAATTCACAGCTATTTTAAGCCAAATGTGAAATAAGTGGAATAGATGGAGCTTCCTGAAGACAAAGAGAGATGCAGACACAAATTGTACGAGGGGGGTTTGATAGAGCCCGTAGTCTGGAATCAGATCCTATCGGAGCGTACCTTTGCTCCCTGTGGTGACGGGAACGTTACGCGGGCGGGAACGACAGTCGAAGATGATTGGCTTCTGCACCCAGGGAATGAGGAAGTGGGTGCCTTCTCCAACCACAGCCTCTTGCACCCCCCGGAATCTGTCGAATATGACCGCCCTGTGCCCTGCATCGACTGAGACAAGACCAACAGCAGGGCTGGTATAACTACAGGTTTATTTTTATTTGTATCATTTATTTTTTATTGAGCATTCAAAGTTTGCAACAAACAAGCATCTCCATGTAGTCCATTCCAATATACTGTAGTATCCAACACATAAATCCATATCTACCCCAAATAACAGTGCATGTTTGAAGCAAGCACACTCTTACTTAGCCATAGAGTAAACGAACAGACAAGAAAACAAAGAAAAACAAAAAAAAACACAAAGGGAGTGATCTTTATACTTTAAATGCTACAATATTTGCAACCAAGTATCAGCCAATGAAAGTAAAATCAGTTTTGAGGGGCTTTAGAACTGCAGGTTTCACATAAAAACCTCCCGAAGAAGAGATGGCAATCATCAAGGTCTGTTCTGCACACAGAGGATGCCAGACTTGCAAGTGCCTTTATATATGCATCAGATTTCTGGACCAATGGCGCCATCAGGCTGAGGTCACTCACCATTGAAGAGGGCAGAGTTCACCACACCTCCACCGACGGCTAGGGCCAGGCCCAACTTCCCGATGGACTCGAACAGTTTTGCCATGATGACAGCAATGCAGTAACCTTGAAACATAGCGAAGGGCAACAGCAAAATCAATCAAAAATGGCAAATATGTTCAGAAACATAAGGGGCTACAATCATATCAACATAGCTCTGGTCCAGGGCGTTAAATGGGGCAGCTATCACTTACCTGTGAAGGACCATACATTTCTTCATTACCGCTTCTCACCAAGTCTACTCTTCACTCTCTACAAATATACTTTCGCTACTCACCTAAGAAAAGAAGGTTCCGGGGTGGTTTAACGTCCCATCCCCCGCGGGCCTCCAGGGGAATTGCTCAATGCTCACTGCCCGCGCACCTCTATGCATTTCCTATCAGTATATTAATTGATTGATTGCAATCTTCTGACCTGCTAGCAGGTTGATTCTAATTGGCTGATTTATGTCGATTCTGTAGCTGTACCGGGAGCCACTTCGGTGAGTAACGAACGAAAGTATATTATTTGTAGAGACTTAAGAGTAGATGCAATTATTGTAAATCGCTTTGGATTGAAGCGACAGTTAAATGTCTCATGTAAATGTAATGTAGACGGAGTGAAAAGCGGTAAGTCAGAATGGTCTGACTGCGTCAGGGAGAGCTGCCTCACAGCCCGGATCAGAGCTCATCAACACGTAGTGTTGAAAACGTACAACAATATTGGGAAATATCTGTCACTAGCTGGCGACGTAACTATAGCTTGGTAATGTGCTTTTTCTAGGTGGACGTCATGTTGCTTTGGCCTTGGCTTGTGAATGAGTGATGCCAAGGGTGAGACGACTAACGTTAGCTAGTCAGCTAGCAAGCTAGCGTAGCTAACACCCGAATCACTGAGCATGGAGAAATTGAATACTGATCCTACTAGAACATTTCGTGGTAAGCGATTCCACAAAATGAAAAACTAGCAAGGTAACGTTAGCTAATGTTACACGCGTGTTTGTGTCCTGCGTTTCATCACGCAGCGAGATGAACTTGTGCCCATCATGTCACTTGTGCTGTTTCTCACGTAGCTGCAACAGATTTCCATCGTCTTATCATTTACACACAAAAACTGTCACTCAAGGAGAAACTGATATCTGTTTAATTATATCGTTTATATATTGTATTGTCTTAACGAATTATTTGCACTCACCTAGGATTTGATCAGTTCAGTCTGTGACCTCCACCGGAGACGACGTAAGAAGAACACATGATTTTTTTCGTCCTACAGAGGCTGCGCAGTTATTGTAACAACACTCTCCCTGATTGGACAGGTAGGTGCAGTGCAACACTGCAGTGGATCGTGTATATTGATGTCTTTCATTGGTTAATAGCAAGAAACCTCTCCCGAGCATTGTGGTCTATGAAGTCCTACTCGCCCTAGTTCAATGTTCACCAGCACGTGCATATGGAAATAATGTGCATATCTCTAATCTCTGAACCACATTTAATCTCTGAACCTCTTCGCTTCCATATCATATTATGCACATTATTTCCCTCTGTAAAATGGTGAACCACAATTCACGGTATATATATATATTAAAAGTTCCTTGAGAATTGTCATTTGTAGGCTATGGAACCCTATATTGAGACAATTGCATTATAACATCTAATGTTGCATTGCAATTCACAGACAGGTCTGACTGCTCTGTGAAAAAGGGTTAGGGTTAGGGTTAGACAGTTAATCAGACAGGTCTGACTGCTCTGTGAAAAAGGGGTAGGGTTAGGGTTAGGGTTAGACCATGGAGGGTTAGACAGTTAATCGCCACCTGCCGTTTGAAATCAAGAACTACACGATTCTCTGACCCCCAGTGGTTTCACTTTTCATCCATGTTTTGAAACTCTGAAACGTGTTGTTGTGCGAGACGACAGATATGAGACGCTTCTAAGGTAATTCTTACAATTATATAGTTGTTTGAGAAATATAGTTATGGCTAAAGCTCCTGCGGTTGACAGATGAAGAATATATACAAAATATTTTATCGACAGTTTACAAACAGATTGTGCACTTCCTTGAAATTTCATTCTCATCAGTAGCAACGTCACTAACGTTGTCGAAATTCAATTCAAATTCAAAAAGGTAATTGCAGTTGCAAGCTCACAGGAGTTAATTATGTTGTATAATTATTAAATATGAACTTAAGTAATAAACGACATCGTTTAGCCTAGCTTTATGTTGTAGACCCATGTGTGTGGACCCCACAACTCTATTGCACGGCATGAAAGGAACACATAACTAAAGTTTCATCTGTGCACTATCAATGCTATTGCTTTACCAATATTTCAGTCAGAAGCCAGGTTTCATATGCATTTATTTAGGAAGACTCTGGCATTGGCAATGTAGACGTGGGAGCTCAGTAGGTTGATGAAACGTCCTAGCAACGTCCACCAGAGGGTGGATGTTATCAGATATGAGCCGTGGTCGAACAGGCCTATTGGATTGAGATTCATGGTCAGATGCGGCGCGCCAGGGGGCTTGGTTTCTTTCTGGCACATAATCATTTTTAGTACTTCTCTTACTCGCACAAATCCTTTTCAATGTTGATAAACTGAGTAGAAAACAGAGGTATTGATAATGTCTCCTGTGTTCATGTTTTGCAGTGACATACTTGCGCCCACCACCAGATGGCAGCACCAGGCCGGACAGTGAGAGTTAGAGGCCTACCCACAGACATCGACGACGACCGGCTGTCTGACAAGTTATGCATCCATTTCCTTCGGGCCAGCAACGGCGGGGGGGACATAGCGTCTGTCACCATCGTCAAGACGACACCTCGATCTGCCCTCGTCACCTTCGAGGACAGTGGAGGTCAGTGGGGGGGGGAGGGTGCGTGTGTCGGAGCATATCAAGTATATTTGGGGGTGGGGGTTGGGGGGTTTGCTTCATAGGGTGTAGATTGGGTCAGTCCGGAGTGCTGAGGACTGTTTTCTGTAGCATCAAGGCCTTATTGCCTCGACAGGTCATCATAAAATCACCCACTTGCTGTTTGACCATAGCCAGCCTTGAACTTAGTTTTGCACGCGTTTGCATTTGCAAAGTATGAAATGTAAGGTACTGTGCTTTTATCACCTGTCACCATTGATTTACTGTGAGCCGGAGTGTTGGCATGCATTCCAATGGTCAGGGCCAGGGATGCTTAATAGTGCTTAGTCGGGTGGTTTCTCTGACTGAGATTGATTTCCTTCTGGTGACCTCACCTCCACAGTGGCCCAGAGTGTGCTTCGACATGGCCGTCACGTCCTGAGAGTGGACGGCAAGAAGTACGAACTCACCCTGACGGAGCATCGCAAAGATCTTGACCTGGATCAGGTATACCGGTCTAATATTGAGGAAAATCGTGGTGGGAAGATTTTTGCTTGTTTGAAATGATTTGCCGTTGAGCGTCGCGGCGTGAGGTGTCATTGTGCTGTCTCGGTCCCGTCTCATAGGTCATCCTGAGCATGTCTGTGACTGTGGACTACAGCCAGCTCCCCCGGGGGAAGACGGCGGTAATGCACCTGCATAAGAGCCACCCGGACGTCCAGGTCGACTACAACGCCCCGGAGGAGCTCTGCACCCTGAGGGGCCTCTACTCTGAGGTCCAGGCTGCAGTGGCCCAACTGCTGGGCCTCCCCGGGGCCCCGGGAACCGCAGACCCAGCCTCCCCCGCCGCCCCCGCCGCCTCAAATGGCGCCAGGGCAGGGGGCGCTCCTCCGCGAGGTGGGGGCAGGTCTCCCGCCCGGGAGACGGCGGACCGGCGCGGGAGAGGGGACGAGCGGAGGGAGTGGGCGTTCGGTCTGTCGTCCGGTGACCGAGGCGCGCGCGGAGACCGAGGATCCGGGGGCCGTCGGGGTCGGGAGGGCGCGGGCCGGGCGGAAGGGGGCGGGGCGGCGGGTCTACAGCCGCCCGAGAAGGAGGAGGAGGAGGAGGACTTCTCCCTCATCATGGACGCCGACACGTTTCTCTATCTGCAGAGGCACTGTGAGGAGGAGTACCGTCGCATCCTCGCCGCTCATGGGGTGGAGGTTTTGGATGCCACGGCCCAGGGGGTGACCACCCTGTTCCTCCAGTGCGCCGCCGGGTCGGGGGGGGCGGCGGGCGGGGTGGCGGGGCGTCTCCGGGGGGCCCGCGCCGACCTGAGCAGACTCCACCAGGAGAACGAGGCCGGGCTCCGGAAAGCCCAGCTGCCGAAGAGCGTCCTCGCCCCAAGGGGGGGCTTGCAGAGGGCGGTGGAGGCCCTTCGGATCCGGCTACCCAGAATCCTCCTCAGCGAGGACGAGGGGAACGTCTACATCGTGGGGAGCGGCGGCGATGTGTCCGAGGCCAAGCAGTTCCTCTTACTGGGAGAGCAAGAGCAGGCGGACGAGGATGTCGCCGGCTCGTCCAGATCGCCCTCGTCCACCGTTGACCCCTCGAACCCGGGGGAGGAGGAGGGACTCGCCCCCACCCTCTCCGCCGCGGGCGCCCTGGACGCCAGGATAGATGAGATGCTGAAGTCACACAAGGCCGAGAGAAAGGCGGAGGCGGCCGGAGGGTACAGACTAGCAGCCAGGTTTAAGGACTCGGGGGTGGGTGGGCTAGGGGCCAGGCCGAGGAGGTCGCTGACCGCAGGGGCCTCGGCGTCCCACGAGCGCCTGTTCGACCGGGACAGAGCGGGCCACGGGACGCCGGCGAGGACTGGTGAGGACGTCTCGTTTAAGAACGGCGAGCCCTTATTTACGAGCGCCGTCGCGGAGAGAACTCCGCCGGGGTCGCGGTCGGTGGGCAGAGGGCAGGGGGGCGACGCGTCCCCGTTCGTCGCGGCTCAGAACAACTTGGTGTGGGGCGCCGCCGCAGCCACGGTCCCGCCCTCCGGATCAGGGACCGGGCCCGGCCTGAGGAGGACCAGCAGCTTCTCCGGGTGGCCCGGGCCTAAGGCTCGGGACGCGGGGCAGGGGGAGGAGCCTGGGAAGGCCGCCGCCAGGGTCTTGGCCAGGTCCAGCAGCTTCAGCGACCGCCCGGGAAGGGACATGAAAGAGGCCTACGCCGCCCGCCTCCAGGACATGACCTCGGGCCTGCAGGTGAGGGACGGCCAATCGGAAGGGAGCCGCGACGTCACCGTCACCCTTATGGGGGCCGAGTCGTCCGCGGTGGCTTCCCGTCAGTCAGAGCTCCAGAAGCTGGTCGCCGCAGTCGCCGACGACTTCTGTGTGCAGAGCCTGCGCCTGGCCGAGTTGGGCGTGGCCGACGCGGCGGACGAGACGCTGGCGGCGTGCTGCGCCGAGATTCGCCAGCGGTTCAGGAAGGTCACCCTCCAGGTATCCGGGGACGGGGTCTTTCTCATCGGCCCCGAGCAGCTGTGCTCACAGGTGGGCGGGGCCCTGAGAGAGGTGTTCTGCGGGGAGGCGGGCCGGAGGGAGGGGGAGGAGCTGGACCTCTCTGCGCCCTCCCCCTCCCGGACGAACCGGCCCGTTGTCCCCCAGGCGAACGGGGCCTCGAGGGCCACTCCCCCGTCACAAAACGTCCCCTCCCAGAAGGGGGAGGCGACGGGAGACAGCCAGGAAATGAGACGCGTCCAACGGAGAGATTCTACCAAAAGACAGAGGAGGACGGAGACGGAGCCCGAGGACGGAGACGTCGGCCAGTCCTCGGCCAGGAGAGATCCCGTCGTCAGAGAGGAGGCGCAGAGGGGAGGGCCTACGGAGGCGGACGGGAGCAAGGCTGACGCGGCGACCAGCCATTCGGCAAGAGGAGAGGCGGGACCGCCGAATGGGTTAACGTCCGGCTCGGCGTCCGCGCACGACGACCCGCGCTTCGCCGCGACGAAAGACGGCGACCTACAGTCCGAGGCGTCTCGGAAGGGGAACAGACCAGCCCGACCGGGGAACCGGCCGAGCCCGTCCGCGGCGCCCGGGAGGATCTGCGTGTGCGGAGCGAGCGGGGACTCGCTGACCATGACCGGCTGCGGGGTCACCCTGTGCCCGCGATGCCTGTTCCAGGTCCACACCCACTGCAGGGTCTGCCCCAAAGCCGAGACAACGGCGCCGGCGCGGGGCATCCAGGGCAGCATGACCTACTCCGAGGTGGCAGTCAGCCTGCCGGGTCACAGCAGGGACTCCACGGTCAAGATCACCTACTGCATCCCGGATGGCTTTCAAGGGGTGAGCGTGACCTCATGGTCGGTCTCTCTGTTGTGGTCGTTAACATAAGTCGTCTGGAATTTATCATCTGCTCTGTTTAAATGTCAAGCGAACATCGTAGATAAATGGCAGGAAGGCCTAGACTGTTAAACCCGATCTTTATTACTAGTCCATGCAGTTAAACACTGTGTAGCCGAGATGTTCGGTTGCCAGACTTCCCTGCAGCTTGTGGCGTTCAGCGCTTAACACCGCCGCCGTTTCCCTGCGATCTTTAACAGGAGGGCCACCCGGCTCCCGGGTCCACGTTCCAGGGGGGCGTGTTCGAGGCGTACCTGCCCCTCTGCGAGCGCACGCACAGGCTCCTCCCACGGCTGGAGAGGGCTTTCCGACGGGGCCTCACCTTCACCATGGCAGCCAGAGAGACGGGGGCCCGGGTCGCCTGGGACTGCGTCCCCCACAAGACCAGCCTGCAGGGGGGCAAGTCAGCGTGAGTGAGCCTCCCTCCGGTCCCGTGATCATTCCACGGGATCTGTTTCCTTTGTTTACACTACATGTGTGCAGGGTCGGGGATCCTGGGGGGGTCAGGGGGGACATGCCCCCCCCCCCCAATATTAAATATTAATAAATGTACCCCCCCCAAAAAAAAAAATGGATACAGATCCCCACCACTGCATGTTTGTAACTGTTACCTTTCTGATCCATTCAGGAATGGCTACCCTGACTCCAACTATTTGACGCGTCTGTCCGAGGCCCTGACCGCTCTCGGGATTGAGGAGGTACCGGCCAAGTCTCCAGATCAAAACAAATCCTGACCAGGATTATCACATTTTTAACTTATACGTTTTTAACGATTTTAATCCGTATGTAATTCTTTGCACATAATTCTTAAACAGTGATATGTTCTGTGTGAGATGGTCAGATATTATTTTACTGTAGTTTTAATGTAGTTGATGAGTGCCGTTTTATAAACTGTGATTGTGAGGTTTCTGATGATTCTGAGATGATAGAAAAGGTATTGTTATTGTACCTTTTTCCCTGGTGGCTCTATGATGATTTTCTTCATCTTTGTTGATGTATTGAGTTCTGACAATCATCAGACACACTGTCCACATGTTACAACCTACCCTCTCTGGTACTGTGGCCACTGTTGTTCAAGGTTTCACTTCTCATGTAACTTGCTTCATCAGCGTAAAGTGACACCGAAATAAAGACACTGCTCTTCGTTTGTTTTTTATGTTATGCTTTTTTATTAGTCCTGGAAAACATGTAAGGCATATGGTAACATTACACACTGAAGCGTTACAAGCTCTAGAGTCCATGTGGACGACATGGCACCACGCAGTAAACCCAGAGTCAAGCACAGAAGCAGCATCGATTCAAAGGGTTTAAAAAACAAAGGGGATACAAGGAAAAGTGTCTGCGACTAGTATAAACAGCACTACGACGGAGAGAGATGGGGAAACCATTAGCTCACAAATCCACCTATTGGACGCCTTGTATGAAACCAACTGTCACTGAGCTGCGCCAGCAGGTGACTATCTGGACGGATGATGAGTGAAGCTGTTTCCCAGAGATTGGTGTGTCGTGTAAGCGAGACTAACTCGCTAGTGCCAGTGTGGAGCTGGGAGAAGGGTGAGGGGGGGGGGGGGGTAATATGGCTGCTGTTGACCCTTGACTCACATGAGGGCAGTGAGCCAATGACCTCTGAACATGACCTCTGAACTTGCACGCACAGTTCACTGTGAAATGGTGAGCTATGCGTGCGCATATGCCTTCATCCCCCTGGTCATCTACTAACACAAGGAACCTAGTGTACTGATCAAGCTGCAGCCAAATGCACTAGAGCACTTGCTCAGCGTCTACGCACTATCGTGGTGAAGTTGCCGCACTGCAACGGTTTTAAGTGATGATTAAGAGACAGCCAATGCCAGAGGAGGCTGTTTTCGTTCAGGGAAGCGTGCTTCTACGCATGTGAGGAGTGGATAAGTGAGGACTGCGGCTATGGATGTGGCAATAATTAATTTTGTCTTGAAATTTGTCTTCTCTTCCTGGCTAAGAAGAACTATACACCAAACACAGCTACAGATGTGAGAGGAAGGCTAGGGGCTGTGTGCTAAATGCAGGTGACGCATAATGACCAACACATGGGATTACTAGCTAATGGATGATTGGATGGAAGTTAATTTCTGATCAAAGATGAACTGCTGTCGATTGACCTGTGAGAACCCGTAAAGCCAAAACACAAACCAGTTCAAAGCAGAATTCTTCTGGCCTGTGAAGGTCTTTAGCTATTCAAGTCCAGGAAGGCAGCTGGGAAAATAGGCTACTGGGTTCATTACCATATAGAACACTACACTGCCCCGATTGTTTTTAGCTATTGATCGTATCAATAACAATTCCTGGACTGAAAGAACACACGCTAGATTAATCAATTTGTTTGCTTCTTCCAGAAACACTTCACAGTTTGTGGCTGGAGGAATGTGTTTCAATGCATGAAGGAGCATCTCTGGATTACGCTCTTGTGTAAAAGAGTCTAGAGTTGGGTTTCTCGCTGACATCGCTACAAAGTAGATCCGCCAAGCTGGAAAAGCTATTAGGCGACGGAGGCCGAGTTTGGACTGGGCTCAGCAGATTCTGCCTCTCTGACCCCCAGGTACACCCCAAACCCGGCTGCCGTTAGTAACACCCAGCCCCCAGCCGCAGTGGTCATCCAGGAGTCGTTTCACTTGAGGAAACGATGGAGAACAATGACATTGAATCGAATGACATATAATCTGTTAGCCACATGCCATTGAATGCATGCAATTTCTTTCCAGATGTTAATGTAATGTTTTGTGTGTGTGTGTGTGTGTGTGTGTGTGTGTGTGTGTGTGTGTGTGTGTATGTGTGTGTGTGAAGAGAGCGGAGGGTGGAGCTTTGACGAACTGATAATTGACTACAACCATCTAAGCAGCCAAGAGGCTCTCGTGGCGCAACACAGGAAAGGTGGAATGTCTCAAACGGGCCCCAGTCGAACGGAGATCAGGAAACGTCAGTCTGGGGTCCGGCTCTGCCTGAGCTGAGATCAGCCGTTAAGCGTGGGGTTTGTACGCAGCCGTGCCGTGGTGATGACATCCCTTCACAGCTGTGTAAAAACATCTGCTTCCTACCTCGCAATGCGTTTGGAATCAGGCTTAAAGAAACAGTAACGTGGAACTTGGTGCTCACACAGAAATCCAGCGCCGATACTAAATAAGGATACTTGGTCTTGTATGTTTTATTTGAACTTCTGTGTGTATTTTGGCGTAATTTCACATGGTTTGTTTTTGTGACCTTGAACCTTTCATGCAACATGTCCATGTCATCTCGACTATGATAAGATATACCGACGGCACACTTGTAAACACATGCCAAGGAACCAGTTTGTTGTTGTTGACATGACCAAACTGTAAACACATTCCATTGGGACACCATATGCACACACAGAGAGCGTTTGGAGGGAGGTGCCCCAGGGGGAGGTAATGTGCTAAAGCCGAGGCACACTCAAGAGCAAGACCCTGACCAATCAGAAACCACCACTGTGTCATCTTTTGTAAGGTGTAGCAGTATTGTACCAGCAGCCATTAGCATTTTGGGACGGCAATCACACACAACAGTGACGACTTTTTTACGTTTTTGTTTTTCTACAAGGTCAGAGGAAAAGTATCCAGAAACACATTTTTCTTTCGTTTTTTTTCGTTCTTTCATTTTTTTTTCATTGAATGCACCATTGTAATAAAGGCATTGACAGAGGAGTAAATACAGTTTGGCACAAATGGTTAGGACAGACAGAAAGACATCATAATTAAAAGGAATGTAGCAGGCCCCCGCATAAGAGTATGACCTTTGAACTTTAAACCCTAAGAAAAAACAAAAACAAAAAACAATTGGTAAAATAAAATAAGATAACATATTAAGTAAAACATAAGTAAAACAACTTTTACTGAAGCGTTTTGTTTCTCACATGGCACTCTGGACAGGAGCACCGTCCACAGGTTCACAAAGGGAGCCCAGCAGATTAGAACAGAACCAACCAGAGCCCGGCAGAACATGACAGAACTCCCCACACCAGCGTGGCAGTCTCACCTCGGCCCAGCGCACCCACAGATGCCCCAGCTCTGGCTGACAGGAAGTACACCGCTGGCTTCACCCTTCACCACCCAGGGGAGATGAAAGGTTGGATTTGAGCTGCCACCCAGGACCACTTGGGTGTGTGCGTGTGTACTGTATGTATGTGTGTGTGTGTGTGTGTGTGTGTGAGAGAGAGATAGATAGACAGCTAGCTAGATAGATAGATAGATAGAGAGTGACCCAAGATAGAGAGATAGATAGACAGATAGATAGAGAGAGAGAGAGAGAGAGAGAGAGAGAGAGAGTGACCCAAGTAGGCTATGGTGTGGCAGACAGGATACAGTGTCGTATCGGAAGTGGGAATAGCAGGAGAACCCGGTGTGGTTGGAAAGCTGGTGGACCAGAGTGGGACTGCCATGCGCTGTAAGTGCATTAAGATCAGCGAGCAGAGTGCAAAATACCAATACCAACGGTCCTCATAACACAGGCCATCAGACAGGGAGGGGTTGGGGGGGGGGGGGGGGGGGTGGACAGCTTTGTAGCATAATAGGGGAGTGCAGGGGAAACTTTAATGGGAGGGGGGACCTGAGGACACACACACACACGCACACACGTTCACACACGATGACACACCACGCACAAGGACATGAGGGAGGCCGCTCATGCGAACACAACAACTTTCTTTACAAAGTCACTAGTCACCATCTGAGTCTCCGCAGAAAGGTCCCACCCACAGGCAGACGGACGGACAGACAGGCAGCTAGGAGGATAACAGCTCATGTGAGGTGCTCTCTTACTAAATGGAATAGTGGTGTGTGAGAGTGCAGAGGTCGTTCACGTTAAACCTGTCCCAGTCCCTGCTAGCAGATTGATTATAGCAGGGATCATCAAAGCCAACTTAGGGAATTGTTGTACACATCATGGCCATTAGGGGCAGCAGTGGACCCATTTGGAGCAGCCAGTTGTGCTTAGTAGTGCCTTATGGGAAAGCAATTAATTAGTGCCTCGAAGATTGAAGAGATTACCGTGTCCAGATGAAATATTAATACAAATATAAATGGTTCTGGAGTGTCATTCAAGAATGCAGTGTTTATTGTTCTGCCTTGAACAGATTTAATACTGAAGTCGTCTATGACACAGTAGAGTTTTCAAATACTGCTCAATCACTCCAGCTGTGGTCAGGGAGAAGGAGAGAAAAAGAGACCGACAGAGAGAGAGAGAGAGACCACAATGCCATCTCTGACGAGCCTGATGCCTGTTGCTATGCCGACCACAGAGAGAGAGAGAGGAGGGAGGGAGAGCGAGAGAGGGAGCAGAATGAGGAGAGCAGAGACGGAGGAGGAGGAGGAGGAGGAGGGGAGGGCGAGCGTGCCTGCCAGCTCGAATTTATTTTTTTCGGCCCTCCTCGCGCAGGTCAGGGCGAAGGACGGAGCGGTCGCCGTGGCGGGAGCGGAATGCCAGAGGAGGATCGGGGAGGAACGAGAGCCTGATCCCGAGAAACCCGACGGCATCCACACCCTCGCTTCGCTCGTATTAGGCGATTTAGACGTGACAGTGTCTCCTTCAGCACATTTCTCGGCGAGTGCGCGTGTCTGTGTGTGTGTGTGTGTGTGTGTGTGAGCGCCTTGTTTTGAACCGAAAACGAAATTCCCTCTTAATTGGCGCTGCGCGCTGCTTGCCAACAGTTGGCCCGTCAGAAAAATCTGTAACTATGGAGGCAATGATACCCCCCCCCCGCCCTATTCAATACTGGACAAACACTGCTCATTAAAATTACCAAGACGGCACTTTCATCGTCAGAGAAAATCCTTCTAGCATACACGCCATGGCCAGTCAGAAATGCATCATATTTACAACAATAACGGGTTATTTGAAATGTGTTGGATTTATCTTTAGGTGACGCTGTGAGATTCTACAGGAAGGAATGGTCGTATTAAGGAGATACTATGTGAATGAATGTTTGAGTCAGGGTGGTGCAGATTGTAGAGACCGGCAGAGCAGGCGGTAGCCTCCATTATGACTCAGCCTTGGAACGGTGGACACGCCCTCCGGGGAAGCCGACAGCCAATCGCGGACGCCGCTCGCTCGTCCGCGGTGACGTAACGAATCGGCGGAGGCTGCGAGCTCGCGGTCTGGGGGGGGGTTGTGTGTTTATCTGTCCGTCTTGTCTGTCTGCGGGTCTGGACCGGGGTGGGGGGTGGGGTGGGGTGGGCGGAGGGGAGGGGGTGGGGGGGGTGGGCGGAGGGGTGGGGGGGCGGAGGAGGCCGGTGGAAGTCTCAGCAGGGGGGCGCTAGCGCGGCGGGAGATGAGAGGGAGGGGGGCGTGTGGGCGGGAGGGGAGGGGCGTGCAGGGGGGGAGCGGGGAGGGGCGAACGGAGCCCCGGGGGGGACCGTGCGAGTTGAAGTAGGAGGTCGATTCTCGTTGTCGAGGCAACGGCAATCTGCCCCAGGCTTGGACCCCGGGGGTTCCGCTGGGCCCACTTTTAGCGTAACGGGTCATCGGTCAGGGTGGGAGCCAGAGTGTGTGTGTATGTGTGTGTGTGTGTGTCTGAGAAAGGGTGGAGATGATAGATTGACTGCTGTGAAATGAGACTCCCCCCTCCTGCTCCTCACTCCCAACGGCACTCTCCGCCACGCCCCCCTCCCCGCCCCCTCCCTACCCATCCACCCTCACCTCTCCTTCCAACTCCCAGCCCCGCCCGTTTCCATCCTCCCCGCACCCCCAACCCCCCCACCCCCAACCCCACCCCGACCACTGCAGCCCCAAACCCACCCCCCCTCTCCCAGGACAAGACCCCCCCCTGACCATCTGCCCAGACTCTCCCCTCGCGCTCACTTCTCCTCCTTCTTGGGCTCCTCCTCTTTCTTCTCCTCCTTCTTGGGCTCCTCCTTCTTCTCCTCCTCTTTCTTCTCCTCCTTCTTGGCCCCGTCTTTCTTCTTGTCGTCCTTCTTCTTGTCGTCCTTCTTCTTCTCCTCCTTCTTCTCCTCCTTCTTGGCCTCCTCTTTCTTCTCCTCCTCCGGCATGGGCTCGGTGATGAGGATCACTTTGCCTATGTTGTTCCTCTCCTGCATCCTCCGCATGGCGTCACCCACCTTCGGAGGAGAGAGAGAGAGAGAGAGGGATAGAGAGAGAGAGAGAGGGAGAGAGAGAGAGAGAGAGAGGGAGAGAGAGAGGAGGAGAAGTTAGCTAGATACTGGGAAAGAGAGAGCGGGAGGCAAGGCTTGAATCCATCTGTCATGGCCAAAAATATGGAAGCGTTGGCCGTCTTCCACGCCAACATATATTCATGGTAATAAACACACACACACACACATATTTTTATTCTTCTCCTCCTTTCTCTGGAGAGAATGATACCAGGCACCGCGCGCATAAATTGTTCCGCCTGTCGCTCCTCGACGCCAAGTCACGTAGGCGTGTCTGAGCAACGCGGCGTAGCGAGTGACTACTACACAAGCACGCGTCACGTTCCCGTGTTCTGCGGCCTTATATGGTGCTGATAGGCTGCTTACATGACAGTAGCGTGTCACATTAGCATTATTGACGGGACACTGGTCCCCATGGGGAGGGGGGGGGGGGGGCGGGGACAGCTGATGACAGATCGACCCGCCGGTTCCTGCCTGTCACAGTGACAGAAGGGAGGGGTCCAGCCGGGGCCCCGCCCCCTCCCTCCGCTGACCACTTAGGTTTGCACGCCGTCTGTGTCCGTCCACCCCCCCTCCGAGCACAGCCAGGCGGACCACCTAACGACCAACGCCACGGCAACAGAGGGCCATCTCCTAGCAACGCAAAGGCTGGACGACAGAGACACACAGGCCCAGGGGGAGAGAGGGAGGGGGGGAGGGAGGGAGGGTGGGTGGGGGGAGGACGTGTTCTCCTCAGACAGAGGAGGAAACGCCCGAGAGGTAATGAAGCAGGAGAAGAAGGGGGCGTCGGCGACGGAGAGGGCAGGGGGGGGCGGGCGCAAAGTCGAGGACTTGTAAAACTCGGATGAATGAAAATCGAAGCCAGAGCGATTACTGGGCCGCTGTGATTGTTCCGCCCCCCCCGGCTGCCTGAGCAGGCCGGGTTTCACTGTTCCCTCTTTGTCGTCTCGCGCCGAACGCCTTTCCGCTGCGGCTGCCTACCTGCGACGCACGCAGACAACAATGCTCATCATAGAACCGCTGAGCTGACACCCTCACACAACGGCTCGCCATAGTAACACCCTCCGACATCCAGGAATTTTACTCTAGGTACTCTATTACTCTAGGTATTACTCTAGGTACTCTATTACTCTAGGTATTACTCTAGGTACTCTATTACTCTAGGTATTAGTTAAGGTACTCTATTACTCTAGGTACTCTATTACTCTAGGTATTAGTTTAGGTACTCTATTACTCTAGGTACTCTATTACTCTAGGTATTACTCTAGGTACTCTATTACTCTAGGTACTCTATTACTCTAGGTACTCTATTACTCTAGGTATTCTATTACTGTAGGTACTGTAGGTAATACTCAATGGAGCTGACCAGCCAGGCAGTTTACTGCCGTGCTCGTGGGTGAACAGTGCAGTGGAGGCGGTCAGAACGGGGGGGGGGGGGCTGTTACAGACAGGATCAGGGCGTGGCGTCTGGGACGGTCAGACCGCCATTTTATCCGTCGGATCCCGCGAACGCGCAGTAGGTCAGAAGACGCGTGGCGATTCGCCGCCCCGGCGGGAGCGAGCGATTAATCGCCTCTCTGTCGCTTTTTATCAGATTTTTCCCCGAAACGTTCGCCCGATCTCTCTCGTGTCCCAGAAACGTTCACGCTGCGATCTCTCGACCGGCGCGGCGGCGCTCGAGCATCAGAGCCCCGCCCCGAGACAGACCGAGGAAGGTCACCATAGCAACAGGAGAGAAAAAGATACACGGAGGGGAGGGGAAGAATAGGAAAGGAGGAACAGAGAGTACAGAGAGAGAGAGAGAGAGAGAGCATGAATCAACTGAAGATAAAGACGGAAGAGAGGGAGAGAGTCAGGGAGAGAGAGAGAGAGAGAGAGAGAGAGAGGCATTTCTGAAGCATCTGAAGTATTTCTTTCTCGTCAAGTGTCATCGGTCCTGGCGTTGACTGGCTCTGGTGTTGACCGCTTTGAAGATGTCGGCCTTATTGGCCCCTCCCTGTTTCCACTCCATCTATCCCTCTCTGTCTACAGGCTTTCCTACTCCCGAACTCAGTCTGATTCTGTCTACAGGGTTTCGTTCTGATTCTGTCTACAGGGTTTCGTTCTGATTCTGTCTACAGGGTTTCGTTCTGATTCTGTCTACAGGGTTTCCTACTCCCGAACACAGTCTGATTCTGTCTACAGGATTTCATTCTGATTCTGTCTACAGGGTTTCGTTCTGATTCTGTCTACAGGGTTTCGTTCTGATTCTGTCTACAGGGTTTCCTACAGTCACAGTCCTACTCTGTCTTTGGCGAAGGTCTGCCGTCTCTGGTGAGGTCTGCTAAAATAAGCCTTGTTTCATACAGCCATGCCTGAATCCTCTGCCCTACTGTGCACTCACACACACACCCCATGAATATAGACATGCGGTACGCACACACAGAAACACACACACACCTGCTCCAGGTGATAGGTGGAGTCGATGCGGGGCTTGATCTTGCCCTGTTGGTAGAGGTCGAGGATGGTGTTCATGGCCTGGGCGATGAGCTCGGTCTCCCCCTCCAGGTAGCCCAGGTGGAAGCCACACACGGACTTGTTCCCCTGGATGAGACTGAGTGTGTGGATGGAGAATTGGTGGTACCAGGTCTTTGCCACAGCCAGGAGGTTCTTCTTCTGACCTGCCAGCATGTTGGCTGCGCCTGCCGGGGAACGGGATGGAAAGAGTTAAAGAATCGTTCGGTCATCATGTGCGAAAGACTTGATGCGAAAGGCCCATTCATGCTCTACGCAAGCTACGCTAGCACAAGCTACGCTAACGCGAGCTACGCTAACCCGAGCTACGCAAGCTATGCAAGTCTACGCGAGGTGACGTTGATGTGTCCTTACGTGGCAACGTGCGACAGGCCAAAAACTGTAACTTAACGCGAGTGCAAGTGCTATATCACGCAAACCGATATGGGCACTGACGCAAGGCAGCGACACCCACGCGCACAGAGTGTCCAAAAATACTAGCGTAGAGTCGTGTTCACAGCCGCGTCAGCGTCGTATGAATCAGGCCTCAGGCCATATTTGGGAACATGAAACCGGTTGCTTGTGGCGGCATGTCAAATTGGGGACAGAATTAGAGCTCCCAATTAGGTTTTGAGGTTGAGGTTGAGGTTGAGGTTGGCGGGTTGGGGCTAGGCTTGAGGTTACGGTTAGGATTAAGGTGAGGGGATATGGAATGAATATAGGTCAATGCAATGTCCCCAAAAGTTGGCTTAGCCAACATCCGCGTGTGTGTGTGTATGTGTGAGTGTAAGTGTGTGTGTGCACTTGTGTGTGTGTGTGTGGGTGTAGGTGTGTGTGTGTGTGTGTGCACAGTGCAGGGGCCGCCGCTCTATTTTATTCTCAGCAGAGGGTCAGCTTGGGTCTCTCTGTAATTGATTCACTGGTGAAACATTGTCCCTGTGGTCTAACTAAGTTATCGGGCCCCGTCTATCTCTCTCTCTCTCTCTCTGCTTCCCTCCGTGCGCTTACCTCTGCTATCCTGCCCCCGACTTCTACAAACAACCCCGTTCTACAACCCCTCTCTGCGCGTTCCAGTCTGTCCGATCTCCGATGCCACGTCCAAGCGACGTTCATCTGCCGTCAGCCCGAGGCCCTGGCAAGTACGGGGTAAACAGTACAGTCACGGCCCGCCCACTCGGCCTGCTTTCTCTCTCTCCACCTTCCTCTCGTTCCGGTTTCTCTCTCTCTCTTATCTCTTCTCCACCGCGCTCTCGCCAGGCCGAGTCTATCCGTGCTGAACCTCACGCTCGGTGTCCTCGTCCCCGTGTCCTCTCACGCTCGGTGTCCTCGTCCCCGTGTCCTCTCACGCTCGGTGTCCTCGTCCCCGTCCTCTCACGCTCGGTCTCCCCTGCTCTCGCAACCTCCCCTGCCCCTTCTCTCTCCTACTCTCCGTCTCTCCCTCTTTTCATCTCTCTCGCCCTCTCTCTCTCCCTTTCTCTCTCTCTCTCCATCTATCTTTTCATCGCTCTCTCTCTCCTGCTGACTGGGACACAAAGCATGCCCAGAGGGAGAGGAGAGAGAGCGGGAGAGAGAGAGGGAGAGAGAGGGAGCTGGAGAGAGAAAGGGAGAGAGAGAGGGAGAGAGAGAGAGAGAGAGGGAGAGAGAGAGGGAGAGAGAGAGGGAGAGGAAGAGAGGGAGAGAGAGAGGGAGAGAGAGAGGGAGCTGGAGAGAGAGAGGGAGAGAGAGAGGAAGAGAGAGGGAGAGAGAGGGAGAGAGAGAGAGGGAGAGAGAGAGGGAGCTGGAGAGGGACCCAGTTTGCTACATTCAGACACATTCCAGGTCCCGTGTAGATAGAACGCCCATTGTCTCGCCACGCATAGTTCTGATAAGCTGGAAGAGGATCAGCCGGGACAGAGGGTGGGGGGGGGGGGTGGAGGGGCATGGGGAGGTGGGGGGCGGGGGCTGTAGGGGTGAACGGGTGAACGGGTAGGGGCGGGGCCAGGCTGTGGTGCCCTTTTTTTCCCCCTTTTTTTTTTTAATCAACATGCCAAGGCAAGGCCCTGTTCTCCATGCATGCCGGCCCAGCCCACTGCGGCGTGCTCGCCAGCCTCCGCCTGCCACCGTCACAGAGAGGCCCGCCCACAGACGGGTGGCACGCCGGGGAGGAGGGGTCCGCTGAGGACGCGGAGCTCTCCGAAAAGGCCATCGGGGGGGCACGGAACGCCGCCTGCTAAGGGAGTGACCAGCTGTGGAGCGTGCAACCTAAACCCGCGGTTACCGTAATTCGTCGGGAGTACCGGAATCAGTCGAACCCGGCTCTTTTGGCCCTGGTCTCTTACCGTAGGTGATGAGTTTGCCCATGGGCTTCAGCAGGTTGTAGGCCTTATGGGTGTCCGACCCTCCCAGGGGATCGAGAACGATGTCCAGCCCTACAGTGTGGAGACGGACAGAACAGAAAGGACAGATTTATTTGGAGGGAGTAGACCAGACGGTGCCATGTTTACAGGGAGGAGTCCATCCATATGCCAAAGCAGACGCCTAGCAGAGGGGGGGAGGGTCGGAATTCTACTAGTTTTTTATGTCACTGATAAGACAGAACAGATCAACATATTTTCATTCCTGTCTATTGAGGTTATAACCGTTCCATTCCAGACAAGGGTTTCTTGGAGAGTGCAACCTTTTGGGTGCTTCGCTGCACAGATTTCCCCTGTGACTTATTATAAATGTCTAGTCGGATGGCCGCCGTCCAAATGATGTAGTCAAGTAGCCATGGGGCTACTTAAAGCGAACCGGCCTCTCTTGGACTGTAGGGCCCTGGTTGTATTGATTCTAAAGGCTCTCGGCATGATATCTCTCAACCACAGCACACTGACTGACTTACTGGCTGACTGACTGACTGACTGACTGGCTGACTGACTGACAGAGAGACAGATAGCCAGCCAGGCTTCACATTGATCTACGCCTTTAATTAGACGTGCTCTGTCCGAGCTGTCAGTTCTCTCCTCTCTCCGTTTCTCTCTCTCTCTCTCCGCCGTGGAAAGGGAGACGCGTCGGGAGAGAGGGGGGGTCTAGCGAACGAGCCTCCGAAATCACATCCCACGTCCGCGATAACCGTCGGTAGGTGGAAAAAAAACAGGTAAGACGCGGTGGGTGTTTCGTTGATCCAGATGTTTTACAGTATGTGTCTTTAAATGGAAGTAGAGGCGGAGTCTAAACTAACCCGGGGACATGTTTTGGGATTTGATCCAATCAGAATCACCACTCATTCTCTAATGGGTTGACTTGAATGGACAAGCACCGTCTGACTACACTCCACGTCTCGCACACTTAACAACCACCGAAGCAGAAAGCCCTAAGACCGTTTAATAAATCAACATGTTTATCAAGTTGCTATCTGCAAATGGAAGTTAAATACAGGTTCACAAATGCAGACTCTCAGTAGGCTACCGGAGGGTGAGGAGCTACTGCTAGCTCAGAACCATTGGAACATTTAGAAAACATTCTCGGTAGAATCAGAATTCAGAATCGGAACACTTGGTGACTACTCCATTATCGGGACTGATATGTTCTTAGCCAATAGACAAGCATTTTCCAGGAGCTTGCTCGATCGCCTTGTTGAGAGAGGTCAGGGAAGAATTTTTACAGCTCACTTTTCTGGCCCCCGGGTGAAACTGTTTTTTTTGCTTCCCTCTGGAATATGTAGGGGTGGGACCTATGCCCATCCTCCCATTGCTCTCTGTAAAGCGCATTGTGTTGCCTCTGTGTATGAAATGCGCTGTATAAATAAAGTTTGATATGATTTGATTTGATGTACCTTTGGGGCTGATCTTGCGGACCTCCTCCACGTAGTCCCGCGTGCGGTAGTCGATGGCGTGCGTGACTCCGCCCTGGCTGATGGCCTCGTGCTTGCTGGCGGACGCCGTGCCGAACACGGTCACGTCCTTCACCGTCTGGCACAGCTGGGTGGCGGCGATGCCCACGCCACCTGAGGCCGGACGAGCAGTTGGGGGGGGGGGGGGGGGGGTAGAGCAAAACAGGATGAGTGACACGTGTAGATATTTTTGAAGGCATTTCTGCTTATGATAGGACAGTGTAGGTGATAGACAGGAAAGGTGGGAGAGAGAGAAAGAGAGGAAGACATGCAGCAAAGGACATGGGCCGGATTCGAACCCACGCCGCTGCAGAAAGGACTAGCCTTTAGCCCGTTGAGCTACCGGGGCACCCCATGATTGTTTTTCTAATAATTCCCACACAGAGGTTTCTCTGAACAAAACGACCACGCTCCCCATGATCAGGGTGGGAGAGACGCTCGCTCAGGGAGACACCGAGAAATATCCCCGAAGCGCCCAAAAAATCCCGTTCCTCCCACCTGTAGTGCCAATTCAAGACAGACCGCTAAATAACGACATGGCTGTCCGCGGCCCGGGGTGAAGTAAGGAGAGCATTACGTACAATCACATTCCCTCGGACACCCTCAGGAGAACGGGACACCGACACACAGATGGACACACTGCGACTTCCAGCTCGGGGAGAAAGTATCCATTGTAACCCAGAAGACACTGTTTAACTTCTACCCTCATGCAAGGCCACATCCCTTAAGACTCCTTCAGCCGAACCATCATGTCTCGCTCAGTCGCCTGTTTCGTCAGGGTTCTCATAAAATATACAGAACTATGTGAGTCAGACCTAACAAAAAGGGAACCGATGAATTGCCCAATGTTCATTTTGACCTCTGACCTTTGACCGGAGAGCGTGGGTTTCATATCGATGGCATTCGGTGTCATGTTATTCGGCGGTCGTACATGTTTGTATGTGTGTGTGGACATCTGAGCCCGGTGTTTTCCGAGGCGATGGAGGCGGGTTCTAATAGGTTACTGATAAGCTGGCCGGCCCGGTGGAACAGAGGCTGACTTAGGAACCCTAAACGAAAGGCGACCATAAAGGTCAGTCAAGCCTGACCAAGTTAAGAGCACATCTTATCGACGTCAGAGGGAACAACGCAAACAGAGCATTCACAAGTGCATTTCAAATAAAGACCATTCGTAAAAAAAATAACAGGCATAGCTGAGGTGCTGGACTCGGGGTTATTAGCATATTTTGATGAACCCACTGTCTTTGTGGCGTCTAAACTCCACACACACATGCTTGAGTAAACACCCACAAAAGTAACCAAGGGGGAATTCTTTTTTTTTCTCTTCAATTTAATGCATTGCTGGTTACCAAGTGCTCACAGGCAGGCTTGTGTTCTCCGACGTGTGCAGACGGAGAACATAGAGGGAGAACGGTTCCCCGTCAACTAAGAGGACCTTGATGCCTGTGGAACCAGAATAGACATTTCTCCCCTCACTGTAACCAAAGAAGAAGAGAGGCTTGATGGAATCACAAGAGCAACTCTGTTGCGTTCGGAAAGCGGGGTCAGAGAGTCCTGCTGCCACCAGCACTATCTCTCCCTGTCCTCCGAGGGGAACCGAGTTACCGTTGCCAAGGAAACCCAGGCCAAATTGGTGGTGATGAGTGCGCCGAGGGGAGACATTTTGTTCTGTGGGCTGTTTCTCCTCCGGGCCCGTTAGGAGTCATTAGGTGGCGTTTGTACAATCCTCCCGTCCCCGAGCTAATATTTGACAGATCAGTCAGTGTAATTCGGCTAACACCCCTCAGACGTCACAGGAAGAGTTTCTGTGAATCTACACTGTCTGTGTGTGTGTGTGTGTGTGTGGACATAAATTGTTCAAATGTGTGTGTGTGTGTGTGTACATATGTGTGTATTTGCTGGTGAGTAATCACATGGGTGGAGAGGTGAGAAGTGGAACCTGGAGGAGAGTCGGGGCAGCAGAGCCCAGATCCCCCTGAGAACCAGGGTCAGTCTGGCTGCCATGTGACTGAACCCCTGTCACAAGACCCAGAGCAGCTCTGACAAGGGGCCCCACCCACACGCGCACGCTCACCACCCACACACATACACACGTACACGCGCACGCTCACCAACCACACACACACGTACACACACACACACACACACACCACCCACACACACACGTACACGCACGCACACACACACCACACACACACACCACCCACACACACACGTACACGCGCACGCACACACACCACACACACACACCACCCACACACACACGTACACGCGCACGCACACACACACACACACACACACACACACACACACACACACACACACACAGCAGAGTCACGTGAGCTGGGGAGGAGACCTCAAGCAGTCAAGGCCGCTCATTTCTGCTAATCTTCTCAAATATGTGCAGATTAATCTGCTAACCTGTCATTAAACCCTTTCTTGGGTTCGTGTCTTGGTATTTGTCATTAACTCCACGTCGCCTCTCTCCATCTCCCTCCATCAGCACCAGACACGTCATAGCTCACCATTAGCCCTCGGAACCATTAGCCCTCGGAACCCGGAACCATTAGCCCTCGGAACCATTCGCCCTCGGAACCATTAGCCCTCGGAACCATTAGCCCTCGGAACCCGGAACCATTAGCCCTCGGAACCATTAGCCCTCGGAACCATTCGCCCTCGGAACCCGGAACCATTAGCCCTCGGAACCATTAGCCCTCAGAACCATTAGCCCTCGGAACGAAAGTCGATCTTTTATTTAATGAATGAATGAATAAATGAAGATATGAATAGTTCATTAATTCATTCAATGATTCCTTCATTCATCCATTCATTTTTGGAAATCAGTATCGATACCCAGCCCTAGTATTGATGTGTGGCATAACTTGGCAGTCATGTAATTAAGGTTACAGCTAAAAAAAACAGGTTTTAGTAACACTAACCGAATCGATATTGAATCGAGTCGAATCTTATTGAATCGTGATAATCGATTCTGAACCTTGTGAATCGGAATCGAATCGATTCTTGAAACTGGATACCCAGCCCTAACTGGCATTGTATTGAGTCTGTCGCGAGAACCTTCGTGGTAAGACGTGCGGTTGTCCCTAAACAGTCACCCATTACCTGGACAAAGAAGGCAGCTGAAGTGGATTCGCATGCCTGATTCCATTCCTCCTGCTCAGAATGCGATTGAATTGTTTACACTGCGAAATTAACTGAGACATTATTATCTAATTTGGCCTATCAGGGTATGTCAGGAGAGGTAAGACACAGAGCGGAGTCTTTCTCTAACTCTACATAGTCACACACACACACACACATAGACATTTTGGCACCAATTAGAATTGGCATCGATAACATGACCGTCGGCACTGAAGAGGAATGTTCGCTAAAACACAGAGGGATTAATCTTGACATTCAGGCCAATGTTATGGGTCCACACCCAGGGTTCATCATGAGGAGAGGATGTGGACATCTCTGAAATGCCTTAGAGGTTTCCAGTGGGCAGGATGACAACACTTAAACCTCATTCTACACATACATAAACACATACTCTCACACTGACACACACACACACACACACACACACACACACACACACACACACACACACACACACACACACACTGACCACACCTGTGGAATGGCACATTCTGTTTTTCTTTCGCCTGAAGGGCTTCTAGGTGTGGGACGAAGCTTCATCGCCATGTCGCCAGTTCTCCAGTAACATAACAGAGTTGTGTGTGTGTGTGGGCCTGCATACCCGAACCTACTTCCTGTCCATGTCCAGGGTCCCACCAGGCTTTCCCTCTCTCTCGCCCTGGCATTTGGCTGTGGTGTCGGTGGCAAACCGACGACTCAAAACAACTTCCTCCAACCCTGGACCCAGGAATCCCTCCGTGGCGAAGACGGGCGACAGACCTCTGAATCCAGATGTACGTGTTAAGACGACGGTGACCGACCTGTGTTAACGATACTCCCCTATAGATCATGTAAACAATACCGTATAGAGGTAGTGAGCGATTCGCCGGTGATCTTATACTCACACATGAGTGAGCCTGAATTGGCGATGAGGTTTGCTGTTTGTTGATATCTGACTGATTGGGGGGTTATTCTTTGTTATGTAACCTTGGTGTTATTCTATGCTGTGAACTTGATGAGTGGTTTAATATGCGCTCAACTATCGCAGGCTGCTTCTTCTCTGCCGAGAGGAAACTCATTTTTAGTTACTGGGTGAGTGGATTTAAAAAAAAGCATCCTGTGCTTGTGTGAAGGCAACCCCTGCGATTTCCTGAACAAGAATTCTCACAATGCTCGCTCGCCAACAGACACAATAACACACACACACACACAAAAACATTCCCTACCCATAATACTGCGACTGAGAAATAAATCTGTTATCATACGCTCTGCTGATAACCACCATACGTAGACAAACACATTCTTCTACTCATGAACTAACAAAGAAAAACAAATACAAACTGAAGGGCAGACACACACACACACACACACACACACACACACACTGTACACAGACACACACACACACACACACACTGTACACAGACACAAACACACACACACACTGTACACACATGCACACACACTGTACACACACACAAACACTGTACACAGACACAAACATATGCACAAACACACTGTACACACATGCACACACACACTGTACACACACACACTGTACACACATGCACACACATGCACACAGACTGTACACACATGCGCACACGCACACTATACACACACACACTTGTGCACACCTGCAAGTGTGTGCGGAAAGGGGACGGTTGAATGGGGTCACATGGCAACGGCTGTAAGAGAGGAGGATGTGATTGGTCGGTGGATAGGCTGGAAGTTACCCTGGTTTCCTCCTCCTATCAGATCTGCCTCTGGGTCTGCCAGGCCCCGAGGGGGTGGGGGGGGGTCACAGAGGCGGTTCAACCATGTGGGTCAGACTGGATTAGCGTTCAGTGGGCTGAGGGCCTCCAGAGCCGTAGGACTGGAGGAACGAGGAGGAACCTATTACCAAGAACACAGCCATGGATCTGTTAAACAGAGGGCCACACAAAGAAAGAGCTCACTGGACATACTACAGTCCTGTGTGTGTGTGTGTGTGTGGGGCGTGGTAGCGGGGCCGCTGGCCAAGCCTAATCCATAAACGCTGGATCACCCGGTTCATGCTGAGGTCAGAAGAAAGGCTCTTGGCCGGGGGGGGGGGGGGTGCTCTGGACGCCCCCGGAGACTCGTCCAAATGCCCTCCCTCCCCGTCCCGCCAGAGAGGACGCGTGGACGCTCCCCGATGACGAGGTGTCCGGCGCTGGACACGCCGGGGTCAAGGGCAGCGCCCCGAGGGGTTGAAGAGGCGGGCGGAGAGCGTGTGTGTGTGTGTGTGTGTGTGTGTGGAGGACAGAGGATACAGATGTGCAGGGCGAGCGGAGAGAGGAGACGGCGAACCAGAGGAGAACAATGGTAGCCATTGTTTCGGGGCGAGGGGACAGGGGCAGAGGGGCAGCTGAGGACGGGTCACGCTGACGGGACGTGGGCAGGACAGGACAGGACGGGAGGGACGTCCTCTGGACCGTCTCTGTCATTATTCCCCTCTTTTTTGTTCCCTTCTCTGTCACTCGGTTCCTGTCGGGGTCTTTAACACGTGATCTGAGGGGAAAGTCACAGTTTATTTTTTTAATTTATTTTAAATATATTTTAAATATATTTTTTAAGGCATTTTAAGGCATTTCTGCTTTATTTATTTATTTATTTTATTTTAAGAGACAGAGACAGACTCCTCCCTGGACCTGGGTTCTTAGAAAGGGACTCGTATGAGTCGACAGTTTTTAACTGACAGCGCCCGTGCGGAGAACCGGCGCCTTAATATACCCATCCTTATTCACCGAGAACGGTTCCGCCTCACCGCAGGTCAATGGAGGGGAGGGGAGAGAACGCTCGCCGTGGAGAACCGCTGATGAACAGATTGATGACAGCGGAAGGAGAAAATAGCTCGTCAAACACTGACCCTATGGCCGCTGTGATAAGAAACAGGTTATTGATCTATGGGCTGCCAATAAAAGTGACGGCATATTAAATCATATCCTGCCAGGCCTTAACCTGAGACTACGAGTGGGGAATGGCCGTCTTTATCCGTTATAACTGAGACGTTCTAGACAGATAGATCCACTGAATCCCATTACAGAAAGCTGACTGGCGTCTGCGCTGTTATATGATACGAATGCTTCCAATAGCGCCGTGCCAAGAACATCTGTATGACAAACAGGTAAAAATACACACACACACACACACACACACACACACACACACACACACACACACACACACACACACACACACACACAGACACAGACACACACACAGACACACACACTCATACACACACACACACTCATACACACACAGACACACACAGACACAGACACACACAGACACACACACCATTCTGTCTCTCTTCACAGCAATATCCTTGATCGCTGACACTAATCAAGGCCTTGCTCCAGAGACATGTTCTGACAGACTCCAGGCGGGCCTGGTACCAGACCACCCCCACGTGAGAGGAGAGCGGGCCTGGTACCAGACCACCCCCACGTGAGAGGAGACGGTCACATGACTCCGTCTAAGATGTCTGGGATCAAACAGCATCTCATAGACTGGTACCGTCATCACCATAACTACGATACAATACGATAGAACTTTATTGTCAGCAATGTGGAAATTGGTCAACTATCACTATAATGATCCCTTCACTATCACTATAATATCACTATTACATCCCTGTAACTATCACTATAATATCACTATCACTATAACATCCCTGTAACTGTCACTATAATATCACTATCACTATAACATCCCTGTAACTATCACTATAATATCACTATCACTATAACATCCCTGTAACTGTCACTATAATATCACTATAACATCTCTGTAACTATCACTATAATATCACTATCACTATAACATCTCTGTAACTATCACTATAATATCACTATCACTATAACATCCCTGTAACTATCACTATAATATCACTATCACTATAACATATCTGTAACTATCACTATAATATCACTATCACTATAACATCCCTGTAACTATCACTATAATATCACTATCACTATAACATCCCTGTAACTGTCACTATAATATCACTATCACTATAACATATCTGTAACTATCACTATAATATCACTATCACTATAACATCTCTGTAACTATCACTATAATATCACTATAACATTCCTGTAACTATCACTAAAATATCACTATCACTATAACATTCCTGTAACTATCACTAAAATATCACTATCACTATAACATCCCTGTAACTATCACTATAATATCACTATCACTATAACATCCCTGTAACTATCACTAGAATATCACTATCACTATAACATCCCTGTAACTATCACTATAATATCACTATCACATCCCTGTAACTATCACTATAATATCACTATCACATCCCTGTAACTATCACTATAATATCACTATCACTATAACATCCCTGTAACTGTCACTATCACTAACACTACTATCACTATAACATCCCTGTAACTATCACTAGAATATCACTATCACTATAACATCCCTGTAACTATCACTATAATATCACTATCACTATAACATCCCTGTAACTGTCACTATCACTAACACTACTATCACTATAATCTCAACGCCAGACCCATGAGAGTTATTTTGCTGATACACTAACGTAAGCTACGCTAACTACGTTACTGCATGCTGCAGGTCTCTATATGGGTCTGGGCCACTTCATGCAAAAATCTGGTGCTCAAATCCTGGCAATTCATTGGTTTCACAGGAATTCCTGCGACACTAATCAGTAACTACTTTCGCAATCAGGCACTCCCACCCATACATATGCCCCGCCCATCTCACCTGGGCTAGCGTCTCTCATTTGCTGCTACGACCAATAAGCCTTCAGAACACCAGCGTGGGCGGCGAAGTGGCACTGACTCTATTAAGTAGCACGCGGAGCGCTGCGATTCAACATAATATTTGAGTCTGGAGAGAGACTACTATTACTATAACACATTATCACTATAATTACTATCACTACTACCACCGCTATTAGCCTACCGTTGCTATAACAACACTGTAACAGTCACAGCGGCAGCTTTAGCAACTGCACTGAGGAACCCTCCACCCAAACAATGAAGTGTCTAAATCTATGCATTATGACTCTATAGCTGTGTTCGGAATCGCTCCCTATTCACTATATAGTGCACTATATAGGGCGTCAGCCATTTTGTTTGTAGTGTCCGAATTCTCCACGGAATTTTCGTTCCCTATATAGTCCACTATTTATTACCCACAATTCACCTTGATTTGCAGGGAACAGCGCATGTACCCAAGCCCCCAGGATTCGAAATCTAAAGTGAAGGCCTATTGAACCGCGCCATCTTGGCTAGATTTGTAGTCATTTTGCTATTTCCGGTGACTTTTGTACTTGCGCAGTTGTGCTTTTCTGTCCCACGCGCGTCCACGGCTCTCCCCGCTTTGATTTAGCAATGAAAACCGGCTTGCATATTAAACTGTTTTTGTAAAATATATCCATTGGAGAAATTATTTTTTCATCCAGGCATCTTAGTTTTAACAGGTTAAATATAACTGAACATGTTTTGTTTGCTAGTAGATGGTATTCATTCCGTTCGCGATAACGTTATTGCAGCCAGGCTAAATTCCTCCAGGGAGCCAGTGACAGGCGAGTTGAAGAGCTTCACTCCCCGCCAGCAGGAGCTTTGGCCGCGGCTACCGCATCTCGGATAACCCGCTGAGTTCGTGGCTGCTATTTCACATTCGCCCTTGATCAATCCCAATACCGATCCATGGTAATAATGAATCAATCGTTCAGATCGGCAGTGCTGCATGCATGTTACAACATCATTGTTAGCTTTATTAACATAACCATAGCCTACATTTATCTCTCTAACGTTAGGCTATCCATCTTACACCAGTCGGCCATTCGATAGCTAGAAGCGGTGCCAACGTTGACCGTGGACGTGGACGCGCGTAGGACAGAAGTACAACTGCGCAAGTACAAAAGTCACCGGAAGGCCAGAAAAGCTCAACTGCGCAAGTACAAAAGTCACCGGAAATGGTCAAATGACTACAAATTTGCCAAGATGGCGCGGTTCAATAGGGCTTCATTGTTGATAGCGGTCAGTGAATGGAGTGGCTGTATCCAGTTCTATTAATACATCCATGCATGTACCCTACATTTTCTCCGTTCCCTAGGTAGTTCACTACATGGTGAACCCTATATAGGGAATAGGGAGTGAGGGAACAAGGGAGTGAGGGAACGAGGGAGCGATTCCGAAGTGTTTCATGATCAACAGCACAATAATGAAAGATGGGAGAATACTGCTTCAAGGTGAGAGGTGAATGTTTCAAGGCAACACTGGATCCAGTGATCCTCTGTTCTAATCCTTATGTCCGGACAGCTGGAGAGGCCAGTCTGGCGTTGAGCCATGAGAAACCAGAGACCCTGCCTTAGAGTGACCAACCAGGGGGAGCACTTAGAACGTTGCACACTCCTTTCTTACAGGAACCTGGCTTTCTCAAAAAATAATAAAACGGGCAAACTCATAATGTTCACAAGGTCCACGCTCACCGAATAACAATGATGAGCACAAGCGCTTGTGAATTCCGCTGAGGCAGTACTTTCTGCTAATCCTGTCTGAGTAACTATGTGCTCATCTTCTACGGCAGGGGTCTCAAACTCGCGGCCCGCGGGCCATTTGCGGCCCGCCACACCACTCCATCCGGCCCGCGACTTGATGTCAGAAATATAATGTAATCCGGCCGCAAAATAATTTCTTGTAAACGGCGCCGGCAGGCAGGCATATAATGCGAAATTCAAGTCACTCAAATGTGGGCCGAAATTGTTATTGTGCGCAGCACGCAAGGTGAATGTTGCATACAGTCACAGGTGCAATCAATCCCCATGCGACTATGAACTATGAACGGAATGCAGCTCGCCACTGAGAGGCTGTTTTCATGGTTATGATTACGTTAGGAACACAGACGGTTTCAAGAAAGATGGACATTGCAGTATTTTTTGTGGAGTTCAATGGAAATGCTACCTGCCTGATATGCAAGAATAAAGTCGCCGTTCTAAAGGAATATACAGTAATGTCAAGAGCTATTCATTACTAAACATGGGGAACAGTGTCATAGGGAGACGAGAGGAAAAAACGAGCCACACAGCTGAGAGGGCTAATGTCTCAGTCTTTCAAGATATGTCCAGCAAGAAATAGAGTAGTAGCCTACAAATGTATTCATGTGTCTGGTAAGAAATGGAAACAAACTTGAACTTTAATAAATGCAGGTCCATGGCAGGCTTACAGTAGTGATGCATCTTGCAAGTACAAATGTAGGCTATTCAAGATAAAATAAAAGTAAGGAAAAAAGATTTGCAGCACTAACTGTTAACATAGAAAATGAATGGAAACCGGTTTCAATTTGTATGATGAAAATGTTAGTAATGGAATAGTCTTGCAACATTTAAAGACTGAGTTGTGAGTCTAGTTATGGAAATGAAAAATGACATTTTCAGAAATATTGCACTTTCTTATAGTTAGTAGTAGTTGAAGTTGACATTGAAGTGGCCCTCCTATGAGTTGACGATACCAGCAGTGGCCCCAAGCCAATTTGAGTTTGAGACCCCTGTTCTACGGGTTCCCAGAACCACTTGTGAATGCTGCGCACTTGTCACGATAATGCGTTCATGACGCATCGGTCTCTTAACGACTGTGTCCCATCAGGCTGTCTCACGGTGCTTGGCAGGAAGTAGGGTTGCAAATTACAAGGAATATCATTAGTCGATAACTGTCGGTTAATTGATAAGAACGTCCCGCGCTGGATTGCACTTTGCTCGCTTAATTTTTGTGTCTTCCCTTCCCTTGTGTCATTGAGATTTCCCGGCATCCCAATTGTCCTTCACTACATGGCGTGGCGCCCTCATGTGCAGTCAGACCTTAAATCATGATTACATTTTACACAACTCCCGTTGATAACGTTCACCCCCCCCCCAAAAAAAAAGGTTGGTTCCATTAACAAGCAATAAATTGAGCGACCAAATCTTACTTGAGTAAATTCTTATCGGCAATTAATCGATAGTGCATTAACTGTTAACATCCCGAGCAGGAAGTCATGTTTTTCCCTGGACATACGCAGATGTAAGGATGGCTGCTCATCGCCATCCTCACCCATATTCTGACTCTACTGATAAACAGTACTGTATTTACATGTAAACACACACACACACACGCACACATATGCACACACACACACACACAATCACCCTTTCTCTCTTTTTTGGATAATGCTTCTCCCATTCTCTCCAGCTGGCCCGATCTTCAGCTCGCACGAGAAGTGCACATTCTCTCGCGCTCAAAACATCACACCCTACCCCAGGTGCACTAACCCACCCACTCTCCCACCCACACACGGTGAACTCTAACCCCCAACTGCAGGTGCCAGATGTTCCTCCAACAGCTCACCACAGTTAGCAGGCTAGTGTCATACCATCTATACTCATGTGATTTACAGTCAGAACATACCATGGGAAAACCACCCACCGTCATCATTCATATAGACACAATATAACTTTGGCATAAACAGTAGCGAAAGAACAATAGAACCTAGAACGCAAGGCATTTCCTGGCGCCCCCAATTCACACACACAATCACGTTCTGTTCTAGCGTCTACGACACTGTACCGCATTCATAACTCTCCGCATTCCATTCCCGCTACGTGTCCCCCTGAGCGCTTCGGCGCCGGACCCCGCGGGCATGTCTAAAGACGGCCGTGTCTCGCCTGCCGCCCCGGCGCTCACCTGCAGCCGAGTGAATGAGGATGCTGTGGTTGGGCCGCAGGTTGCCGAAGTCGAACAGCATCATGTAGGCGGTGACGTAGTTGACGGGGAGGGCGGCGGCCTCCTCGAAGCTCATGCCCTCGGGGATGGCGAAGGTGTTGGCGGCGGGAACGGCGGCCACTTCCTGCCACAGGCCGCAGCGATTCAACACCAGGACCTTGTCGCCGACCTGGGAGGGGACAACGAACGCAGGGAGTCACGCGTTAGCTGGAATGGCGGCGCCGGCAGCGGCGGCTAACAGGTTAGCGACGGACATGGGGAGTATAAAAACAAAGAGTTGACGTGTTCGCTGGGCGGCTACTTTGTTGTTTTTTGTCTAAAGAAGGGGATGTGATGGGGGAGAGTGAAAGAGATGGTTTTTATTATCTCCGTTCGAACATGTGTATGTTACCATGGTGACCTGACGCTGTGGAGGAGGACGTGACACACCGCGCTATCGCGTTCGGCCGCTGGCACGTCTCCTCCACACACACACACACACACACACACACACACACACACACACACACACACACACACACACACACACACACACACACACACACACACACACTTTCCTGAGAAGGATCCTCTGACACTCTGCTGTCTCTGTGCATAAGGAAGAGCCCCAGTGTTAACTTCCCCTACCGCAGAGCGAGGGCCAATCAGACGAGGGCAACGCAAGGGCCGCACAGGAAACACGGACAACCGCTGCATTCTAATCCTCTTCCTGTTTTCCTCCCTGCTCCTCCACGCCAGCCCTATATCCAGCTCACTCCTCCTCCTCCTCTCCTCCTGCTCCATCCCTCCTTCAACGTACAGTAGCTTTCTCTCTTCCTCTCTCACTCCGTCCACGTCACTGCTTCTGATTGTTCCTTCCTTTCTTTTCACATCCCTGTTTTTTCCGGGGCGGAGGTATATATTTTCCGACGTGCGTTCGTTATTTCGTTCGTTCTCTAGCAGGATTACACAAAAAACTACCAGAGCGATTTTCACTAAACTTCATGGAGGGGTGTAGCGTGGGCCAACTTGAAACCCATTACATTTTGGTGCAGATCCGAATCACTGGGCAGATACACAAATGAAAAATAGAACAGAACTGGGCCATATTTGGACCAGGTTTGCCGTACTGCCTGGTGGCCTAGTGGATAAGACTGCTCTAATAGTTAGGAATCTGGTTCTAATCCTGACAAAGATGGGGGTTTTTTAAGATGTTTTTTCCTGCGGTATTACATATAAATCATTTGCTATCCGAATCACGGGGCAGAAACATGAATCAGATGGAAGCCTAATATCTGAGTCATGAGAAAAGAAATCAGATAAACACGTTCTATTTTCTTAGCATGGATCCTGTGGTATATATTACATATAAACAGAGGCGTGACTTTAACCATTTCAACTCAGTTACACCAGCAAAATGCATCAATGCGCGGTAGGGCTGGGTTAAAAAGATCGATTATTTGATTCTGAATCAAATAATTCTGATGAAGGAATGAATAGTTCATTAATTAATTCAATGATTCATTCATTCATTAATTTTTGGAAATCAGTATCGATACCCAGGCCTGTTGATGTGTTGCATAACTTGGCAGTCATGTAATTAAGGTTACAGCAAAAAAAAAAACAGGTTTTAGTAACACTAACCGAATCCATGTTGAATCCAATCGAATCGAATTGTGATAATCGATTCTGAACCTTGTGGATCGGAATCGAATCGATTCCTGAAATTCGAATCGATACCCATCCCTAATGCGCGGCCTGTGCTCTCTGACCACCCTTTCTAGTTTTTCATCTACAGTATTTCTACTGTCCCCGTTATCTGACACTCTTCTCACATTCAGATTTACCATCCATTTACCATTCAGATTCTCCCCTTCACCCTCATGACATTACAGTCATTTAGACGCTTTTATTCAAAGCCACTTACATTAAGTGCATTCAACGTAAGTAGCTAGTCAAGAGAACTACGAGTCGCCAGAAATCATAAGTGCATCTCCTTTTCTAAAAAAGTGTCTACAGAGCTCAACCAGAACAACTAAATACAAATACAAGTACATACTAATACTTAGTACATGTACTAAGAGGAAGGGTCGTCACACCCTCACACTCTTTCTCTAACCCCCCCCACTCCCCTTCTCTCCATCCCTTCCTCCACGGGGAGCCCCTGGTCCCCTCCTCGTCGGCGAGACGGGACAATAAGGCCCATCTTCTCTCCCTGGCCGCTCTGCGCTCATCAGCGCTGCCAGACTCTTCCCCATGGCTGAGCACCAGATGAGCTGAACTCTCCAGGGGGGCTCGCCGCTCAGACCGGAACTATCCCCACGGTCTAGACCGAGCCATGCATCTCACTGTCTGTCCGCTCCAATTAGAGACATCTCCCTCTTACTCTCTCTCTCTCTCTCTCTTCTTCTTCCTTCTCTTCTCTCTATTTTGTTACGCGCACCCCACCCAGTTGTTACACTGGCCCGGAGCACCATTCACACAGGAGGAGCTGGGATTCGAACCACCGACCCTACGATCACTGAACGACCCGCTCTACCAACTGAGCTATACCGCCGCGCCCTCTCTCTCTCTCTCTCTCTCTCTCTCTCTCTCTCTCTCTCTCTCTCTCTCTCTCTCTCTCTCTCTCTCTCTCTCTCTCTCTCTCTCTCTCTCTCTCTCTCTCTCTCTCTCTCTCTCTCTCTCTCTCTCACAATCACTCTTTATTTCAATCTTCTTTTTTTTAACCTGTATATGACTCAAGACTTCCTGGTTTCTTTTGCACAGTCACCCATTTCCTTTTTCTCTGGCTTCCTCTTAAGTTCCCTCGCTCTTTTTAATTGGCCGTACAGAGTTGCAGAAATCGATAGGCGCGGGGGCGTTTGATCTGAGCAGGAAACGCGCCCATGACTCACGGATCACATTCGACAACAGCGGCAGATATTCTTCTGTGCCCACGGAAGGCATGTGAGTGACTACGCAATCGCTCACACACACACACACACACACACACACACACACACACACACACACACTCAAGTCGAGTGAAGCCGGCCTTGTGACGGGTGCCACAGCAGCTCTGGCCACTGTGTGACCCCCCCCTACTTCTTCTGCCCCCTGACGCTGATGCATCACATGACGTCACTGTGAGGGGGAGAGATGCACAACAGAACTTCCAGTTAGTTCTGTACCAACGGACTGTATCAGCTGGTGATTCATTTTGGGGGGAATTGGGGGCTAGAATTCGGCCGTTCTGTGGCTTGATGACCTCAGCAAGAAATGTGCTATTGGTTTGATTATGGATGGTTGAGTCAGATGGAAATGTATTGTGTGTATGTGCGTGTGGGTGTGTATGTGTGTTTGTGTGTGTGTGTGTGTGTGTGTGTCAAAGTCACTGCCACGCCTTGAATCTGAATCAATTCCAGGCCGTGAGCTCCTATAGAACCCAGAACGCCGTCTCTAACGCTGCTGCAGGAGAAACCAGATCCAATGCAGAGAATTTCGCTGCATTTTCAGCCATTTTTCCTCCGACGTGATCAGGGGCCGATATTTTCCCCTCCTCGTTGTTTATGGCCCACTGTCAACTCAGGCTGTGTAAAAATACAGACTGCGAAAAAGTGTGCTCTCCATCTGTAGCAAAAAAGGACAAGGAGGAGGAATAGAGGGAGAGAGGGAGTGAGGGAGGGAGGGAGGGAGGGAGGGAGAGAGGGAGGGAGAGAGGGAGGGAGGGAGGGAGGGAGGGAGGGAGGGAGGGAGGGAGAGAGGGAGTGAGTGAGGGAGAGAGGGAGTGAGGGAGGAAGGGAGGGAGGGAGTGAGGGAGAGAGGGAGTGAGGGAGGGAGGGAGGGAGGGAGAGTGAGGGAGGAAATACCAGACTGACATTGTGGGCCGCGGGGAGATAATTGGGAACATGTGGGGCAGGTTCTACCAGAACTCTGTCTAAACTCACAAGAAGAG